>NC_030681.2:38171257-38477433 GCF_000004195.4 Xenopus tropicalis | reverse complement strand
ACGATTTTTTAATAACACAATTTTTTTTCCAAGCAATTGTTACCTAGGATAGTTTACAAAATCTCATGCGCCCATCCTCATATCAACTGCTTCATGTCTCTCAAGGAGGAACAGCCTGTAACCTTTAAAATACACCCTGCCATTTCAGAAGTTAAAGCATAACAAATAGAAAATCCTCTAATGCATAATAATGTAGTTAATGGGCAAAACAAACACCTTTTCAGTTGATTATTCTGATGGGCTCAACTCCACCTCCAGCTTCTATACCATATAAATGCAGGAAATGAATACATGTACAGCAGTATAAGTGATTGTGGGATAATAGATGAGCTGCACATTATACAATACTTGTATCACCTTTTGTTTGCTTATTAATATTTGATACTTCAAGAGGGCTTTCTTGATCTTTACTCGTTATAACATTGCCTCATTCTCCCTGCTTGTATCACAGTTGAAAAATGGCCAGCAGGTGGCGATGTTGGTATAAAATTCATAATATTAGCAAAGTCATTTTTATCTTCAAAAAAAAATGAATGTACAAATAGTATGACATCATTTGACATTAATTTGTTTTAAATGGTTTCCTTTAAAGGAAGAAAATAAGTCTATTTGGGAAACAATAAATAGAAAGGTAAACTACTTTAGTTGCAGTTTGTTAAAGACCTTCCAATGAGCAAACCTCTTGCTTTATTTATTTAAAAAAAAAAATGACTGGGATACTTTGCTGGAAAGCATGGTGGTGCCATTTTCTTTTGCTCCCAGGTGCTCCTTGCAAGGCCTTTGGGTGGGTGCATGCAATGTAAAATCCAGCTTCTAACAGTTATTATACTGTGCATGTGCCCACCCAAGCCCAAGTGCCATTCAGGCCTGAAACACGTAAGGCAACAGGCTGTGGGGTTTGTATGTGTTATACTATATCATAAAGATTTTAAAACTTTTTTAATATTATGTTGGAATGCAGGACTAATTATTATGCCAGCCCAAGAATAACCCAAAGAAAACCTCTGGGAGCAGAAGAGAAAATGGTGCTGCTACTCTGCCTAACGAAGTAAAAATGGTTGATAACAGCTTATCAGCCCGACAAGCCTACCTGATCGATATCTGGCTGAAAAATGGGCAGATGACGATCTAGCAGGTTTAAAAATCCCGTCGGGGCTAGGATCACATTGATGTGGCCTTGCCCTGACAGACTGCATCTACAGTTGGTATTACTGTAATGATTACTGTTTATTGCCCAAGCTATCAGCTTCCTATGTAGTGAAATAGCACATATTTGGTTAAAACAAACAAATGTTTATTTACACATCAATTATTTTTTTATATTTACAGATCACAATATTGCATTTTCTTTACAACAGAATTGCCAAAAATCACATCATACACAGTAAGGCTAATGGCACATAAGCATATTTTCCACTGGTGTTTGCGTCCTGCAGAGTAAATATCAGGCGGTAGTGGTAGTTTTAGATCTTAGCTTGCTCAAACAATTCTGGCACAGAATACACCCCATGTGCCATAGCTTAAGAAAACAAAGAAGGCCTTCCCTGAGATTCTGAAAATAATGAAAGCATTTTTTTTTTATAGATCAGATTACAATTCTCATTCTAAAGCTGGCCATACACGTAGCGATCTGACGATGTTTCGTGCGACCATCGGTCAGGGTCACCGTCAGGGCTGAAACAGCAGAAACAATAGGATTTCTACCTCCTTCTGCCGATTCAGCCCTGACGGCAGATTTTGGTCAGGCGCCTTCTATGGCGCCCGATCAAAATTTTCTAACATGGCCGATCAGCGAGTCGACCGATATCAGCAGCTTCCTGCGATATCGGTCGACTCGCCGACATGCCATACACGCATAGTGTGTAGTATCGGTGCGTGTATGGCCAGCTTAAAGGTAGCCACACACCAGCTGCTATTGTGTGCTCACTTAGGCATTCCTGAGCCCGTTGGTAGCTTACTGACCCCTATAAGGACCCAAAATGAAGTCCTCCCTGACTGAAATTTGGTTGTGGATTGGCCAAATATCTATCAGACTAGCTCAAAATCCTATCCCAGGACTCTATTGTGATGTGATCAATCGCCCGTGGGCCTCATAATCAGATCATTCCAATCTGACACCCACAGATCTTATGGACAGCTTTAATCCTTTGCTTGGCAGGTGACCATAATATTTACTGAGGTCATTATAGGAAGGGCTGCTTTATTGTAAGGACACTTTGATTATGAATTTGCTATGGAGAGGTACTACTGAGGCATTTGTTAATTATACTGTAATATACATACACTGTATATACAGTGTATATGTATAATATACTTATACTGTAGTATATGTTGGAGTGTTCTTCTGGATTGTTTTTTTTTTTTTCAACCTTTCTATCATAGAATTTGTATTTCATGGGAGTTACATTTAGAGTGCAGTAAAAGGTAGGGGTCTGTTCTAATAAGACAGTACATCTTTGCTATTTCTAAAAATATAAAAAGACATGCATGTATCTGGTAGCCTAAGGCACATTTCAAGGGATACAGTCTCACTTTAACATTTCACTAATATATATACAACTTTGTGGTTTCAATAAAAATCTATATATTCATTTATTTATATACAATACTCATACATTACAGACTTTATGTAACAACATTTCTTTTTCCAAGATAAAAAATACTGAAAAATATTTAGCCAAGCAGGCTTAGTTCAGGATATTACACTCAGACAAGTGTCAAGGAGAAAGACAACAGGATGGTTAATGCCCAAGAGAGTTTCTGCCTGCTATACCATGATTTCTGTATCTTCAGCAGAGTCATCTGTATACTGATTGTCATCAGTCTTTGCGCTGCAGGCTAGAAAAGTATTGTTTTCACACCAAGGAGCTCTGCTACGTGCATTATTGTCCTGCAAAAGGGGGGTGCTTGATTGCTCAAAATCTCCATCATGCTCTTCACCTAAACCTTCCAAAATATATCTTTCTTCACTGCAATGATTTTCATGCACCTCCACTGTAACTGTGGTGGTTTCAGAATTTGAGGGACTGATCTGAACATAGCTTGGATCCACATTTATTTCATTCACTTCTGGATCTTGAGTGAGATGCTCACTCTCCTCAGGTAAGCTTGTGTTAATATAAAGAACTTCTTTGTCCGTTGCAGGAGGCAAGCCCTCAACGATCTTCTCCAGGTTCTCTCTTAGTGCTGTGAAAGAGGGGCGGCAAGTAGGGTCGGATAACCAGCACTGGTACATCACTGTGTAACTGCAAGCAAAAGTGAGAAAATTGTCTTGGTATGCAAATATAGTACAATCTGTTATCTCCTGATTTCATTCATACATAAGGATAAACACAAAATTCATTCCACTGCCATATATTCCACATTTCTGGGTTCTTGTTTCTCCTACTGTAAAAATGCATTGCTTGGCAACATATGGTCCTTGTATCTCCCACCAAATCTTAAAGATTTAAAAGGCTGGGAATACTTACGTCTATAATGCAAACCACATGTCGCCACTTGCAACAGACAGTTTGCTGTCCAAAACAAAATCACAAACAAAATATCGGCATCAGCCTCCTAACTGTGCCTGCACCCAAATGAATGAGATACGCTCAGGTGCAGGCACATGTAGCCGAAATACTCATAAAAACGCAAGAGAATGCAAATTCTCGCTTCTTTATGCGGATATCGGCAACATGTGCCGGTATTTTCGGCAAGCGTTTTTCCGCTTGCCAAAAATATATGCCATAAACCACGTCTGACATCAACCTAAACTCGCCATTGGATTATTAGGACTGACCTATATATTTGTATAGTTGGCTGAACTGTTTAAAAATATTCTGTTTACTATTAAATATATTATTCTATTAATTAGAGTAGAACCCCGATTTAATGTTATCCAGAAGGTGATGTCAAAATGGCATCAATTCAGAGAAAACGTAAAATGCAGGGACGTAAAAATGAGGTTCTAGTGTATTAACATGCTGCTAATGTTAATGCTCCCTAATATGCAAACAACAGACAGGCACTAGGTCCATGAATTTTTTTAAATTTGAAATAATTATAATGGAACTTAAAAATGCTTGATTTTGCTGCTTGGGAGAAAGTATCTCACATTTGTACTGGATTTCTGAGTTAAAGAACACTTGACATATATTTTTAGAAAATGCTTGTTTTATCACAAGGGTAGAGTGAATCCAGTTATTTAGATAAAGCATATATTATAGTTGCACTCAGTAGTTCCTGCCTTCTGTTCCAAATCAGCTACAGCTACTGCATCTACTGAGCAAAGGGAACCCATGAGCTACTGCTACCTCCTGACCAGGTGGTTGCTCCAGGGTTCCTGTATCAATCACCGCAGCACAGTTATACAAAGTATAGGGTGCACACATTATACGCACGCCAAACACCAGAAATGACATCAGACAGACTTTGAAAATACTTGGCGCAACTGTGCCCAATTTGTGACAAAGTGCACACACAATTGCATTCATTTTGTCAAATGGAGTGCAATTGTGTCAGATGCAATGCACCTTCCCATCCACAATGACACTGGAATTCTGGGAAAAAAGCTGCATTAAGGGAAAAAACATAGTCATTTCTCCCAAAACTGCACTTTGCTCATTGCACTTGCAGATGTAAATCAGTCCTATTGACTGAACATAGACTGACCATTAGGTGGGAGTGCCTATAAATATTAGCACTCAGTGTATAACTAGAGCTTGTTTTAACATTGTTTTGTTCTCTTTTTGATATCATGGCTTCCTGTTAAACAAAGAATAGTTTACAAACTCCTTCTCTTAACCTTCAAAGCCCTCCATTCCTCTGCTCCTCACTACATCTCTTCCCTTGTGTCTCCGTACGTTCCTGGCCGACTCCTTCGTTCCTCGCAGAGCAACCGTTTGGTTGCGCCCCCCACTACTACTGCTGTTTCCCGCCTTAAATCCTTCTGCCTGGCTGCCCCTTACATTTGGAATTCCCTCCCTGATGTCCTCCGGAGAGAATCCTCCCTCAGTCTTTTTAAAACTAAACTTAAAGACTACCTTATGGAGCACTCGCCCAGCACCTGATCTGGAAACTGGCACTTATACTGTAATGTCACCCACTGTGACCTATAGCACTTATATTTGCCTATTTGTGTCTGTTAGTTACCCCTCCCATATAGATTGTAAGCTCTACGGGGCAGGGACCTCCTTCATCTTGTGTTCTGACTCTTATTGCAACTGTACCTTGTATTTATTTGTATTTATTGTTGTACTTTGTATTTATCCATTATATTTAACCCCCCTGTCTGTATTAATGAATCCTACTGTACAGCGCTGCGTACATAAGTAGCGCTTTATAAATAAAGATATACATACATACATACATATATATAATACTAAATTCAACCTTCTCCCACACTGACTGTTAACACAAAGAGGTAGAAATAAAGAATACACTGAATACTTTATGATTCACCATATCTCAATACTCAATACTTACAGATCATCCAAACACTCTGGGGGCTGCTTCAACCTGTGTCCCACAAGCAAATAGTCATATATTTCATGGTTCTGTACCCCAGGATAAGGAGTCATTCCTCTGGTTGATATTTCCCACATTGTGACGCCAAAAGCCCACTAGAGAAAGCAAATAAAGAAAAGTAGGATGATATTTCCAAAACCCCTCAATGAACCCTTTCATAGAGAAAGGTCACATCCCAATATCCCACATATGTATCCAACAGCGGCAATCAACAGTATCTTGGCTGGCAGGAATGTTTTGTAATACACTGCACTTTGTTATGTAAGAGAGACACAAAGAGCCTTTCTCTTCCCAAAGTTACTGACACAAGAAATGTTGTTACTTCTGTGAAACAGGAGCCTCAATATCCTTAGCAGTATTGGGTCGTTGCCCTAGAAGACATTTAGCTACCATATATTCTTCCATAAATTAACATCAGATTAAACAAAAGGCCATGTATCACTGGAGAATATTATAGTATAAAGTCCCTAGTTTATGATGTCTTTCTGTGTCCTCATGGGGTACGCACCCTTGAATGTCTGTATTTTCAGCGTAAAGTACAACACATTGCATGTGGAGCATTGCAGCACATCCTTTGAAACCCATGGGGACCGGAATGATCAATCAGTGCAAAAAAGACTTACAAAGACCTGTTTGTCCAGTTTTCTGTTTAGTGGTTCTGTCTTCTCCCTAGGTATAGACCCACTGGGACTAATGTGGCTAAGTAATACATGCACAACCTAGGCTGTGTAAAGGTTGTGCAAAAGCCAGGTGTAATGACAAACTGAGCCTCCTGTAGGCTGCCAGTCCACATAGGGGCTACCAAATAGCCAATAACAGTCCCTTATTTAGCACCCCCAGGAACTTTTTTATGCTTGTGTTGCTCCCCTACCATTTTTACATTTAAATGTGTCTTGTGGGTAAAAAAAGGTTGAGGATCCCTGATCTAAAGGATAAGTGAGCTTTTTCAGTCTCTAGTTCTTGAGTAATGATGTGCAGGTCAGGAAAAACATAACCTACACCTGACCCTCACCTGCTAAACCTTAACCCAACCCTAACCCACAAAATGTTGCCATTGTAAGATCTGCACCCAACCCGTAACCATGTCTTTCCACTCTGTACGCTACTTCTGCACTCGTATTAGGTTCCAAAGCAGGAAATCTCCAGGAGAAGAGGAAGAGTGTACTTCCACAGTCTCACCCAAATCCAACTTGAACCCACAATGGTAGCCCAAGTTTCAACCCTATCCCACCTGCTATAAGGGTAAATATGCCGGTTGCGGCTCAACCCACACATCATTACTCTTGAGGTCTTTTCTTCTCACCACAGTAGTCACAATTTTGTGAAGCTAGGCCTGCCCTGTATATTTTTATTAACTTGTCCACAAGTGCCTACTTTTCATTTACTTTGCATACTTGGGTATTTCCTTTTGGCAGCACTGTTTTCAGTCACATGCCTAACAAACCTTTAATGCACATTACCATATTTTTCTGACTAAAACATACATCTACATACATCTACCAAAAACCCTAAGTCCAGATGAACCAGGATGAGACAGAGGCAAATGCCTCAATTTACATTAAATAGTGCATGTTCCAAAGTTGTGCAGCACAGACAGCGCTGCTCAGATAAATATAGTTGGAAAGTGGACAGTAGTACACTTGGACCATAGTATGCAAGCAGTAAATCCAAAAGTGTTCTATTTATGCATATGCACAGAAGCCACCACTTCTCATATTAACACACCACATCACTTTTGACTGTATAGATGCGATCAGCGAGGCTCTCCACTGCAATCCATTTCACTGGCATCTTAGCGATACGTCCCTGACGATAATAGTCTCCGCTGTAGATTTTCTTAGATAGACCAAAATCAGCTACACAAACAGTCATGTCGTCTCGTAACCTACAAAAGAAAACACATATTCAAACGCACAGCTTAGGGCCAACTAAAGCCAAAGCCCCTATAATTTATTTACATGCTGCTTCAATAATATATCAGAAGGACAGAGCTTCATTACCTCTGATGCTTCTTAAATTTCTGCCCATTACACTGGAACATGCAAATGCCCAAAGCTAAATAAACAACCAAGAATACATCTTTTGCAGCTCTTCTGCAGTTAGGTTTGTTTTAAAGAAAAGTTTTGCATGTGTACTTTTAGTTATACTGTATAGCCATAGACAATTTAAGCTTATCAGCGACGTTAAGGAAAAACGTCTTTGGTAAGTCCTAACTGCTTGCTCCTTTATCATATGTCATATGGCGGCTTCTGTTTAGATGTTAAAATTAGACTTTATAGGTAGCCTAGGAGCAGCCTAAATACTCTTATTAATTTACCAAGTATAGATGTGGTGCTAGAAGCCACAGAAATGATTTGACAGTCTTCCAAACCAACAACATATTCCAATAACTCCAGTGCACCCAAGCAAACTACACACGCTTAAAAGAACATTTTCTGAAGTACAGGTATGCGACCTTTTATCCAGATTCCTTGGGACCTGGGGTTTTTGGGATAATGGATCTTTCTGTAATTTGGGTCCCCATACATTAAATCTGCTAAAAAATAATTTAAGCATTAAAAAAACCCAATAGAATTGTTTTGCCTCTAATAAGGATCGGATCAAAATACAAGCTACTGTTTTATTATTACAAAAAAAGAAAATGAAAGATGAAATATGAAATTAATGTTGAAAAATTTAATTATTTGATTAAAATGGAGCCTATGGTAGATGGCCTTCCCTTTCTAGATAAAGGGTTTCCTATATTGGTAATCTGATCATATGTATACAAAGTACAGCACAAGTCAAGTGGATGCCTATATATGGTGATATCTAGTGTCGGACTGGGCTGGCGGGGCACCGGGATGCGCTGAAGGTAAGTATAATTTACACACACACTCAGTGGAGGGGGTTAGGTGGGAGCCCCTGCAGGGTGGGCATAATAAATATGTGTTAGTTACATGTAGACTCTAATAGAAAAGAAATACATGAGTGAAATAAAGTGTAGTGAGCTCACATGCAGTTTCGAGCAGCTAAATCTCTGTGTAGGAAGTTTCTGCTGCTGAGATACTCCATGCCCGTAGCAATGTCAATCATAAACTTTACTAGGGTCCTCAAGGGAACATGCTGAAACAAAACAGTTTTATTACATATAAAATGCAGATCATAAGCAGAATTTTACCAAATTTTATTACGTCATTAAAAATGTTATTTTGCTTTAGTCACTAGATGCACTTTTTTTAGAGTCTATATTTGTTCTTTATAAGAAGCCTTAAAGTAATATACAATTTTGTACCTGAGGGCCAGAACCAATTCTGGATGACAGCAGAAAACTGTGCAGATCTCCATACTTCATAAATGGTAAAATCACCATAGGCTTTGGGATTCGCCGAGGTCCAACTTCTAAACAAACACCTGGGACACAAACAAGTATATGGTTTTGTGTTACATTTGTTTTTTATGCTAAAAAAAAAAAAGAAAGATCTGCCCTTTTTTTATAATTGAGTTTTATGTTTTAAGTGTTTTTAGATACATAACATTAAAGTTAAGTAAAGAAAAGTCTATTTTACAATCAAAATATTAATTCTCTGCATGTTTGCATTATACATATGGTACGTAAGGTAGCTGCTAAAGTCTATGGAGAATGCCTCAGCATAGGTCTTTTATCCAGGGACACAAGCAGTTGTGTAACTACTGAGGGTGCCCACATACTGTATAAGGCCCATTGGAGGCACAGTGCTCAGATGGAAGGACAATGGAGGACGGAAAGGGAAAGTATGTGCTTAGTTGTGTATCTGGAGGGGGACCTCTGGGTTACGCCACTGGACACAGGTGACACTTTTTGTGAACTATGATCTTGATAGTTACCCCCAGAGTAGAAAGTAAAAGAGGTATTTAAATAATACACTGTCCATTTTACAGCTAGAATTGGCAAACTGCAGTTTTCACAAATCGAGAACACACCTAGCAATCTAATGACGTTTGGGTGATTGAAGTCTTTCATGCAGGCCGCTTCGCTTAAGAATTCCTCTATTTCCCTCTGAGAAAAATTATCCACTGAAAAAGAGCAAATTAAAAATGCAAAATGTAAATAAAATACAGAGTTCTGCATGGGGCCTCTCTATATGTGGGGTCTCCAAACTCAAGTCTCGGTTACTAAGATCTGCTAGTGCCTATTTTATGGTTCACCTGCAAGAATGCTGATGGAGTGGGTCAAAAATAAAAAAAAAGAAAGGAATTGAAAAGTTAAGTTATTTAGTCATTTATGACCGCAAGCGCAGTTGCATTCACGTACATTTCCCTGCAGTCAGTTGTGCGTAAAACTCATTCATTAAAGGTACTTCAAGATGAACTCCTTGCACTAATGTATAGCTCCGTTTGCAGCCACTATTTTCCTGGTACAAATTGAGCACTGCTGCTTCTGTGAATACAGAGGGTCTCTGGAACTACCACCCCCTTTTTACCAGGTGGTAGCTCCATAGTTGCCTTAGTGCCCTGCATCAATGGGCACAGCGCACTTGCGTCTAAAGAATGGGGTACAAGCATCACTTAGACACCACACACTGGAAATTATGGCAACCAGACTTTGAAAAAAAAAAAATTGGCGCTATTGTGTGCATTTTGCAAGAAAGTACAAGCACAATTTTGCTAATTATTATGCATCTGCCTCTATTGTGTCAGATGCAATGTGACTGCAACAGTGGTTGGATTCTGGGAACAATACAGAATTCTGGGGAAAAACATGGTGACTGCACTCAAAATTGCTCTCTGCCTATTGCATTTGCCATCATAAATGACCCCCTTTCATTTCTGGAAGGTGAACAACCCCTTTGACGCCAGTAAATATTCATGTCCAGAGATGCTTTCCACCATGTAAATGTAACATTTCTTAGGGCCCTAGTACATGTGTTAGGAAGGATTAGGATTAGCAGGAAGAAAATAAGCAATGGACTACTTTTAAACAAAAAGATATCATTACATATTTCAGTTACAGATTGAAACAGTTGGGACTGATGCAACAAACAGAGATTTCAACATTTCTAGGGATATTGGGTCCCTGTCAAGGAACTCTGCGTTGTTTAAAAAAGAATAGCTTTAATAGCACATATTCTGCTTATCTATCAATCATTATTTTCTTGCAACTAAGACCTCATGAAAATAACTCAAGATTCAGCAATAACAGACACAAAAAAAATTTTTTGTCATTAACTCATGAAATTTTTATTTCGCTCTCTAGTGAATATACAGCACTGTATAAATTGGAAAACACCCAAAATAAGTATATGCTCCGCTCGGACAGACAGCGATGTGGGTTATAACCCACTAACAAAGCTACTTACTCTTCATAGTTTTCACAGCTACTTTGTGATTGGTTCCATCAGAATACTGGAGCTCCCCCTCCATCACTGATCCAAATTCACCTGAGTGAACACATAATGATGGCGGTTAGATCTTCTAATAAATACAAACATTCCTAGTATTTACCAGCACACAAACACAATACGAGGCAATTATAAAATGGAGCTGGAGTCCAGCAATACCTACAGAAAGTCTGAAAATGACTGGCCCACACCAGCAGCTATGAAACTTCCCATTATCCCCTTACCAGTTAATGAGGCTGCGGTAGTGCACTAAGGGGTTGTAAGACTTGTAGTTCCATTGAAGAGAGAGAAACATTCTGATTCTTACTGTTCAAAGATAAAACTTACCTTCACCCAACACCTTCCCAAGGTTTAACAGGTTCCTTTCAACCATGACGTCTTCCAGTTTCTGTTGCAGATCCTGATTGATACCTAAAGTACTCACTGAAAAGACATTTTTTTCTGTTAATATATTTATGTATTCCACCCCTTCCTGGGTTTTCATTGTTTTTAAGACTGATGACATTTTGTAATGATGCCAAATCAGTACATGACGTGGGTAAGGGGTAAAGGTGGAAACTAAGTAAGATTTATCAGAAAGGTCTATGTAAATACAGCCATAAGCACTCACAGAAACACTGCACTGAGTCCTCTATCAAAAGAAACTGGATTTCTTCTTTTCCTTTGTGTAAACATGTTTTTGGTATCAGACTTCTTCTCTCAGAAAAATCCTTCATTCCCAGGTCCTGAGTCTGCACAGTTCTCTCTTCTGCTCCCCACTCCAATAAGAATTTACTGCCCCTCCCATTACAATATGTGATCTGAGGTACCCACGGCTACAGCTACAGCAATGAAGCTACTGAGACCAAGTTAAAATGGCAGCTGCTATCTTAAGCAAACAGATGGAGCTTCTAGGGCAGTTATTCAGGGGTGGTAAAGCTTTCTAGAGATAGTGTTCTAGGTGGCACCAATCTGGCTAATCTATTGGCAGTAAAATGCCAAGCTGCCTTTCCTTCTCCTTTAAATTAACTTCTAAGCAACTTTTTTTTTTTTTTTATAGTTTTTAAACTATTTGCCTTCTTCTTCTAACTCATTGCAGCTTTCATACTGCAGCCCAAAGCTATGGCTCTGTGAGGCTATAGATTTAATGTTATTGTTACTTTTTAAAAACTTGTTTTTCTATTCAAGTCCTCTACTATATATCTGAACTGTAAAATGAACTGAGTTCCTAACCATTATTATTTTACATTCAGCCTCAGCTGGGACTAAAATTAGGCACAAAATAAAAAGATTCCGTATGGATGCCTCATCTAAGCAGGCCAGTTATATGCAAGAGTGGCTTAGAACACGCCTGTTCAAGGTCAGTTATGCAGGCATTAATTGAGGGTACAGTACAAAACACCCCTCTTGGCTTGTGTTATATCTGTGGCACCACCTTATGCTACACAAAATGTGCCCACATTGCATGTAACTAAGGAGTGGCAACTCCCAGCAACGATGGAAAATACGATGGGGAAAATCATGACTGCAAGACTTTGCGCACCATTAGTCAAGGAGCTGCCAGTCATTTGTTACTTCTCTAAATCTATACCAACCATAAAACACTTAATTTTAATATCCCATATTTCCTTTAGTTTACTGCTTTAATAATTATATCTGTGTGCCAATGGATAATGTTGTATCCAACTTACGTGTGATTTCAATTGCTCTCCTATTATAGGACTTTTTAGCTTTGAAGTTTACTACAATGTCAGAATCTTCTGAGTGGATAAAAGCATGCCTGGCAAGACAAAATGGGATAAAAGACATTTAAGTACAAACATTAAAAAGGGATTAAAGTTGTGCAGAATGTTCCTCCCTCTGTTGCATATGTACATGGGATAAGCCAGAGAATTTTAAATCACAGACACCCATATGGCTAGGGAACAAAGATATTGAGTTCCAAACACAATATACTTACATAAACACCAAAATATTAGAATGCCCTGAAAGCATTTAATCCTTTTGTTTACGTAAGGACAGATTTATGAAAGTTCTCTTGCCTCCATGCTCAGTTTCAACTACAAATGGAATTTTTCCGCAGGGCAACATTCTTTTGCACAGTCATGCAATGTCGCAAGTAACCCTGGTAACTGTAACAGCCAAACTGGAAATTCAGGTGTTCTGGTGCAAAGCACTCACTTTTGCCCGAGCTGGAGCACGGGAAGGAGGCTGAACATGGTGGCTGATCGGAAAGGCTGCCCCAGGCGTAGTGACATGCAGACTGCCCCAGTGTACAGCATAAAAATGAGTTGAATGCAAAGCCAAATTAATCATTTAGATTTTTGGCGTATTGTTTCTTTAACAACAAAATACATTACATGAATAATAAACTAACTGGTTAGAATTACATTTTATTTTTAGGTTTACAGCCCCTCAATAAACTAGGAATTGATTAATATGTCTACACTGGCAACAACACAAGACATGGGTGTAAAATGTCATATAGGTATGAGACCTGTTATCCAGAATGCTCAGGACCTTGGGGTTTTTTGGATCTCCAGACATTAAATCTACTAAGAAATCATTAAAGGAGAAGGAAAGTTACAGTCACTGGGGGGTGCCAAAATGTTAGACACTGGGGGTGCTCCTGTTAGGAGAAAACTGCACCATAGAGTGAAAAGCCAAACTTTAACAAAAAAGGCAGCTATTTCCAAAAATTGGAGCTTTTCAGAGCTCAGAACCGACCCCATACCTATAAATACATATATATACAGTGGCTTGCAAAAGTATTCGGCCCCCTTGAACTTTTCCACATTTTGTCACATTACAGCCACAAACATGAATCAATTGTATTGGAATTCCACGTGAAAGACCAATACAAAGTGGTGTACACATGAGAAGTGGAACGAAAATCATACATGATTCCAAATATTTTTTACAAATAAATAACTGCAAAGTGGGGTGTGCGTAATTATTCTGCCCCCTGAGTCAATACTTTGTAGAACCACCTTTTGCTGCAATTACAGCTGCCAGGCTTTTAGGGTATGTCTCTACCAGCTTTGCACATCTACAGACTGAAATCCTTGCCCATTCTTCTTTGCAAAACAGCTCCAGCTCAGTCAGATTAGATGGACAGCGTTTGGGAACAGCAGTTTTCAGATCTTACCACAGATTCTCAATTGGATTTAGATCTGGACTGTGACTGGGCCATTCTAACACATGGATATGTTTTGTTTTAAACCATTCCATTGTTGCCCTGGCTTTATGTTTAGGGTCGTTGTCCTGCTGGAAGGTGAACCTCCGCCCCAGTCTCAATCTTTTGCAGACTCCAAGAGGTTTTCTTCCAAGATTGCCCTGTATTTGGCTCCATCCATCTTCCCATCAACTCGGACCAGCTTCCCTGTCCCTGCTGAAGAGAAGCACCCCCAGAGCATGATGTTGCCACCACCATATTTGACCGTGGGGATGGTGTGTTCAGAGTGATGTGCAGTGTTAGTTTTCCGCCACACATAGCGTTTTGCATTTAGGCCAAAAAGTTCCATTTTGGTCTCATCTGACCAGAGCACCTTCTTCCACATGTTTGCTGTGTCCCCCACATGGCTTGTGACAAAATGCAAACGGGACTTCTTATGGTTTTCTGTTAACAATGGCTTTCTTCTTGCCACTCTTCCATAAAGGCCAACTTTGTGCAGTGCACGACTAATAGTTATCCTATGGACAGATTCCCCCACCTGAGCTGTAGATCTCTGCAGCTCGTCCAGAGTCACCATGGGCCTCGTGGCTGCATTTCTGATCAGCGCTCTCCTTGTTCGGCCTGTGAGTTTAGGGGGACGGCCGTGTCTTGGTAGGTTTACAGTTGTGCCATACTCCTTCCATTTCTGAATGATCGCTTGAACAGTGCTCCGTGGGATGTTCAAGGCTTTGGAAATCTTTTTGTAGCCTAAGCCTGCTTTAAATTTCTCAATAACTTTATCCCTGACCTGTCTGGTGTGTTCTTTGGACTTCATGGTGTTGTTGCTCCCAATATTCTCTTAGACAACCTCTGAGGCCGTCACAGAGCAGTTGTATTTGTACTGACATTAGATTACACACAGGTGCACTCTATTTAGTCATTAGCACTCATCAGGCAATGTCTATGGGCAACTGACTGCACTCAGACCAAAGGGGGCTGAATAGTTACGCACACCCCACTTTGCAGTTATTTATTTGTAAAAAATGTTTGGAATCATGTATGATTTTCATTCCACTTCTCACGTGTACACCACATTGTATTGGTCTTTCACGTGGAATTCCAATAAAATTGATTCATGTTTGTGGCTGTAATGTGACAAAATATGGAAAAGTTCAAGGGGGCCGAATACTTTTGCAAGCCATTGTATATATATATTCTGTATTTACATAACAAGATAATATGAGATTTTATTAATAATATCCAATAGCAAAAACATTTTTACCCCTTGTCCAGCTAATTTAACAATATTTCAGATCTGTATCTACCCTGAAATGGCTAAATTGTGATGCCCTGTAGGACAAAAGAATTACAGTTAAATGAATTGCAATAATTAGCAGTTAGTTAATTAGGGCCCTTGAAATGTGCAAATAGACAACACATTTGTACATCAGATATCTATCTATCTATAGTGATGTCATGATGTCCATCTGATCTTATAAACTAAAGGGCAGAATAGAAAACCTCGGCAGCAGCAGAAAACAAAAGGAACAGTGGGAAGAAACTTAAACAAATTTAGTTCAAGATTTGCAAAATGTCCTTTATGTCAATTAAAAAATATTTTTCCATGAGACTTGTAAATCACAGTTGACCTATAGTATATAGGAAATTAGAGTTTTACACCTGCTGAAATGTGTTTTTTTTTTATGAGTCACAGAGTACAGGCCTACTGAGGAAAACAGAATGAGTAACTCGTTAGCTGCTCCATTCATTTCCTTTCCATTCCTGTTTGGCAGTGCTTATACTGCCGCTCTGCCGCTGTCTTATCATTAACTGAGTCACTGCCATTGCGTGATAAGAACTGCAAAGTCACAACTATTGTTAGAGTTATTTTATTATGCCTCATGGTCCTCAGAAGACGGATATGAATGTTATGTTCAACAACATAGTTGTGAATAACACCAATTTTGATCTATTTATTTTTGCTAGGAAAAAGCACAGCATTGCCTTATAAGTATCACCAGACTAGGGCCTTCCTGCTGTTGCTGCTAAACTACAGCTCTCATGTTTTTAGTTGTAGATGCCATATGTCTAGTTTTTCAGGGAGCTGTCCAGTTCACAGCCTTCTGTCCAGTATTTTGAGTTGCATAACCTGGACAATATTCCATCCAAGTGCATGGCATTATAGCCCCTGCTAACAGTGACCACCCTGTCCCCAAAGTCATTGGTCCACCACTTATACCACAGTCCTGCCCCCAACATCACTGCCCTGCTCCATAACGTCAAAGCCCCAATCACCTTTGTCTGGGTTTTGGAAATCCTAGTTGTAGTAAAACACTAACTGGTGATGCACAAAAAGAAAACTTATTTACAGAAAATATACAATATTTATATATGGCTTGCCTTTCAGAAAAATAAGGCAGTACTTATCCTTTACACCAGGGATCCCCAACCTTTTTTTACCCGTGAGCAACATTTAAATGTAAAACATGTTGGGGAGCAACACAAGCATTCTATGGGATGACCAATAAGGGCTGTGATTGGTTATTTGATAGCCCAATGATGACTGGCAGGAGGCTCTGCTTGGCAGTACACATGGTCTTTATGCCTCCAAATCTTCTCTTCAAGTCAGAAATTAAAAAATGAAAACCTGCTTTGAGGCCATTGGGAGCAACATCAGAGGAGTTAGTGAGCAACATGTTGCTCACAAGCCACTGGTTGACGATCACTGCTTTACACAGATTATTTATCCCCCCGCTTCTATCTATCATCTATCTATCTACAGTGGTGCTTGAAAGTTTGTGAAACCTTTAAAATTTCCTATATTTTTATACGGCTTAGACTTGAAACATCATCTTTCAAACAAGCCCTAAAAGTAGACGAAAAGAAGAAAAAAAGAAAACCTAGTTAAGCTAATGAAACAAAAATTATTATATTTGGTCATTTATTTATTGAAAAAAATGATCCAAGAACATATCTGCGTGTGGCAACATTAAGTGAATCCTTAGGATTATTATATAATTTGAAGGTGGAATCAAGAGTCTGGTGTTTTCAGTCACTGGGATGACAATCAAGTGTGAGTGAGAGACCCTGTTTCATTTAAAGCACAGGTATCCAGCAAAGCCTAATCTCACATACAACACATTTGTGGGTGTGTATTTTTTATTTATTTAACATCTACTACTGTAGCAATATGTACAGTACCACTATCGTCTACAGCTGTAATAACATGTTAGTCACATTGCTTTTGTGAGCTCACCCAAATTCTGTTTCCTTCTTCCTTCTAAGACACATGACCACTCCATATATGAGCAGCAAGAGAATCATTAGGCTGCAGATGAAGCCAAGCAAAATCACATAAGGACTGACATTTCCTGGAGCTGGAGTAGAAGAAGTGGCTGAAGTTACTGAACCTGGAAAACAGTTATGATGTGTTTATAATTTTACACAATATTAGTTCTGGAAACAGAGCCATTCCTGGGGTGCCAGCATCCTCTCTTCTTCAAAACATCTGAGTCTGCCATGGAAAAGATATAGGGAGCTCTCTCTCTCTGGTGTAACTACAATACAGCAGAACCTACGGTGGGGGGGGGCAGGAGACAGGGGTCCTGACCACATGCTCTGCTGTATAAAAAAAATCCTCCCCAGCCTGGACCTTTGTATACCTGTGCAAACTGATGCTGTTGAATTATGCCACTATTTGACTGTCTGCCTGTGAAGCAGAGACCAGTTCCCCATCCCCTCTTAAGGTCCCCATACACGGGCCGATTATAGCTGTCGATATCGGTCCCTTGGACCGATTCGGCAGCTTATCGGCCCGTGTAGGGGCAGAACCGAGGGGCCTGGCCGACCTATATCTGGCCTTCGTAATGCCGCGACCCTTTAATACAGTTCCTCATGTTGTGGTGACCCCCAACCATAGAGGAGTGGTGTCTCGGTTCCTAAGACCATTGGAAATATGTGTCCGATGGTCTTAGGCGACCCCTGTGAAAGGGTCATTTGACCCCCTAAGAGGTCCCAACCCACAGGTTGAGGACCGCTGCTTTAAAGATTTAACTGGGAATTCAAGTCCCTGAATCCATCTCATCACAATAGAACAACATAAGGCAGGGGTTGCATTACACTGTAAGACTATGGGGGGGTTGGGAAATGGTTTTTAAAAGTAACATGGCTTCCTTTCAATTTTTGGAATCCTATCTGTGTAAAAATATATATATAAATGCACTGATATTCATTTCTGGAAGTTCAGATAGTGTCTACAATAAGTCCAGCTGAATAAGCTCATATCATGAGGCATAGGGGCAGATTTACTAAAACTCTAAAATTTCTCATTTTTTGTCATTTTGACCCATAGTAAAGGGACAAAAAAGTAGAAAATAAAATTCAAACATTAGTAAATGGCCACCGTAGTGTTACTGCTGATTTTATTAAGTGATTATTTCCCCCCTCTTAATAGGCAAAGGCAAACCAGGCATAGGTTTAGGGGTTTTAGATATCAGTATTTTTACGTTTCTTACCATCTCCTGGGATGAGAAGTTGCACTGGCAGACTGTAGGGCCCAACGCCTCCATTTGTACGAGCTGCAACAGTTACAGTGCAGGTTGCATTGGTGGCTTTGATGGGAAGAAATGCAGCAGTAGAATTGGAGTACACAGAATATTCATCTTCCTAAAATTAAGAGAAAACATAAAAACTACTGATGTGGCAAATTATTCAGTGACTGGAGAATGGCTGTAACACATAAGATTCATGCAGGTCGTATTTAACATTTTATAGTGTAAGTTGCAAATATAATCTCAATGTAGGAATTATATGATTTAACTACAATATTCAAGAAATGAAGTTGTTGGCATTACTGGACCTTTAGGCCTATAGTGCAGCACTTTGTGCAGTTTGCCCGCCATATTTTAAGACCATGGAAAATCAGTGGGCTAATCACTCAATCTCAGCCCCAATTGGCAGTCATAAAAGATCTGTAACATCAACAAACAATTGTTTATTTGTTGGCACATTAAAAGCAGTGGAAATCTGCATGCAGTAGCCCTTTTGCATCACGTCACATTTATTAGACAATTCTCACACTGTTTAAAATGTATGAGCCACCATTAACCCCCATGGAGAAATATGTCTATATCATATAACCAATGTTGTTATTGTATTTCAAGTTAACAGCTTTGGAGTAACCACAATAGTGATGAAACCACTGGACATGTTAAGGGTAATGGCACACGCAATGCTTTTTAGTAACCAAAACAAAACTTGGCACCAAATCCTTAAACCACTAATTTTCAAAAACAGTCCTGTGTCCTGTGTGCAATTACCCTAAGACCTATATATTTCCACTACAACCCGTGGATGCAGAATAATTACTGAGAACTGTATATATATATCTATATAACACTATGATTAAGTCAGGCTGTTTTAATTACCCTCCAGAACCAATGCCATAAATCCCATGGCCTATACAATGCAGAAATGATAGTGCATGCCTGCAATACAACTGTGCCATGAGAAACCAGAATATTCACTGCACAGAAAGTCAGCTATAAAGCCTTTGGCTTTCTGAAAATGGAAAATTATTTGTTTTTCCAAAAAAGGAATTGCTTGTTTGAGATACTAAAAAAACATGATTTATTGTTGAGGAAGAAAATGTTCCAATTCTACAGAAGCAACAATCCAAGCTGGGATAAAATATTAAAGCAAGCAAGAATGAAGAGAGGAGATTACTTACATATCTAAATGTTAATTTTGTTACATTTATCCATGTTAATAATAAACAAATTGAGATGTAATGACTGGAATAACATGTCACAATAATGTTTTGGGGTTTTTTTGTAATTACAGTGTGATATTTAAAATCCAAATGGAACACCACATGGTTTGACTGACTGGTCAGGTAAACTACATGACTTGTCATGTCCTCTAATTGCAAACCACTGAGCAGGTCGTTCCAAGCCCCACTAGTGACAGGGCGGTGTTTGTTTATATAGTTATGCCAACCACAGCATCTCCAATGACATCAGAGAAGGTGCGGACGTGAGTATATAAAAATGGCACACAGGACAATTGGGAATGGAAGTGTTATATATATATATATATATATATATATATATATATATATATAGTGTAGAGAAGGATACAGAAAAAAACAGAGATACTTAGCTTGACATCTGCTCCTATTTATCCTTTCATATAGCATGACTTATTTTAGCAGTACTTACAGTATATATCAAAAACACCACATTGCCATTTAAGAAATGCACTCAAATGACATGCACAGTCCTGGCCCTCCTGGACATATGTCTCTGTGTTCTAAACTATGTAATCTCTGATTGATTTATTTGTGGGCTATATAAAGAATAAATCCTTATACACATAACTTACTTGGTTAGGAGACTAAGCATCACTAAGTAGGGGTAGTTGCAAAAATGTTTTTGCCCCTTCAAAAAAACATATCTGGAAATATTGAAGGGTGCTTATGCACCTTTAAGCGCACTATACACTTAGAACTTCCACCTACCAGTCTGTCTTGCATCTGAAAGCCCTTCTTACTATACAAGGGTGCTTTGTGAAAGGGGCATAATTATCTACATCACAAGGACAAAATATGGGGTAGCTTCAATTTCACTGTTTAGCTCAAGAGATACATTTTTTGTGGTTAAATCAACAGGCAAAATGTATGTTCAGCAAAAGCCCTATTTATTGAACTCATATTAAAAATCCTGTATTATACCCCCTTAAGTGGTATCCAAAAGAATTCCCAGTCTCATCCATGTCCGACCCTTTACACTGAGGGCACAAACTGCACCTTAGTGTGCCATTCCCTGTCAAGAATAATTCTGTTTGCCTTATGCCAAAGGCACAAAGATTTGCACCTGACTGAGGCAGGTTTTCTTTTTAACATGGCACCTTGCTCCACAATAAGTTGATACAACTTATAAAAGGGCTAAAGGCCCCCATACACGGGCCGAGAGAAGCTGCCGATATCGGTCCCTTGGACCGACTCGGCAGCTTATCTGCCCGTGTAGGGGCAGAAACGAGCGGACTGGCCGACCAATATGTGGCCTGAAATTGGCCAGATATCAATCGGCCAGGTTAGAAAATCCAGTCAGATCGGGGACCGCATTGCCTCGTTGATGCAGTCCCCGAACCGACTGCCCCATTGCCGCCTATATAATCCGGTTAATCGGATTATTTTTTTTTGTTAACTTCAAGCTCCCCGATATTGCCCACCCGTAGGTGGGGATATTGGGGGAAGATTCGCTCGCTTGGCGATCTCGCCAAGCGAGCGGATCTTACCGTGTATGGGGACCTTAACCTTCTACATGTTCAAAACAAAACTCTGAGCCCTTTTGCTAACATAAAGGCATTTATGTAGATTGTAAGCTCTTTTGGCCAGGGCTCTCTTCACCTCTTGTATCGGTTATTGATTGCTTTATATGTTACTCTGTATGTCCAATGTATGAAACCCACTTATTGTACAGCGCTGCGGAATATGTTGGCGCTTTATAAATAATAATAATAATTTTACTTCATCTGAATGCTGTCCAGTAGATTTATATTGGACAGCACAAGTGCCTGGGGAACTGGCATGTATAAGCATAAAGTGGTGCCAAATAGTGGAAAAAATTAAAAATGTGCCAGTGCATTATACTCCTCTAAATATAAAATGTATGTGCTTGAAAAAGATGTGTTTCACCTGATTTACTGAAAATTTCCCCCAGAACCCTACTAGTCCCGCCCATTCATTCCACTTCCTGCTCTTTCCTTTTTGAGGCACAACCAGCAGCTACACTGACCTGATAGGGAACTGAAGCCTGTCTTTGCTTGTGTAGCTGATGGGTTGTGATTGGCTACCCCCCTCCTACTGTGCATCCGGCAGGGACCGTTATAGGAAACATGGACAGTGACCGTAGCAGATCTTTAAGGAGCTCCAATAAAGGGGCCATATTTAACAATAATGATCATTTTTAGCTCAGAATGAAACCAGCACTTATTATTGATTATTGCCTACAATAATCAGTTATGCCATCTCACATTTTAATTAAAATATTTCTAAATAGGTGAAATAGAAAAGATGCAGTTCTCCTTTTGCAACCATTTATTAATAAGTCCCTTCATTCCTTTATTTCATCAAGTTTTTGTACCTGACCTCATCTAACAGATCTTTCTCTCACAATAATAGCACGCTCAAGAACAGAATTGTTTTTGTCCTATTCGAGCCGTTAATCTGCTGTAATAATGAAAGCGGGAATGCCACATTGTAGGAAGGAGTACTTTTCTTTTTTTGTAAAGCAGTGTCACCAGACCAAGTGGGAACATCGGATTACACGGCATTGCTGACATTTCAGAGAAAAAGCCACTAAACAAAAACAAAGCAGCGACTAACAATGGGGCATGTGATAACTGGGTTACACACTGCCAGGAATAACTGTTATTATTATTACAGTATTTCCATAATGCCACTGTGAATATCTCCTGCTGGGTAACTGTATATATATATAAAAAGTATATTAGAAAATGATCTGTTACTTTAAATAACCTTGAGTCAAGACAAACCCATAACCTGGATTATCTCTCTTTATAATTAGCTAAGCTTTCAAGCATTCCTATTAGTCAAGATTTTCACAATCCCACAATAAAATGCAAACTGATGTAACTGTAGGCCAATATCTGTTTTAATAATAATTGGAATACTTGGGGGGGGGGGGGGGGGGGGATGCTGTATAAAAGGTACAGTACCTTCTAAGACAGTGATCCCCAACCAGTGGCTCAAGGCCAATATGTTGCTAACAAACCCCTTGGATGTTGCTCTCGGTGCCCCCAAACCAGGTAGTTATTTTTATATCCTGACTTGGGGGCAAGTTTTGGTTGAATAAAAACAAGATTTACTACCAAATAAAGCCTCCTGTAAGCTGATAGTGTGCATAGAGGCCCCTAATAGCCAATCTTAGCCCTTATTTGGCACCTCCATAAACATTTATGATGCTTGTGTTGCTCTCCAAGTCTTTTTACATTTGACTCTGGCTCACGAGTAGGAAAGGTTGGGGATCCCACAAAAGGGTCAGATTGGGCCAGAGGTAGTTAATGTAGTCGTACAACATGCCTAATAAATTCACATTTGCCAGAAACTATAAAACAGAACTATGGTAGTAAAACTAGATATTCATGAAGGAGCCTATGTATTATGCTGTGCAAAATGAAATCCGTCCGAACACCAGGTTTGACGCTGTTATTTCCGGCAGAAGTTGCTCCAAGGAAAACACAAAGCGAAGTATGACAATGTATGGCAAATTTTGGCACCAATTTTAAGCCTGCCTAAAGTGCACAATACACTGTCCTGCTCATATTTATTATATACTATATACAGCACATATAGGGGCACATTTATTTAAGTACGACAGGTACAAAATACAAAAAAATCGTATTTGGTCGTGCTGTGCGTATTTTCAGCGACATTTTCATACCTTTGCATGACTTTTTCGTACTTTGCGACAAAATTGTATTGTCGCCCTGAGTATGAAAGTTTCGGATTCATTCAAGCTTCGGTATCGTGACTTTCCTTGGGTCAGGTTGGAGCTGCAGAGTGCCATTGAGCCCTATGGGAGACTTTCCTTGGGCCAGCTTGGAGCTGCAGAGTGCCATTGAGCCCTATGGGAGACTTTCCTTGGGCCAGGTTGGAGCTGCAGAGTGCCATTGAGCCCTATGGGAGACTTTCCTTGGGCCAGGTTGGAGCTGCAAAGTGCCATTGAGCCCTATGGGAGGCTTTCCTTGGGCCAGGTTGGAGCTGCAGAGTGCCATTGAGTCCTATGGCAGACTTTCCTTGGGCCAGGTTGGAGCTGCAGAGTGCCATTGATTCCTATGGGAGACTTTCCTTGGGCCAGGTTGGAGCTGCAGAGTGCCATTGAGCCCTATGGGAGACTTTCCTTGGGCCAGGTTGGAGCTGCAGAGTGCCATTGATTCCTATGGGAGACTTTCCTTGGGCCAGGTTGGAGCTGCAGAGTGCCATTGAGCCCTATGGGAGACTTTCCTTGGGACAGGTTGGAGCTGCAGAGTGCCATTCAGCCCTATGGGAGACTTTCCTTGGGCCAGGTTGGAGCTGCAGAGTGCCATTGAGCCCTATGGGAGACTTTCCTTGGGCCAGGTTGGAGCTGCAGAGTGCCATTGAGCCCTATGGGAGACTTTCCTTGGGCCAGGTTGGAGCTGCAGAGTGCCATTGAGCCCTATGGGAGACTTTCCTTGGGCCAGGTTGGAGCTGCAGAGTGCCATTGAGTCCTATGGGAGACTTTCCTTGGGCCAGGTTGGAGCTGCAGAGTGCCATTGAGCCCTATGGGAGACTTTCCTTGGGCCAGGTTGGAGCTGCAGAGTGCCATTGAGCCCTATGGGAGACTTTCCTTGGGCCAGGTTGGAGCTGCAGAGTGCCATTGAGCCCTACGGGAGACTTTCCTTGGGCCAGGTTGGAGCTGCAGAGTGCCATTGAGCCCTACGGGAGACTTTCATTGGGCCAGGTTGGAGCTGCAGAGTGCCATTGAGCCCTACGGGAGACTTTCCTTGGGCCAGGTTGGAGCTGCAGAGTGCCATTGAGCCCTACGGGAGACTTTCCTTGGGCCAGGTTGGAGCTGCAGAGTGCCATTGAGCCCTACGGGAGACTTTCCTTGGGCCAGGTTGGAGTGCAGAGTGCCATTGAGCCCTACGGGAGGCTTTCCTTGGGCCAGGTTGGAGCTGCAGAGTGCCATTGAGCCCTATGGGAGACTTTCCTTGGGCCAGGTTGGAGTGCAGAGTGCCATTGAGCCCTATGGGAGACTTTCCTTGGGCCGGGTTGGAGCTGCAGAGTGCCATTGAGTCCTATGGGAGACTTTCCTTGGGCCAGGTTGGAGTGCAGAGTGCCATTTAGCCCTGTGGGAGACTTTCCTTGGGCCAGGTTGGAGCTGCAGAGTGCCATTGAGCCCTACGGGAGACTTTCCTTGGGCCAGGTTGGAGTGCAGAGTGCCACTGAGCCCTATGGGAGACTTTCCTTGGGCCAGGTTGGAGCTGCAGAGTGCCATTGAGCCCTATGGGAGACTTTCCTTGGGCCGGGTTGGAGCTGCAGAGTGCCATTGAGCCCTACGGGAGACTTTCCTTGGGCCAGGTTGGAGCTGCAGAGTGCCATTGAGCCCTACGGGAGACTTTCCTTGGGCCAGGTTGGAGCTGCAGAGTGCCATTGAGTGCTATGGGAGGCTTCCAAAATCATGCACAGAAGGATCAAAGTCGGAAAGATTTTCCCGCCATTTCCGATCGTAAAAATGTTGTGACTTTCGGATACGATATTATCGTGGCTGATTTTTTTGTAAGCATTTTCGTGATATTTGCAATCGTCAGAAATTATCGTATCTAATCGGAATTTTTCCCATTTTGGGAATCAAACTCCTACTTTCATGAATGTGCCCCATAGGGTGAATTTAAGCATAATGTCCCCTATGCTGCTGTGCCTTGCTGCACTATAAGATTCAAAGTTCTGGTTAAAAAAACAGTAGCTTCTCCTTTAAAGTTAAAAAGCACTAGAAATATAAAGCCACAAGTTTATTCACATCATTCATACGACCCACAGAAGCATTTCAAAATAAATTTTCAATTTTAAGTCAAAGTAATTTTCAAGATATCTTGAGCTAGCAAAGCAAATAGATATATAATGTATTTGGCCTGTTCTTTTATTTCGTAGTTTGGGAATTTCTGATTGATGCCAACTAGAGAGTTCCCATTGGGCAATAAAGGACATTGCAGTACCAGCAGTTGCAGGATCTCAGAAAAGATATTCTTAGTAATCAATTTTCTATTCCTTCTCTGGAAATGCTTAGGAAATATCATATATTTTACTGTCAGGCTCAAGTCAAGATTGATCAGACGAGTAAGTCATTTGATGACATGACAATTCAAGGCATTTTAAAGGAAGAGTAACACAAAAAAATGAAAGTGTTTTAAAGTATAATGAACTGAACAGTACCTTATCTTTCATTCAAACTAAGATTCCTTAATGGAATAAGAACTCCTTATTGGATTAATCCTATTGGGTTTAATTAATATTTTAATGATTTCTTAGTAGACAAAGTATGTAGATCCAAATCTGGAAAATCTCAGGTCCCAAGCATTCTGGATAACAGGTCCCATATCTGTACTACTAAACTATGCTTTGAGCTTTTGGAATTATGGTAAATTCGCTTCCAGAGCCTTTACTCATGATCAGTGACAACTTGGCAACACAGTCATGTTAACAAACCAAAAAAAAGTGAAAAAAATTCTTTGGATATGCCAAATAAGGACTGTGATTGGCTATTTGGTATCCCCATGGGGACTGCTGGCCTGCAGGAGGCTCTGCTTGGAGTAAAACTGTGTCTCTGGGCTTCCAAAACTTATCTCCACTGCATTAAAGGGGATGAAAACCCAAATCCATCAGCTGATTTTTGAGGCTGCACACGTATAGACAGACAAGTACAGTGGGAACACTGCTCAAATTATATGGAAAATCTCTGTGTGCATCCTGTGGCCAACTTTAGATTTTTTCATTAAAAATAGCAGGAGCCTTTTCTGGGCAATTTGCATAAACAAAATGTGACTTTAATTAAAACAGAGAAGCAACAGCACGATGCCACCTATCATGTGCCCAAGACAAAACAAAATAATTTCAAGTGAATTAAATGACCGGAAAATCCCAAGATAAAACAATAACAGTGCTGCTGGTGGTAAACCACAATTTTCCTTTTTAACAGTTGAGGATGAAGAAAAACATGCTGAGTGAGTTTTTTTCAGCGCCTTAAGAGGAACACAGAACACTGAGTCACAGGTCACACTTCTGGCCAATAGGAGACTTCAGCTCTTTTATGTTGGTCACAAGTCATAACATTTTTCCAGTACAGTAAAGTGCAGCATTACATGTATGTATATATGATTTCTTTATACCTGACATATAGGATGGCCACTCTAGGGGAGAGCAAGAGGCTCTATAACTGCTGGACTGGATTTTTAGGGCTGGCATACAGGCCAGATATGGGTTTGGACTTACACCATGTAACTGTGGCCAATTTAACTGGGAGAAGAGGGAGCACCTCTAGGCATAAAAAATAAACAGGGCATAATTCCAATTTAAGGGAGGTGGTAAGTACAGGGATCACTGTACTTAAGCACCACTTAAAGGAGAAGGAAAGGCTAAGTCACTTGGGGGTGCCAAAATGTTAGGCACCCCCAAGTGACTTAGATCGCATACCTTCTACCCCGGGCTGGTGCCCCTGTACGGAGAGAACAGCACCAGCCCGGGGTAGCAGTGAGCGCTTCCTCCTTCCTTTTCGCTTGCGCGCGCATGTGCAGTAGAGTGAAAAGCCGAACTTAAACAAGAAAGTCGTCTTTTCACTCTACTGCGCATGCGCCGGCCGACGGATTTCGGCGGCAGAAGAGAGAGGAAGGAGGAAGCGCTTCCTACAGGTACCCCGGGCTGGTGCTTTTTTCTCCTAACAGGGGCACCAGCCCAGGGTACAAGGTAAGTGATCTAAGTCATTTGGGGGTGCCTAACATTTTGGCACCCCCAAGTGACTTAGCCTTTCCTTCCCCTTTAACAGGAAAACTGAGTGCAAGAAGCCTTAGGCATTAGTGTGTAGAATAAATGGGTGCACTGAACTTTACACAAAAGTATTACAGGTATGTTATCCATTATCTGGAAACCTGTTATCCAGAAAGCTACAAATTACATTAAGGCCATATCCTGTAGACTTAATTTTATACAACTAATTCTGATTTTTAAAAATGATATCCTTTATCTCTGTAATAATAAAACTGTACCTTGTAGTTGCTGGTAACTAAGCTGTATGAATCCATTTTGGTTGCAAACCAATCCTGTTTATTTAATGTTTAAATTATTCTTAGCAGACTTAAGGTATGGAGATCCAAATTATGGAAAGACCCCCATACCCGAAACACCTCAGGTCCCATAACCGATGGTGACTATGCCCGCCCAATATCGCTCACCCATAGGATCTTACAGTGTGTGTCCACCTTTTAGATTTAAGTTTAAATCTAATTGCTAATTGGTTGCTATGGGCAACTTCACCGGTGATGTTTGTCTCCAGTGTTAAGAAAAACACCCCTTAGTGTGTTTTCAGAACAGCTCTTACATAAAGTGACATATTGTCTCCCAGTTTGTGCATTAGAGATCTAGGCTTGATTGTAACAAACAGCCCATTTTGCTTATTTTATAAAAGGTGCAAAGTTTGCTATAGGTCTAGTCACCTGTACCAGCTAATCAGCAGGTAGCAGCAGGGCTCCTACACCTGGGCAAACATTGTAACATATGGGGGCATAATGAAAGGAACTGGCAATCCAGGCAGTAGTCAATAGCAAAGCTATGTAAATCCTAGCTTGCTACTCAGAAGCTGGGAACAGTTAGCGCCTACTCCTCTTGACCTTCTGTGCAGAACATGCATCTGGACCACAAAAGAAAACAAAAGTACTAACTGAGCACCAAAAGGTCACTGGGATGGACTGGGTTCGCAAGAAATAAATATATGAAACAGCTGCGTTGCTACACAACCACTTAGTGTTCTCCTCACACCTACTACACAACACTGAGGGGAGGCTGTTTCCAGCCAAAGCAATACTTTCTGCCAAATGAAGACTCCAAAATAAAATTTCCCATGTGAGATGCAACTATAATGTTCCAGGATGCGGCTTTCAGCTGGGATTTTTTTGTCCTGCCTTTGCCAAGTCTATAGAAGGGCAATGAAACCTAATTGGTGCCACCAGAATCTTACTATTGTAACTGACCCCATGTAAAAAATAAATGCTTTGTAAAACTACACATTTGTTGTTATTGCTACTTTTTATTACTCATCTTTCTATTCAGGCCGCCTCCTATTCATTTCCAGCCTCTCATTTAAAAATCAGGGCATGGTTGCTAGAGTAATTTGGACCCTAGCAACTAGATCCCCAAACTGGAAAGTTGCTGAATAAATAGGCAAATAACTCAAAAACCATAAATAATAAAAAATGAAAAACAATTGCATATTGTCTCAAAATATAATTCTCTACTACATCATACTAAAAGATCAGAGGACTCTGACATGCAGTGACGTACCTATACGATCCTGTGCCCAACGGTGAGTGCAAACAGTGAGAGACAAGGCAAGGGAAGTGATGTCACACCAAGCTAATATGGTATCTGCTATATTAAACAAACAGAAAGCTTCTAGGGTTGTTTACTATAGTAAAGCATTCTACAGAATAAGTTTAGCATACTAGCTTGCACTAGCTAATCAAGCGGGAGTACACCATGTCAGTAGCTTACATTTTTTATTGGCATAAAATAAAATTCTAGTCTACTTACTTTACGTCCATACACTTTCCATTTGTGTATTATTGTATAACCCAGGAGTTGTCCGTTCATCTCCGCAACTGGAGGACTGACCCACGACACTTCAAGAACGGAATGGGAGTTATTTACTCCCACTGTTAAATTCTGGGGAGCAGCCGATGGAGCTGGAGAGAAATATTTCCATTTACAGTTAACATAAATGAAAATGAAAGAAGGAAGCAGAGATATCTCCTGGGATCAAGCAGTTCATTATCTAGTTGATTTGGACAGTGGATATCTGACAAAGGGCATATTCAGTCTAAGGACAGAACCTCATTTCATGATGTATTTTATAAAAACACCTTCAGGTTAACTGTTAGTATGTTATAGAATGGAATATTCTTAGTAACTTTTCCAAAGGTCTTCATTTTTTATTTTCCATAGTTTTTAAATTATTTGACTTCCTCCTCTGACTCTTTCCAGCTTTCAAATGGGGGTTACTGACCCCAGCAGCCAAAAACCCTTGTCCTGTAAGGCTACAATCTTATTGTTATTGTGACTTTGTATTCCTTATCTTTCTATCTAGTCCTTCCTCTATTTATATTCCTGCCGTGCTTGCTTTTGGCCGCAGCTGACAGTTTGTGGTAGACAGCGAGGTTTAATGTAGGCAAGGGGCTGGGGACGTTGGACTACACATATTTCGCAGTGCGGCACCCAAAGGCCACCTCATTCTCGCAACCCTTTCCCCTCCCCAAGGATCACGTGTATGCACAGATACAGAACACTGGGGACGGGGCGCGCTGAAGTTTTTTGCACGTCACGTCCACAATGCTCCGTGAGCACATTTTACTTGCGGCCGGGTGACATGCCGCCCCTAAATTATGTATAGTAATAACGAGAATGTTTAATGTTAGGTTTCACATGTCATCTATAGGGCTCAAACACAGGTCCTCATTCCTTGAGAATAAACATTTTAGTGTGCCATGTCCCTGAATATGGTTCTGGGACAACCCACTTTATTAAATATCCTCGAAGTGTGTTATGTGATATATAGCACAATAAAATGCTTATTTACAATAAATTATGACCTGCATTGAGCCTTTTGCTTCTACATAAACCTTTGATTAATTATATATTACACTGGCAATAGAAAGGAACATTGCATGTGGACCAAACACCAAACAGCACCAAAAAGCAATGCAAACAGGGGCGTTGCTGCCATGAGTTGAGTTAAGAAACTCCCCTCAAGCATCAGCATCCACGTAGATACCAGGGGTGGCAAAAAGTGCAATTGCATTCTCTGCACTAACAATGTGGCCCATGTGGACCCCCTCTGGTGCAGGAATGGTAAGTGCTGGGGGCATCAAAGGAGCCACCTAAGGGCGGCTCATGTCATGGAATCACCCCTGCATACAAAAGATGCCTTGGAGCCCTGAGCAGTAGCTGCGGGTCTCAGCCTGAAAGCAAGTTAGGATGAGATTTTGGGAGAATGCATTTTGTTTTCCTAATTACTAACAAATTCTCTGTTTGAAGGTCAGTTATAGCGAGATTTGGGGTTAAATGCTTATTTGGTCTTCTAGATGTGATTAATTATCAAAATGTTTTTAAATACTGACAACTTTGCTATGGTCCCTAATTAAATGTTGGTTGGGTTTAAACCTGAAAAGTCCTAATATCTCTGTAGTAGAGAAACTGTTGTGGTTGTCTTACAGTACTTACGCCCTTCTGTTGTACTATTAACAATCCACAAGCTTGAAGAAGACCAGCCCACTTCATTCTTACAGGAGATGCTAAAGTTATATTTGGAAGATGCCTTTAATCCACCAATCTGATATTCATAGGGAGGCACTGGGGTGTTAAAGTACCTTGTGTTGCTAGCATTGCTTTGTAGCATTTCCTTCATCTGCAAATGAAAAAGAAAATAAAAATAAAAAACATAGCTCTTTGTATTTTAATCGGTCCCAAATATTTTAAAATGGGTGAGAAGAATGCAAAAGGCTTAAGGGGTATATTTGTCATGCTGTGTAAAAAGTGGAGTAAAACATCACCGGTGATGTTGCTCATAGCAGCCAATCAGATGCCTTGCTTTTCTAACTGTTGAAATCTAGTTGCTGATTGGTTGCGCTGGGCAACATCACCAGTAATGCTTCACTCCAGTTTTTACACAGCATGATAAATATACCCCTAAGGAGTGCCCAATAATCATGCCACCTATGGCAAGTGTTGTATTCTGTGACCTATTTAGGGATAGTATTCCTATCTTTCTGCCCTATATAAAATATTGGCATTAAGCATCATTTTTACCTGCCTGTTGATGGGTATCAGTATCTTGCGATTTTGGCACATCTAAGTATTATATCTTCTATATAACTATGTACTTTACAGCAAGAAGTCTTTGCTTTTTATATTATTAAGCAGAGAGTTTTGCTCCCTGAAAAAATATCACTGGCAACAATACACCATCTAAAATGTAGTTATAATAATAAAAAACTATATGGTATAGCCAAAACATAAGATATAACCAAACATATTCATTAAATTCAAAATGTCATTGCTCCTGGCAGTTGGTTTTAATACAGGTATCGGAGCCCTTATCCAGAAACCCATTATCCAGAAAGTTCCAAATTATGGAAAGGCCATCCCCCGTAGACTCCATTATAAGCAAATAATTTAAATTTTTTAAAATAATTCCCTTTTTCTCTGTAGTAATAAAACAGTACCTTGTACTTGATCCCAACTACGATATAATTACTCCTTATTGGAGGCAAAACAATCCTACTGGGTTTAATTACAGTTTAGATCATTTTTTTAGCAGACTTATGGTAGGAGATCCAAATTACGGAAAGACCCCTTATCTAAAAAAAAACCAGGTCCCGAGCATTCTGGATAACAGGTCCAATACCTGTACATCAGGTGTTATGTAATAAAATAGTTTGCACAGGTACAGTAACCCATAGCGACCAATTAGCAAATAGCAATGACAAGGCAAGTGACAAGTGTTTAAAAGCACACATGGGCAAAATGAAAGTTTTTTTACCACCTATGGGCAGGGGTGTTCCTGACCCCTTGGCTGCCCTGAGGCGGCTCCTGTGATGCCACTCCCCCAGGCAGCTTTTTTGCCGCCCCTGGTAACTTGGGGGTTGCTGTGTCCTGAGGCGAGTTTATCAAATTGCCTCTTTGCACAAGCACCCCTGGATATAGGGTTTGTGTCAGCAATGAAAATAAATCTTAGCAATGGGAGTAACCACTCACTGTGAATAAAATAGGGATATTTCAAGCAAAAGCCCAAATTCCAGTTTACCAGCTACACCCTTTCCTGTGCCTCACAGAGAATGCAGGAAACAGCATCTTTTATAAAGCTTCCTGCACAGCGCTGGAACAAAGGAATATTGCTTGAGCTCTGAGCAAAATATTAGCTTCATGTTTTTCTTAGCAAATCCACAGGGCATTTAGTTTGTCTTCCTTTGTCCCCGCTTTAGACATAACTTTCAGTTCCCCCCACAGGCCCAGTCTCCGATGTGACTATACATGGCACATATTCACATATTTTGTTTTACTTTCTATTTGAGAGCAATAAGCCATTTCCATGAAAGAGCAGTCAGGTGGGTGGTCTCTATGAATGAGTCACTTTTTTCTTAATATTTACACACTTTTTTGGGTTTCTGTTTGTTGAATATTGACACTGCCGTCAAACAGATTGGAGGTTTACAGGTATTTATATATTCAGTGGAAGGGCATAAGGGGGATTAAGTTATATCTTGCCCCACTCAAAGTCAGCACCTGCATTCTAGATGAAGAATGTCAGTGAAATAGATAATTTCTTTGTATATATTCATTAAAAATAACATATACAGGTATGTGATCTATTATCCATAATGCTTCAAATATTTAAAGAATAAATAAACCCAATATGATTGCAATTACCATCAATTACCACCAAGTTCATAGTACTGTTTTATTATTAGATAAGAAGGGAATCATTTTCTGCACCTTCGAAATTGATATTGGAATATACAAAACAGAACTGCCAGCCACCCTTACCCCCACTTATAATGCAAATATGTTCACTTTTTAACTCTTAACAGCACCCAGAGCACTGGACACTTTATGCGGGGGAGATTTAAACTTGAAAAATGTCCTGTGTTGCCAGACCTCAGGAACTAGCAATCAAATGCAGATCAGGCTGGGTGGCATGATTCCCCTAAAATCACCCTAGGCTCGGGCCCTTGTGCCCTTCCCACAAATCTAGGTCTGCCCTCTACGATTCTCTAACTCCAACCCTGGCTAACCTCTGCTGGCAGATTAGTTAGATATATGGTCTTTCATGGCCAACATAACAATCAACTAAATTAAATAACTTTATTACATATAATTGATATTTGATATGATGTTTATATAACTGAATTCCATTGATAGCTTCATCACCACATTTACCTTTATAATGCAGACACTCAGTGGAGAATAACCATCAAATCCAGGAATCCAGGATATTAAAATACCATGTGCCGTTCTATTTATAACATCGACCTTAATTGGTGGCGATGGGATACCTATGAAAAAAAAAATAAACATACAAGAAACTCCCCAACATTTTAACATCACAGATTCTGCGTTTGCTAACAGTATGTTAATGTTGAAGTCTTCACTGTTACCCCAATACACATGGGGCTTCCCCTTCCACATATTTTTGTTACCAGTGCTTTCTTTTCTAAGGCAGCCCTAGTCATAGATGAACTGACTGAGCAACTGTTTTTTGCACTTTGCACCCAGCCCCATATAAAATTAATGCATACATACAAAAAGGCAAAATATACCTACAAAAAAAACAACTGCAAGCAAACATTTGTTTTAGAGAACTTTGTTAAGAATGTTCTTTTTCTTTTGATAAATATGCTCCTATATAGTCTACATTACAGATTATACCCCTTTTAGGTAACCACGCAATAAAGGAATTCAGGGAGTTGTGCTTCAGGAAATACTGTATGTTAAAATATCTTCATAAACAGACAAACATTGGGGATACCCAAATGAACCAGGAAAGAGAAGTCTTATGATGTTACATTAAACTTATACTGTTCTGCTACTTTCATAAGACAGTCTTTACCACTTTTTGTTTTTGCAAATAGGGGAAGCCATTATCATTTGCCTGTGTCACTCATTAGTCAGCAGATTGCCGCTATACCAAGAACAAGAAGTGAAAGAAAACCTTCCCCATCTGTCCTATTGATAAGTCATATGAGAATTCATATTTCCTCTCAAAGACATTTTTTTAAAAAAAATGTTATAGATAAAAGGGCAATGATTTTAAACTTGGAGCCTTTCTGTTGTAGTAGACTATAGAAGGGTTACCAGATCACTTGCACCCAGTCCTGCACTTAGTAAATAACCCTCTTCATTCTTATCATCCCCTGCCCCAGTTTACAAGCTGAGTTCCCCTTTGCCTTGTTTGCAGCAGGCTTATATGCCTGCACTATAAAACCCAAATAACAGACATGGCTTTCTCTTTGCGCCACAGAATGCGTGGCGTTACAGAGCTCTTTAAATTAAATAAACAAGGCAGCTTAGCTTTCTAAACTCTCAAGGATGTCATCCTATTATATTATGGCACATTCCCAAGGATTGAAGGAAAAAAAAGCCAGCTTAAACAAGTCTCCCATTAATCCCCAGATCAGACAGGCAACCCCTTAACAATAAGGTAACTGTCAGAGGCCGCCGTACACCAGGGGTTTGTTTATTTGGTTCTATTCAAAGACAAAATGTGGTTCTGCTGAAACTGATTTGAGAGTGCACCAAAATATGTATGTCTACTTATTAAAAACAACTGCTTTTGGCAGGGTATAGCTGCCCTTAACCTTTGTTAAGCTTTAGTCTTTCTTAGACTTGAAGAAGGTCTAACACTTAAAAAATGTTTGGCCTATAAATGCTACTCCTTACTTTCTTATCTAAGAAAACTCTGAATTACAAGAATGCCATTTCCTTTTTCTTTGTAATAATAAATCAGTACCTTGTAATTGATCCCAACTAATGTGCAATTAAACCTTTTTGGAAGCAAAACAATCCTATGTTTATATGGTTTTTTAGTAGGCTTAAAGTATGGAGATCCAAATTAAGGAAAGACACCTTATTTGGAAAACCCAAGGTCCCAAACATTATGGATAACAGGCTGTACCAGCCCAGGGCAACCATAGCCATAACCATTTGGCAGTGACGATCTGTGCTTTTGAACATGTCCTCTGTATCTCCCTATCTTCTTTTTTGCTTATTCACAGCATATATATATATATATATATATATATATATATATATATATATATTATAACACAGTCATTACATGGCAGCTTTTTAGAAATCAGACCTGTAGCATAAGCTTCTATGACAGATGAACCTAATTTTCTACTTGATGATTTTCAATGACCACCGTTATACAGCTGCTAAACCTCTCTGCTGGTACAGTTCAGTATACAAAATAGAATGTGCCAATAAACAAGGCAGCTTCTTTCCCTGTTTTAAAAGAGGATGGATACACAAGATTTCTATAAAGAACGTTTTTTGCAGTGTTTTTTTCACGCAAAACGAACTGAAGATATTTTTCCTGTTGTGTTTTTTGTGCATCAAAAACTGAAATTTCACCACAAGAAAAATACAGTGGTTTTGCAAATTTTTAACAATGCAAAACAGGACAGATTTGCTCATCACTGCTCTTAATATTTGCACCCACATATATATTACGTGTGTACTGAATTCTTTACCAGAAATTCTTCCAATTACCTAATTGTCAAATTTGATCCTACAATTAACAAAAGATAACCTGGAGTTACAAATGAAGAATGTAAAACAAAGTAATGGCATATTTCACTACCTGGCACACTTTTACCAGATGCAACATATTGAAAAATAGTTCTGTCTGAACAGAGAATTTCATTTAAAAATGGCACCACCCATCTCAATGCCATGCTTAAATTCCATACTTCAATGGAATAAATATTTGGAAGCATTTCAAATGAGAAAATAAATCAGTTTGCATAAAGCTATTCCATAAAACGGTTGAAAGGAAATCATTTTCTCCTATTGTTGTTCAGATGTGTGATTGATGTATTCATCACTTCCTCTGGAATGAAGTGAATGTAGAAGTTAGTAGAAGAAGGAAACAATGATTCACTGCTTCCTTAAATACAGTGTAAATTAGAAATTCAAAAGGCTGTCTAAATTACTGTAAAGCATATGTAAAGGCAATTTCCACAAGTGGCATCCATAAAAAGCAATTCACATGTAACAGTCATTAAAAATTATTTATTTATGCCTATAAAGTTTTAATGTTGATAGTACGCCTTAGGTGTGATTTTTCTTACGCAAAGAATTAGGCTGTTGTTTTTTAGTAAAATCACCTAGAACAATGACCTGAAATCTGGTCCAGGTTCATTACTGAACCTAAAGCTTGTGAAGAGTGATCCCAATCTTATCACTAATTTATACATAATTTAAATACCTGTTTTTTTAATTATATATAATTTATCATACATACATTATGGTGGTCATAAATTGTGCAGCTGAATGTGCAACGATATTGGCACTCTGTTTGTCTTGGCTTTAGTAAACCTAATAATCCTCACATTAGACAATAACAGATAAAAGCACTGGTTTCCTATTACTTTGGTTTTAACTGGAAATTTCAAACAGCACTGCAAATCGAAAACATTTTTGTGTGCTATTTAAAGGAAAAGTACATGGCAGTTAAACTCTAATGAGATTAAGCCCATGTCAGTACGAATATCTGTCCAGTAAGGGGTGTACAGAAATTGTAGTCTGCTTATTCTTGAACCTGCAAAGGAACTGGTGAACATACCTTTGTAATATCCTCCCAACAAGTACAAGGACAGATTATAAAGTCTGAATAAAATGCTATTACACTGCCCCATCAGTCTATCCTTATAATATGTACACTATGTGCAATTCAGTCAATAAAGACATTTTTGAGGATGGAGTTTGTCTAAAAAACTTCCTCTACTCCCCAATTACTTTGCAGAAAACAACATAGTAAAAGACTCTCATATAGTTGGGAAGAAGCACAAATTCACCAAAACGCATAGAAAATGGGTGTAATTTTAGATGATTTCAGCTACTACAAAATGAAGTTACCAAGGTGCCAAAAATTGTCTTATTTGCCAATTGCCTAAGAAATGCAAACTGTGGCCCACATAGGGGGGCTTGGAGCAGTGGGTTGGGGACTGATGATAAAGATGAGACTTAGTTAGAATGCCTATTATAGAATGTCTTTTATCTTTGATAGACCTCAGGAAGCCCACATTAATGGTCAGTTAAGGTGGCTATACACCAGTGGTATCCAACCAGTGGCTTGTGAACAACATGTTGCTCCTAGTGGTCTCAAAGTAGGTGCTTATTTTTGAATTCCTGGCTTGGAGGCAAGTTGTGGTTGCATAAAAACCAGGTGTACCTGCCAAACTGATCCTCCTCTAGGCTGCCAGTCCATAGAGGGAATACCAAAAAAGGAACTTTTTTATGTTTGTGTTGCCCTCCAACATATTTTACATTTGAGTGTACCTTACAGGTAAAAAAGGTTGAGGATCCCTGCTATACACAGTACAATTACGCTCTTATAGTGACCACTGGTAGCAGTAAAGATTGTTTAAAAAGCTGAATCATCACATATGTAGGTAGAAACATAAGAATTCTACCTCTATCTTATGATTCAGCATAAATGTTTTGCCGATGTTTGGGAACCTTCAAAGGTGCCCGTTAAAAAATTTCCATCCTGTCCAATCGGCAAGACAACCCATATAAAAGTCTTTTGCCGAGGTTGTTCGCCTAGTCTCCTACCATACACCATACATACAGGTTCGGGTTGAACTCAGCTCTTTAATTTATAGGCGCGCACCCAACACGCCTATGTAGTGTGTGTATGGCCACCTTTAGAGGGGTATTTGGGGATGAGCAATTCTTTACCCACCAGTTGTAACTGCAACAGGATGGCTGACATTTCAGTGTTTTCATTACTTTGTTACTGTGTGGGGCCATGAACAAATATTGAACCTCAAAGGGGACCTGAGCCTGAAAACTGCTGCCTAAAACAAAGTAAGAAAAAATGACTATTTGTAACGATTGTTCTCCTACAACAATAATAACATTACCATTGGAAACACTTAATAAAAGGATCCTTAGAATTCCCTCTATAATTTATAAATGAAAAGGTTCTGCTTTAGGATATAAAGAGCTACTTCTAGAGCTCTACACAGCTATAAAACTAGTGTAATATTTAACTTAACCTTGTAACTTGACCTAGGAAACCCTTACAAGCAGAATTACTGAATGTTAATCATCATGGAATTGTACTTTTCCTCAGAAAGCTTAGCCATACCTTTTATATTGATCCTTACATCATTGGACACAGTCAGGCCTTTCTTGTTGTGTGCTTCACAGCTGAATATTGCAGGTTCTTCCAGACCTGTTAGAGACAGACAAAAATTATAGGTTTTACTTGTTAAATCTAGAAAAAATAGATCCCCGCAGCAATTGCTTTGCTTGTGTGCTGAACATACCTTTGCCCATTGTTTAATTATAAAAAATCAATGGTTTTTGTTATTTCTTGAGCTAAACAGGGCAAATGGGGAGGTTAAGCTATTCCATGTTTGTTCTTTGTTAGGTAGATAATTAGATTACCAGTATAAAACCCCTCCGTTTCCCATTTTTTGTGACTTTTTTGATAGCAGGAGACCATTATGTGGCAGCATTATCTGTTTACTGGTAATCTAATTATCTGCCTCGCAAGTACCAAAATTGGTGAAGCTTCAGTTTCCCTGTTTGTCCTCTTCAAAAAATAACAAAATCCATACATTTTTCCTGATTAAAACAATAGTCAAAAATACGTTCAGTACAAGCACTACTCATTGCACTCATGTCGAACAAGAGGATATACTGCCCCTTTAAAGGGTGCAAACTTATGCACAGTGGAGCATTACCATAGTATATCCAAGCAGTCTCCCAGGGCCTATTATTAATCGGAGGTCTATTGTTCATTGGTGGCCCTTGTGCCCAAATTCACCAATCTTCACTTCACAATCTTTGTCATGCTGGGCCAAATTGGGCTGATCCAATCATCTTGCCCTCTGGCCAGCAACCTTTTTATATTGTAGGCCTATGCAGTCCTGTGGGAAGAGGACTGCAGTAATGGTCAAATGTTGTCCTTTCCCAACTAGATTTTCAAATCAATCTGGCAGATTATCAGTCAGCAGGCCACATACACAGACCAATAAACAATAAGCTGCCAATAATGGGCTGCCTGCATATGCCCAGCTTCAAGGGCTGAGACCACAGTGCATGTGCCACAGCAATAAAACAGGGAACCTTTAAACATGCAGATGCTTAGATTGGTCTACTATTTGGCCCTGCAGCATGGGCTTCTACAGGGGTTACCTTTGAAAGCAACAATCTGGCAATCCTACTGATAAATGCAATGGAAATTTCTTTCATGAGCTCAACAGTTAATAAATGTCTCCCCTTACACTGAACTTTCAGCCACAAAAGGAAATAAAGTTCTGCCAATTTTCCATGCTATTAAAAAACGTTTTTATCATGACGGTAAAATAAGCCAAACGTTTGCAAGTAGAATAGTTAAATATTTATAAATAGAATGTAACAGAGAACTTCTTAAAAGAACCGAGAATCTAGTGCGCAGGACACAGACTGAGTATAAACTGAGCTAAGGTACAGTAAATATAATAAAAGTAGGGAAAATAGCAGTCAGGAGTGTAAAAATCACTAGTAATATTGCACAGTCTCTCTATTTGGCTCCTATCCCAGCAACATGCTTACATTTGCCTGCTTAATCTTAGCATATAGTAATAACTATGCAAACATACATTCATGCCATCTCTCAGGACCAGACTTAAAGTAAACTCACTGGGAGATCTTCTGATACTTTGGTCCTGTTTTAATAATAATAATCTCACCCCCTGGGCTGCTAAAACATGTCAATTCCTTGGTTGTTTTATAGGTATTATAACGCAATGGAAGAGCTAAGAGAGGTGTTACGCTGTAGCAGCCAGTAGTTTCGTTGATTTGCCACTTTCCGTGCATTTTCACGGCACTTGAATAGTCGGAAGACATTGTGATTTTTGACTTTCCGAAGAAAAAAACATGATTATACACACAGCAAAATTAAGAATAGCCATATCCTATTTATTTTAATGGAATTTCAGTAGGTCAGAGCTGACACGTTGACACTGACCATTTTGATTATCATAAATCACAGAGTTTGGGAACAAGAAGCCTCAAAATACTGTCCGGGTTTTTGTTAGTAAGGTTTCTGCCATTTTAGCTGCCAACAGCCAATAAAATATGTGCCAATATTTCTCAAACATTGCTTTTACAATGTTTCTCAAACATAATTAAATAAGTAGCTTTTGGCAGAGAGCCCAGAAAACTAAACAGGCAAAGCCTACACTTATATACAGTTGTAACTAATAAGTTAAACAGATCTTTTGGGGGAACTTGCAGCTTAAAGGGATTTTTTAGCAAAACTACAGTCCATATGAATCAAAAATACATGCATAATTTCCATGAAACAAAATTTATTTCAAGGAACACTTTGTCCCTGGGCTATTTTGCCATATGAGAAATATGCATAAGGTGCATAAAGAGGCATAATGAGCCAACCATAACGTATCTGGTATGAATAATGGTCAAGATTCTAAAAATGCAAAAAGCCCTTTCCTTAACCTCAGGTTATAGAGTTAGCAACCTTACGTTATAGAGTTAGAACTTACACTGAGCACTTAATTCTTACATTCAGATCAGAGACATGCAGTGGTTGTTCTATTTTTAAAAATGTACCTCATTGTTGTTTTCATAAGATTTGATATTTATATTGATATTTTGATATTTATATTCACATATGATACAATAATTCTGCACTTTAACTCTACCATCACTTGCTGAGCTGTCACTACAGTAATTTATAGGGATGTACCAAATCCAGGATTCTGTTTAGGATGAAGATGAATAGCTGCACTTTTAGCAGAACTGGGAATCAGCCCAAACCTTAATGTTTAACCTAATCGAATACAAACACTAACATGTCATTCAGCTTTTAATCACTGGAGAACTGCCAACTGGTGGCAATTTTTTTTTTGTGGATCATGCCCTTGTTTTTCAACTGCAAATTAGGCTTTGGGCAAATCTTCAATAGAAGATCAAGAAAACTGCATTTGGAAGAAAAAATACATTTCTAACTAATATGCAATAATTGATATTCTAATTTTCCATTATCAACATACCAGGTACCCATATGAACTAAAAATACAGTTGTCTGTTATATCGTAATATAACAAAGGCCATTATCTTATGTATTGGAACTGGTCCCAAATAGGGAGCACCACTTAAATAAGTAGATGAAATGGAGTGCTTGTGGGAATCCAATAAACCCATATATAGAGGTGCATGGGTAATCCCAAATGTGATGGACACCAGTCTATAACCTGTAGGTGTTTATATGATAGACGGAAAGGAAAGCCTGAACATGAATGCTGGCCATCAGATATGGCAACAGAAAATAAAGCAATAACTTTTTCTCCAATGCATCCTACTAAGCCAGTTTCTTTCTGTGAGTAGGTGGTTGTCACGTCCGCTTCTTCTTTTGATCCTCTCAGTGTTAGACATGGAGGCACATTTATGAACATTCTGATTTTTGTGGTATTAAGAGTTTATTAAAACCGAGAATAAATTAATTTCCACTAAAACCACAAATGCCACGTTGTTTATTAAGAGATCCAAATTGAAAAAGCATGAACGAATTAAAATGTGGAAAACCACAAATTTTTCATGGTTTTAATGTTTTCCTACAAATCTTTGTGGACTTACAAACAAAAACCTGTAAGACCACAAATTAAATAAAGATTGTTCCATTTTTGCTAGGACAGCTCCCGTTGACCTCTACATGATCTCGACACCTTTTAGATGGCATATTTTTACATCTGTGTTTCATCAAAATAAATGGCAAAATATTTGTATTTGTACACAAAAAATCAAGCAAATCATGAAAAAAATGTTAGTAAATGCCCTCCTTAGACTTCGATCATACGGGAAAACAAAAAGTCCCAAAAAATCAGGGCTAGCAACGCTAGGTGCCATTGTGTCAGAGAATTTTCCGATATCACCAAATGCAATATGATGGCTGCATTGTTAGATACAAGTGCTGATTTATAAAAGGTTTTTACAATCATTTTAGAGAAATGATTAATAAAACTGGTTTGTGGAGTGTGTCTTCTTTTTTTAAGCAGCAGCAACAGAAGTGTAAGAATGACATTTTTGCTGAGCCTCTAAATCACAAAGCCACCATGCACCTGACATGGTCCTTCTTCCTTTTTTCTACTTCCTCCCTTCATTTCCTATTGCTTGTCATGTTTGGAGAAGGCAATCAAGTCATAAGCCTTAAAAGGGTAGTTCACCTTTAAATTCACGTTTTGTATTATGAAGACATTGATATTCTCAGACAATACAACAAAAACTTGGTATTTCAGCAGCTTGCTGGTTACTAGGGTCATTTATACTGTAATATGAATAGGAGAGGGACTAAATAGGAACATTAGTAATAAAAAGTAACAATAACTATATAATTGTAGCCTCACAGAGCAACGTTGTTTTAGCTGGAAAGGGCAAGAACAGGAAGATATATAATTCAAAAACTATAACAAAAAAAAGTTATAATAAAGTCTCTATTTATTGTTGGCCTTTCCCTTACTAAGGAATGCTATTTTATACACAGGAGCATGGCCACTTACTAGAAGAAGTAATTTGTACTATGACTTTCTGAGCTGGCTAAGTAATATGGTGATTTAACTGGAGAGATATAAAATAAAGACCATTTGCAAAGTTGCTATAAATATGACATTCTATAATATTTTAACTACAAGAGAAAGTGCCCCTTTAATCTCAAAAATGCTAGCTTGGAACATCTTTCAGAAGTTTAAAGGGACACATAAGTGTCAGACATTGGGGATGGTAGCTATAGATTGGCATACTGAAGCAAGTTCATACCATTACTGTAGGTTTAATGTTAATGAAGAAATCAGCCATAGTTTGCCATAGGTCAGGCTTCTCTTTCTGCAGTGGTACATGCAACATGTGTTATGGTTATTAGAAATGCTGTTGCTTTAGTATCTACCAAGGATGGTTTTTGAGCCTGCCAATGTATTCTTGCTTTATACCACATAAATTCATTTAATCAAGTTAACCAGTGTCTGTATCCTGTTTAATCACCATATTACTTAGACAGCTCAGAAGGTAATAGTATAAAGTACATCTTCTAGCAAGTGCCCATTGCCCTGTGTATAAAATAGCTTTCCTTAGTAAGGGAAAGCCCAACAACAAATAGAGGCTTACACAAAAAAGCATAATCATGGTACCCTATAATATTATTAGCAGGCACTTGCCTTGCTTACAAATGCTTTGAATTGAATCCATTACTTAGTTAGCCTGGCGCTGCATTGAACAGCCGTACTCTAAGCGGTTTGATAGAATCTTATGGAATGTTGCGGTGAAAGAGATTACTCAGCTCTGAAGGATTTGAGAAAGGACACGATTGGAGCTATAGTTCAATTATTTCCCCTTCTGTTCTGGCACAAGAAGCATTACATCTGATAGCAATTTCAAATGTTGTTGTTTTCATGTTTTTTTCTTATTGTGCTCAGTTAGTGCAGGTTAATATACAGATGAGCAAGTTGAAATATTACTGAAATCTCTTCACCAAGTACGACTTGCCAATCCCCATAAAAAGTTACTGATTTAAGTCGTACGTTAACACAAGGGCTTGTTTGTTATATAAGAACCATTGGAAGTCAGTCAAGTATCCAGCAGACTGAAATCTCATTTTAATTGTTCTGTTTTATTATTGATGTTAAGGGAGTTCCCAGAAAATAAAACTGAAAAGAGCCTTTTTGACAAGCTAAATCAGCAGTAACCCCAAAATGAAAAGGAATACATAGATGACCTAATTTCAAAAAACAACTGACCACAGCAAACTTCCCCCACTCTCTATTCATTCCTATGGAATTATAAGAGGCATATTTATCTATGGGTAAAAGTTAGAGTTCACAATTTTATAAATATGCCTCTAAAAATCCCATAGGAATGAACATAATGTGGGGGGAATTTTACCATGGTGAGCTCTAATTTTTTACTTCTGCGTAAATTTTACACTTCTACATACATCTGCCTCCAAGAGTTCAATCTTCCTTGAAGCCATGTGCACCTGATTATTAAAGGGAATCTATGCTCCCCACAAAACTGCCTCACTGTGCCCCCTATGTCTATAAGTAGATTAAAATGAAAAAAAAAAATAAATACAAGAGAATTCCCAATGAGAATGCTGCTTACAAGCACAATATAAATACATATATGAAGGGGTTAAATAATTCAATAATCATTAATATGTAACCAGATATTTAATCCAAAATAAAGACCTTCCTATAATCCCAAACAATTATTTTTTTATTAATAGAGATTATTTGTATTATCTACAAATGATATTTTGGTTTTACATAACCCTTGAATATCATCTTTCTCTGAGATTATTGTGTAATTTTTGGCTTCATTATAATGCAGCATCACAAGGGAGGAGGATATATGTCATCTAGTTGTTTTGTTTGCTGTCTTTTAAGTCTTACAGATTCAGATTCCAGAACAAGAAACATGGAACCAGATTTACACAAATCATTCTCACTGAAGGGTTATTTTGCAGTTTAATGGGGCCACTGACCCTAGAGAGCTGTAGTACCATTTTATTGAGAAAAATTGCTTTACAAATACAACCCTGATGTTGCAACAGGCCAGTCATTTTTGTGTTACCTAGTATATTAGCAATGACGTGAGGGGACAGCAGTGCAGCTAGACTAGCAGTTTGCCCCCAAAGGTAAAGTCCTGCCTAAGACAAGTGAAAACTGGCAGTGGTTCTACGTATATGCAGAGCTAGGTTACTCTTGCTAATCTAAACTAAACTGCTTTTAGTCTCTCAGGCTCTGTACTTACCCGATACAGTAAAAACTGCTGGTGAAACTTCTGGAATTGTATTGATTTTTGTACTATTCTGGATCCAGTAAATCTCTACAGGTTCTGGGGGTCCCACTGCTTCACAGGTAAGATTAAATGGCATGTTCTTGGTGACATTTAATCTCTCAGGTTGCTGAATGAAATATGGCAGACCTAATGGAAAAGCAATAAACAAGGCCTTGAGTAGCAATTTAGCAATACTTATGTATTCGCAATATCCCAACAAATGACATAAGAAAACTGATAAGAGGTGTTAGGTGTTAAGTAATGAGACAATAAAAGAGAAAAATATAACTATACCCCCAAACAATGTAGGTCTCTATAAAAATATTGTTACACAAAGGATACTCACTATACCTATCTTAGATCAGCACAGACTAGCACAAGGTGTCTCCCACCCATGAAATCAAAACGATGCAAGAATTGTATTTTGTGCGTTCTCTGTTACAATTAAAACATAACTTTTATTTTACATATAAAATCATTAGTGAAAACATGTATCGTGTCAACTAGTGCAATGTTAATTAAAAACAATCATTAGTATAAGCACACCTGTTCTGAGTCCGTAGTTTATGCAGTATATACGCAATTAAGTTCAGAACATGGTTCAAAAAACTAGGGGCCGGTAGCTAGAGGTCAGTTATATTCATTCAAATAATCAATAACGAGATGGGAGGGGATGGATTACCCAAATAAAAATCAAACTATAGTTTGTCCATTGACACTTAAGTAGAACTATAACTATATGCACACATAAACACATAGGGGGGGATGAGGGACAGTGGACAAAGGGAGCCTCATGGGCACATACAGGGGAATAAACGCGATAGTCAATCAGTAATTAAGTTTCAATCACATATATATGAGTAGAGACTTAGGGAGGGTATCAGCCAAGCATCATAGGTAAAAACCTGCTTCATCTTAATAAACCATTTTCATAAAAAGATACCTTTTTTAGTAGTATGTGCCATTGGGTAATCCTAAATAGAAAATTGCCATTTTAAGAATTAAGGGCCGCCTCCTGGGATCATAGGATTCACAGTGCACACAAACAAGCCAAGGGCACACATACATGACTGGCCACATCAGCCAATTAATGGACAGAGTTCTATCTTTTGCTTCCACACTACTTCCTTTCACAGTTAGAGCTGCATTATTTCTAGTCAAGTGATCTCTGAGGGAGCACACAGCCCATCACTAAATGGTGGATCAGGAAAAGGATGTAAAAGGGCAATATTTATAAATATATATATTCCAGTTTGGCAAGATTATTTAATAGGTCACTTAACATAATGTAAACTATCTGTTGTATTTATTCTAGGGGTATAGTTTTCCTTTAAGTTTGATTAGCCTCTCTTTTCTATAACATGTACTGGTTTGTAAGGGGGACACCAATAACAATTTCCTGCCAGGAAAACCAACAAACAACGAGGGATCTGGGGCCCTTTACAAATGCTACTGGCATTAAAGGCTGTAAAATCATCCAGAGTGCACCCTATGGCAAACACTGTTATGGATTGCAAGAATTAAGGTAGAAGGGTTCAAGGGTTATGTAAAACCAAAAAAAATCAGTTGTAGATAATACAAATAATCTCTATTACTAAAAAAAAATAATTGTTTGGGATTATATGAAGGTCTTTATTTTGGATTTCATGCCATGCACAAATCACTCCTTGCTTTAGGTTGTGCATCTGACTGGCAAAGAGGCCCTGCAAATGCCCTCCATAGTGTAACATTAACACTGCACGGCTTAACTCTCGTCATTAGTGCATTACATATTGTATTTCAAATTAAACAGACTCTTTTGTTTATATCCTTTAAGTACTTAAAGAATAAGTTGCTTTGACACTTTGACACTTTTCCCTGATTTTACATTTTCCCGGATGTTACCCAATTTTTTCCTGGTCCCTTGAAAAATGTATAACGGGGGTTCTACTTAGGCTTGCCATCTCTGCCGGCTCTCTTAGCCTGGCAGGGGGGGTTATGCACCAGGGGCAGGGGAAAGGCCATGACATTGTGTGGCGGGGAAGAGGTGGGGCCATGACATCATGGGAGGGAGGGCTATGATCGATCGGCGATTGGCCGACCAATGTTAGTGAGTCCTGCCTGGTTTTCCTAATTTGGGAAACCACGCAGGAGGTTTTGACCATTACAGGCCTTCCGAAAACCGGGCTGTCCAGGTCAAAACCGGACAGGTGGCAACCCTAGTTCTACTGTAACTTTTTACCTCCCTTTTTTAGTCACCATTCGACATTTAGCGGAAATGCCCACTGATTTGTTTCTTATTCTTTACCTTCCACTTGGATGTAGATAGGCTCTGAAACAACTTCTTCCCCCTCTACTGTCAGTTTACAGTTGTATGTCCCATTGTCCAACCTCTGAACGCCTGCAATACTTTAACACAACAGCAGATATAAGTTTAAAATCAGCCTGCTTCTGTTTCAAAAAAAAGAATTTTTAAAAGACAAGATTGAACATAATAAAACTTTTTCTATAATGATAGGTGAATGTATAAATAGCACATATAGTAAACACATTCTAGTCAGGTTATATGAGAAGTTCAACTTCTTTAAATAACTTTTAATATTTTACAAGTGACCTTAATAAAGGCAACTTTGCAATTTGTCTTCATTCATTATTTTTGGAATTTTATGCTCTGCTATTTCGCCTCTTTCACAAATGACATGTAAAATACTAAAAAATGATTGCTAAGGTCAGTCATGACCTTAATTTAAATTAATGTTAAATTATCTAACTGTATAAAAGGCCTCAAACAGCAGATCAGACAATTTCCACAACTAGCGTTGGTATGCTGAATTCTACCTACTAACCTCTTTGGTTTTGTGGATAAATTGCTATATAATGTACTTGGTATGCCACATTTTATAATGCAATGTCGCTTGGCCCATCCACCCCCTTACCAGTTCTCTAACTTGCTCGTCATTCAGACAGTCAAGTTAGGGAGTGACAAGGTAAAAAGAAATGCTGTACTGTGCCTTGGGACAGGCAGTAAGAACATAACTGCTTCCCTTGTGCTAGATTTTTAATCCAAGCCAAAGTGCACAGCTCTGCAAGAGATATAATTTTGTACTCAAGACTACTAATCTTATTTTCCAGTAGCAAATTATTATTCAAACTGCAGCAGACCAGTACATGGTAAACGCTGAATGGCTTATACTGCTTACTTGATTTGGACAAACTATGCACCTTGATTAATTATGCGACAAACCATGACAATTCCAAATGCTAAAATATGCCAGCTAAAACCTGTCAAGATCATGTAGAAGTCAATTGCAGATGTCCCTTTTACAATTAGAAGATCTTTCTTTGAATTAATAACAATATGAAAAAGTTGCAGTTTTTGCTGTTTTTTCAAAACAAATTTCGTTCATGCTTTTTCAGTTCAGATCTTTTGATAAATGACTGCATTCATGGAAATGAGTTTTTTTGTGGTTTCAAACAAATATAAATCTGAGAAGACGTGTATCAGTAAATCCCCCCCCCCCCAAGAGATTGTGAGGTCTGATATGCTAGTGATTTTGGCCACACATCTCACCTGCAGGAGGATGACATAGATGTTACAGTCAGATCAGGGATTTCAAAAGACTGGATGGAAATGCGATCAGATGAAGGTAGTAGCTTCCCATCCTTCCACCAGGTGATCTGGTCCCCATTATCTGTATTTGGGACCACAATGGAGCAATTGAACTTGACATCTTTATGCTCTGAAACAGCAATATTCCGCACTGTTGGTATAAACATAAAGCGAGCAGAAGAGCGAGTTGGCAGTGCGACTGGGACACTTCCACCTTCTGTGTAAGGGGTGCTGGCATTAGGAGCGCCAAGTGTCTCCGGAGTAGTGGCTTCTTCAACTGATGCAGGCAAGGTGACAGAAGGTACATGTATTTCACTTGACGTAATTACATTTTCTGCAACAAAGAAAATAATAAAACAAAATGTTAAACAGTGTGAAAGATGAATTGTTAAAATCCTCATTTTCATTAAAACTGCCACATTACATTATTGTCAGCACCACAGCAGATGTAAAAAAATCCAGCAAAAGTCATGAAAGAAGTAAAGATGTCTTTTAATTAATCTAGGTCATGATATGTGTCATGATATATAGTATCAAGTGTTGACTCCCACGGAGGCAATTTTAAGCAAATTCTATCTTTTTTAATTGATTTACTTTTTCTGTGTAACAACAGTACCTTGTACTTAATTGTTTGTAATGGTTACTAACTATACAGATGGCAAGTATGAATTAATGCTGCAGGCTAAAAAAATTACTTTAGTTAATGTTAAAATATTTTTTGTAGACTGATCTAGAAAACCCCAGGTGCCAAGTTTTTGGGATAATAGATACCATACCTGGTTGGGTTATTTTAAAAATGGAAGGGATTTATGACAGATTTGCAGGGTGTCTAGTTGTAACTGGTAGTAGTCTGGAAGCAGCCTGGATGCATGTTCGCACTGACAACAGCCCCTAACAATAAATAGTGTCAGTCTATGGCATCCTGCAGCAGCCCTGGTCTGCCTAGAAGTGACCTAAATGCCCTGATTTTGTAATTTGGTATTTTAGAAGTAATGATTAATAGCATTAGATCTATTGTCCTGCAATAAAAGGTCCAAGCAAAAGCTTCATGAATGCAAACAAATGCTTATATCATTCTGAAGGATATTTTTACTCAGTATCAAAAAGACAGAAGCCAGTAGCTTTAGATGGGACACAGAGGAATAGAAGGCTCAGTGGGGGTCTTGAATAATCTGCAATTTTAATATATATGTATGCTTGTGAAATAGATCCTCTTCCACAAGGTTTGTATGTTCTCACAAGACTAATTTTCGAAAATGAAATTAGTAAGAGTAATGATACACCCATACATTTAAACATGCTGTTTTCATAGGAAGGGTACTCTACCTATTTAATGTTAAAGGCACAATATATACAGCTATACGTAATTGTTAAAGGGAATATATCCTCTTTTTTGACATGAGCTCATTCGGTTGGGCATCTAAACTTTTAGAAATGTGTATATTTTTTTTACACAGACATAACTGATTCTGTGGAAACCACGATAATCCATCACTTCTTACAGGGAGGAGTTCCCATGTTGTTTCAAGAGTCAATAACACAGAACATAGAGAAATAAATAACCACTGCTTTCAAGTGCAATTACTTCTACAAATAACTTAAAAACCATTCAAAATGTTCGAAGGAGAACTATACCCCCGGGTGCAAAAAGCACCCTTAACTATTATTGCCTAAGCCCCCCTTACCTCTCCCCTAGTTTTTAAGTTTACACTCTGTCCCTATTGCTAACCGCTAGCTAAAAATGCAGAGAAGCGCAGCCGCATACCTCGCCAACATCTTCTTACCGACTGAAGACACTTCGGGTCTCTCCGCCGATATGAACCTGCTTGCGCATGTGCAGTTGGAGGTTGCAGGAAATCTGCTTCAACTCGCAAAGCCCCTGATCTGGGAACGAGAACTTATATTGTAGTGTCACCCACTGTGACCTACAGCACTTATATTTGCCTATTTGTGTCTGTAAGTTACCCTCCCATCTAGATTGTAAACTCTACAGGGCAGGGACCTCCATCCTCTTGTGTCTTTGACTCTTTAACTTATTGCAACTGTATCTTGTATTTATTGTTATACTTTGTATTTATCTATTATTATCTTAATAATCCCCTTTTTGTATTAATGTATTCTACTGTACAGCGCTTTATAAATAAAGATATACATACATGCATACATACAACTGCGCATGCGCAAGCAGGGTCTGTGTTGGCGGTGAGACCCAAAGAGTCTTCAGTCGGTAAGAAGTCTGCAGCGAGGTACGCGTCTGCGCTTCTCTGCATTTTTAGCTAGCGGTTAGCGATAGGGACAGAGTGTAAACTTAAAAACTATGCGATAAGGGAGAGGTCAGGGGGGTCTAGGCAATGATAGTTAAGGGAGCTTTTTGCGCCCGGAGGAATAATTCTCCTTTAATGTTTGTATTTTGGTATGTTCTGTTATTATTTCTTTCATTATGCAAAAACACAGGTTTTTGTTGCAAATTTGGTTAATACAAAATCAAATCTAACCCTCTGCAATGTAATGAAAAGAAGCCCAATAAAATGAGTTGATGGATTTTAGGTAAAACAAACTATTTTGCTTTGACTCGAGACAAAGAGCTGAGCGCAGAGCAAGAGGATAAACAGTAAGGTGTTGTGCTATGCCTGGCAAGCTGCCTAGAGGTCTGCTTTATATCACTAGCACAGGTCTTGGCCTTACCAAAAAGCTCCAATGGCATACAGTATTCATGGGCAATGACCTGCTTTGCAACTGCTCATTTTTGGCAGGGGCTGGAGAAAGATATTATAAAGGCAAAGCAACACTAATAGTTGTTTGCACTAAAAACTCCAGTGGGCCCATTTGCTCCTAACCATTAGGCCTATTTCATTTACGGATGCACTGAATCCACTGAAATATTCAGCTGGATACTGAACCAAATCTGAATCCTAATTTGCATATGCAAATTAAAGAGAACCACATGCTGTGTCCTTGGTTAAAAATGTTTTTAACTTCCGTGTTCAGGGTCGGACAAGGTGTATCCACCGCGACCCCTGCAACCCCCACAGGGGTCCCTGCTGCGCCACCATAACCCCCCGTAGGGACCCCGCCACCTGCCCGACGTCCTCCCCTGAGCTCTAAACTTACTTTCAGCATGTCAGGGGAGGGACACCGGAAGCTGGGGGAGCGGCAACCCAGTCTGACCCTGTCCATGTTCACGTGATGGAAAGTCACATGATTTTAAGGATTCGGTTCAGCCCGGCACTTGAATTCAGCTGAATCCAAATTTTGCTGAAAAAGGACAAATCTTGGCCAAATCCCAAACCAAATCCTGGTTTCGGTGCATAACTAATTTCATGGTCATTCCCTTTTTCTATATGGAAACAAACCAGAAGAAGGCAAAGCAGAAGGAAGAATGAATTATAGTATTTAAAGGAGACAAATTGGATAAATAGGAAAAACCCTAATTTTGTAGGCAATTATGAATAATATATGATGCTGGTTGCACTTTGTGCTAAAAATTAATTCCATCTGTAAAAATGACCCATTTATTGGAGTTCCCTATAGATCCTATAAGTTCTCTGTCTGTGTTTGAAATGAAGGGTGGACATGTCCTAATGGTCCCTGCCAGAAGCACAGTGGGAGGGGGATAGCCAATCACAGCTTTGCACAAGCAAAAACAGGCTTCAGTTCCCTATCAGATTAGCCTACCTGCTGATGCAGTGTACTGAGAGCCGCCGGCTCCCCTGCACATCCAGAGAATTCAGCCAGCAGGAAGTGGAACAGATGGGCGGGACTAGTGGGGTTTTGGTGGAATTTCTCAATAAATCAGTCAGACACAACACAACTTTTTTAAGCACAATCCTTCTATATCTAGAGGAGTACAATTCCCTGGTACATTTAGCATTTTTATAGGATATGTCTCCTTTAAAGAAAACAGGCTAGGAGAATAAGGAGGTTGAGAGAGAAGGGGAGTAAAAGTGGGCCTTTGATCTGGTTTACTGCTGGGCTCCTGGCATCCCAGTCTGACATGGCATACCTGTGCTACAAATCCTGAATCCTTATATACCACCTGTTACCAACCATCACCAACTATCAGAACAGATTAAAGAGTTGAAATAACAACGGGCCACGTCAGGCCCCTTTGCAAAAACACGCCCTTCATTAAAGGAGAAGGAAAGGCAAAGTCACTTGGGGTGCCAAAATGTTAGGCACCCCCAAGTGACTTGAATCGCATACCTTTTACCCCGGGCTGGTACCCCTGTTGGGAGAGAACAGCACCAGCCCGGGGTAGCAGCGAGCGCTTCCTCCTTCCTGTATCGCTCGCGCGCGCATGCGCAGTAGAGTGAAAAGCCAAACTTTAATAGAGAAGTTGGCTTTTCACTCTACTGCGCATCCGCCTATTGTGTTAGTCTTAGCGAAACGAAGCCGGAAGGAGGAAGCGCATCGCTCCAGGTATCCCGGGCTGGTGCTGTTTAAGTGATTAAAGTCACTTGGGGGTGCTTAACAGTTTAGCAACCCCAAGTGACTTAGCCTTTCCTTCTCCTTTAATAACAGAAAGTCAGATACAACAAGCAAATTACTGAACTGGCACAATTTTAAATTGTTAATTTTATAATGAATGCATGTGTTTACACCATTTAAAAGACCCCTTATTTGGAAAAAACAAGGTCCCGAGCATTCTGAATAACAGGTTCAATACCAGTATACTAAATATAAATGTGTATTGCTATACAAATATCACTTCTTCAGTTTATCCTTAGCATGTGTGACTTAAGCTGGCCATACACGAGCAGATCCGCTCGCTTGGCGATGTCGCCAAGCGAGCGGATCTTCCCCCGATATCCCCACCTACGGGTGGGCGATATCGGGGACCATTTAGGTAAAAAAAATAATAATCCGATCGTTTGGCCCTGGGGCCAGACGATCGGATTATGTGGGCGGCAATGGGGCAGTCGGATCGGGGACCGCATCAACGAGCCGATCCGACCAGATTTTCTAACCTGGCCGATCGAGATCTGGCCAATTTCAGGCCAGATATCGGTCGGCCAGGCCGATCTGCTCTCCCCATACACGGGCCGATTAGCTGCCGAATCGGTCCATCGGCAGCTATAGTCGGCCCGTGTATGGCCACCTTTAACTGTGTTAGGTAAGTGCAAACCAGACATATTCTGTTTTATGACTTACCACACCTGATTTATAACAGCGCAGAAAAGAAATACAAGGTTAAAGTTACAAAGGTATCCAATGCCCCTATGAAATGAAGCACATGACTTTTCTCTCATAATCACCTCTGGAATCAAGGTCGGACTGGAGCACAGGGGCCAACTGGGGCTGTGACCTCAGGGCCCGCCGTCTGCCATCCATGCCACATCCCTTTTAACTCCTGGGGATTGGGAAGGGGAGCTGGGAGCAGGGTAGTGGGAGCCGTCCTGGAAGGATGCTGGGGTGGCCCGGGCATGGGAGTGGGCTTGGGTCAGTGGGGCTAGGGCCCCTGGGTTTTTTCCCGGGGTGTCCTACCACCCCAGTCCAATCGTGTCTGGAGTGGCATACTAGACGAGTAGACATATTTGTAGACATATTTGGCTAATAAATCAGAAAAGAGCCTATATATCTATTATGCTATATAAAAACAAAATTTTGTACCACTTGCCATGTTATTTGACATGCAAACATGTGTAATAGCTAACAACAGTCAAACTTGGATGCTTTCTACTGATTACAATAGAAATATTAAAAATTTTGTACAATCTGTGATCAACCATTGAAAACATGACATTGGTGCTTTAAAAAAAATAACTGTGTGCTCTGGGCTACTGGTCCTGCTGAGATTACCGGCGTATTGATCAAAATGTTTCACATGTTATAATGTCATCATTTGCAAAGTGACCAGCTAGTGTCATTTAGGAAAAAGATTCCACCATAGGGGGGCACACAAGGCACCACAAAAGACTTACACAGCAATTAAGCGCTAGGCGAAAGTCTTGCTTCTAGCTCTGGCCAAAAATAGCTGAACTAGTGGTAGCTACTAGTTAGATAAACATAAAGTAGCTGATTGCAATAGCGGTAGCTAGTTAACTATAGATGTATTACCTAATGACAATAGTGATAGCTATTTAAATATAGATAATTATGCACTACATATAGCTTTGTCATTTGCTAGATAATAAAGAATGGAATTTAGAAAAGATGCCTCTGTAAGGCAATTTGGCTTCTGTACAATGAAGCTTCAAATCTTTCAGCAGCTTTTGCATAATAAGCAACTTGACAACCTAGCTGCATTGCATGGCCAACAGAGCAAAACCTGCACACGAAGTGAGTAGAAAGCCACAAGTGGTACAGTACTGATGATACAGCTCTGAATCAGCACATCAGCTACATCTACATTTTGTAAAACATGGGTGCAGAAAAGATAAAACTTATTAAGGTAATTCTAAAAGAGACATTTTGTCACCTACCTTCTACAGCAAAGGTGACCAAAGTACATAGTTACATTCCAGCTGGCATTAATGTAAATCCAAGGTGGTTAAACAGACACATCCATTATGCAGTAGCCCAAAATTGCCTTGAAAGGCTACTACATGATGCATATGTTTTGCCACTAGCAATTTACATCAGTCCAGGCTACAACATATCATTCCCTGCATTGGAGGAGATTAGGCACAGGCACCAAAACTTCCCTTCTGCCATAGCCCTGTGAAAGCCATTATGCATAGTGCTGTGCTTGCATTTCCGCAGTAACCCACAAACTGTTTTGAAGCAACTCTAAGCACAGGTGGCCCTTGCTGGTGTGCAAAAGGCAGGTTACATTGTTTCCAATCGTGTCAGTTTGCACTCCAGTTGCCAGTTTATGTGGGTTCCCAAAGAAATAATACAATCTATTTAAAAGACAATGAAATATAAATTAAAAGTTAGTCTAAAGGCATTCTTTTAAAGTACTTACTGCATATCTAAATTCCCAGATCCCTGCTTGCTTCTCTGAGATATGGTGCTGGCAGCCTACAGCAGTGTGAAGACTACAGTGACATCACTGAAATCTCTCTCCCCTTCCTGTAGGTGCCAGCGGCAGCCTTCCTATTCTCTGAGCATGTGTGTAACTTGATCCTGTCTCCTGTTCTGAGCTACACATGCCCACCAGCCAATCAGAAGCGGATCTGGCAGAGGGGTGGGGGGAGAGGGAATGAAACACATGTGCAGTATGAAGCAAGGAGGGGAGGGAAGGGAGAATACCTTTTTAGAGATGGCTGCCTGTTCTAGAAAATGTGAAGTAAGTGTGACTGAGTAAATATAGGTGAGCCAAAAGTGTGGCATTTTTACTGAACAATAGGAGGACTATTGGGCAGTATGCTTTTTAAATTTTGACTTGCATTCTCCTTTAAGCCTTAAATATTGGGGTCTTTAGTCAGCTTTACAGAAGGCACAGTCAATTAAAGTTTCCATGTTCTCCTCATTTATCAGTGAGGTAATTTCCTTTGCTTGTACACTCCAAAAACATACTTGCACGTTAAAAATGGGTGCCCCATTAAATTGACCCATGTGTGCAATTCAGGGACTGAAACAGAAACTGATGTGAGTGATTGAACATACCATACTGTATAAAGCAGTGGCGTAACATTGATGCACCGAACCCCCCGTAGACAAAATCTTCAGAGGGCTTGGCACACAACTACCTGGCCCACCTTCCACTCACCTCTGCCCTGCCACTCTCATTGAGTAGGTAAGACATCGGCTAGGGAGGGGGTACATCTTAGACCCCCCCCCCCCGTGACTGCTTCCTCTATACTTAAGGCACTGGCGTAAAGAATTGTTCAACATGTGGCACTGTATATATTAAATCATAACGGAATGCTATTTGTGCTTGCACAGTGAAGTCAAAAGATCTGCCACCAACTTGGCTATAGGCTTGCCACCTGGCTGGTATTTTACTGGCCTGGTCGATAAAAATATTACTTGATGCTAATGGTTATAATTGGGCAGAAAGATACCAGACATGGAAGGGTTGGTATTTTCCCAAAAGGTGGCAAAAGCACTTGTCTTGTCTGTGGCATTTAAAACTCTAATGCAGTGAAAGGCAACCTGTGGCCCTCCATATCCCAGCATCCCTGACTAATAAGCCAACAACATCTAGAGGAGCACAAGTTTTCCAAGCCTGCTCTAATATGAGACAAAGTGACATGCCACTATTAAAAAAAAATGGGTTTATAAAAAGTACATTTTGTATTTAAAAAACGGAATGCTTGGGACTTGTGGTTTTCCAGATAAGGGGTCTTTCCAAATTTAGCATTTAGACATTAATAATAAAAAAAAGCCTTGAAAAGACTTTTTTTTGCCACTGGGGGTTTAAACCCGTTACTAAAACAATGCACAGTGTTTGGCTGATGGAATTTACCCTACTGCCAGGTTCAAAGAGAACACAATGTAAATCTCACTGCTTTCTACTTTGCTTCCAGCTGTGTAAATAGAATAAATGGTCTAATTTTCACTTGAGGGAGAATTCTTGTGCCATCCCTCCCCTGTTTATCACCATCTCCCAAAAGTCAATCAACCAAGAATTGAAAGGTGCTGTTCTGTAGAGCCAAAGTTATGGGCCGCTGAGTTTGACATTCGTTTAAAAAAATACATATACATTTTTGCAAAATGAAACAAAATATAGCTCTAAGCAACTTACCAGTACAAATACATACAATATTTGCAGAGGTCTTATGGTAGTGGCACACAGGAAGATTAGTTGCCTGCAGTTAAATCTCGGCTCCTGTGCAGGAAACTTCAGGCAACTTTGGAAAATGTAGCATTGTATATGCCTTCCCCATGGCGATTAACTTTATTAACAGTGGGAATGCATTTTGGGGAGATTAGTCGCCTGTGGCAGCCGAAATTTAACCACAAGCTACTAATTTTCCTTTGTGCCACTGCTTGTATTACATTGTTTATAAGTCAGAACCAGCAGCACAGAGAACAGCAATGAAAAGTCAAATATTGTTTTTTATGAATTTTATTTACAAATAACTTTATTTATTTATTTAATTTAATTTCCAATGAATTTATATTGCTTAGAGGTTTGTTTGTTTTTTTAAATAGTATTTTTGTGGTTTACATCCCCTTTGATCTTTGAGAACATTCACTTAAAGCCACATCTGGAAGGCATTTGGCCTCCTGCTAGTGGGACTTACCTATTCCAGATGCCCCAGGTTCTGCCAGGAGGACGCAGACGCAGACTGTATAAAGCCACTTCATATTTAGCAATGCAGAAAAGACAAACAGCCTGGCACTGGGCATCAGGGCAATCACTCCGACAGACTACTGATTTCTACAGCAATGCAGCCAGCGACATCATCAGCTGCAATAACACCGTCCTGCTGCGACACAGTCCTTATTCTGGAGTACAAAATCGCATTCCACGGGGCAAATTAGTAATTTATAGCAGCGCCTTTATCACTAATACGGGATCCTGGATGCAGGGATTATCTATGAAAAAAGCAAAATTGCCGGCTCTGATCATTGTAGAGAAGTCGCAGAACAATTCTTGTAAAGTCACAACACGGCGCAATCATACAGGTCCCCGTGAACCATAACAGCTGCAACTCTGCGCTATGCGACTTCCCAAGTCGCTGGTGACCATCACCTACTGACCTGTCCTTGAATCTCCTTTTATCACTTCAATATCTAAATCTCCTATGCTGAATTGAGTCCTGAGCCCCCGGAATGCCGCTGCTCGTACCGCAGTGTTTGTGTGACGTGGGACCTGCCCTGCAGTTACTGCTCTCTCCAAACTCCCAACTCGCCCGCTCCAGCGGCGGCACAGACAGGGGAGGGCAGCACAGGCAGGGGAGGGCCGCCCAGGGGGAGGGAGAAACCTGACACTTCAATGTTTATATTTTTTTCTTCCTTTACTCGGTATTATTAGTCATTTCATAGGTATATTCCTGAGTTTTATATAATGTTTATATTCTCATCCTGTAATATTTCCCTTCCCTGGTTTCACAAATCCCAATTTACCACAGAATACCGACCCACACGGGTTACCCTGTGCCCACTAATCACCAACCCCCCTCTCCTGTGGGCTGCTGTGTAGCTGGAATGTGGGATGAAAGCACAACACAGTTGTTTTCAAGTGCTGGATAAAATGCCTGCAGTCATCCCAAACCAGATACATATAGTTTCCCAGCAGATATAGTGCTACCGTTTGTGAAGTATCCAGAACAGCAAATCAACATTCAGCCCAAATCTCAGCTTTTTGTTGGGCTCTCAGTATCCCTGTTTACTACATAAGGCTGATGCCAGATGTGGCGTTTTTACACTGCGTATTTTCTAATTCTCTCGGCGGCTGAAAAATGCAATATATCATGATCCATAGAAATAACAAACAGTCTCGATGGAAAACACACTATGCGTAAATACGCTAGAAAACACGTTACCACGGACTTTTCATGCGTTTGCCGAAATACGCCGTTATTTGTACAGCAACCTATTCCTATGTATACACAAAGGCAACTGCCAGACCTTGCGGAAATACGCAGTGTTTTTTACTATTTCGCACTATTAGCTCCATGGGAAACGGGATTTGCTACGTCACCAGAACTAGGCTGAAAAACGCCATAGTCAGGGGCTGTGTGGGTTGTGCAGCATTTTTAGGCGGAGAAAATACGCAGTGTAAAAACGCCAAGTCTGGCATCAGCCTAATGGTAGAAAAATCAAGGACACTTTTTGCCATGTGGGCAAATAATATATTTTACACTTTTAAAAAGTTGGGTGCAGAGACATAGGTGGGTGTGAATAAGTACAAAATGATAAGTACTCATACCACATTTTATTGTGCTTCTATGCCAGGGGTGCCCAGGCTTTGTCACCCTGTGAGATTCTCTTGCCACCTGTCACACTATGCATGGTATACATTTGAATTGTGTCTTTATTTACACGTTTAGAGCCACAAATAATAGAATCAACAACGTGGAAAAAGTATACACAAAGTATATTGTATACACAATATACACAATATATATTGTATACACATATAAGTATTAGACTGTAGATTCTCAAATGCAAGTTCTGCTTTGTGATTTCTGGCAGGCCCCAACTGGCAATCTAGAAATTTTGGCAAATGCCAGAGGGGGCTGCTCTAAGGGTATACCCATTTTCAATTCTTTAGGAAGTGTTTTCAAAAACATACTATTTTCTGTGCTTATCTTAATGTTACAGGGCTTTTTGGACACATAAATCACAGGCAGAGTCTTGTTTTAGCAAAGGAATAATTGTCAGCCCTAAACATAAGTATGAACTATCTATATTTTGCAGTCTCTACATGTCAAGTAGTAATCCTATGGATAATGATTATCAGCATGTTCACAAGACTCCTGGAATTCATATACATGATGTTTTTTTTTTGTAGCCAAGAATGTATTTGGGGTTTATAATAAGTTTTGAGTTTATACAATCTATAGTATGCTTATTTCTGTAATGAATTTGAGAGTTTGTAGACCCAATGAAAATGATAATGAGAATAATATGAATTTGATGCATTTGAGTTTTTTTCATGGTTTCGTTCAATTTAGTTTTTTCTTTATACACAATTTTTTAAATAACTAAGCAAATTTACAAATTGGGAAATTTTGAGTTTTTTCAAATTGAAAAATAATTTCCAGAATTTGAAAACTGATAAATAAGCCTCCCATTGTAGTAATGCACAGTCCAAAACATGAAAAAGTAAGAAGGGTAGCTAAGTACTTAAAACCAAAGCTAGGCAAGGCCAGTCACCTGAAATAATTTTTCCCAGAATTAACTCTCCTCTTCCACAGACAACCCCAAATCTTGAAAAAAATGGTTGTCAGAAGTTCACTGTCTTCCAGTGAACAGCAAAGATGTGTGACATGCCCTTTCATTTTATGCACAGATACAATACACATTCCAAACACACAATGGGAATACACAATGCCAGGAACTTTCACCTGTGCCGCATCCAATGTTGTCTACATGATAATCTGTGTCTCACTGTTGGACTCTATGTAGCAGAGACAGGGCAGAACAAAGATAAAGAATGAACCGTCCTGCACTGCTACACAAACCAAAGAAAAAATAGGAGCACAACTTGAAAAGCACTCCTGTAGTCCTCTCAGTAAAATAGCCACTGACCTGTCACATTTCTTTTTTATACCACAGTCCAGAACATATATTTGATCCCACACTTGGAACTGATTGATAATGTATGACTCTATCAGACTTTTTTCCCTTGCATTTATTTAACACAAAAGAGGGTAAAAATTGACTGGTACTAAAAGGGTTAAAAGGTTATTAAAGTACTTAAGTTTAGTTCCAGCCAAAGACACTCTCTGGAAGGGTTTGTATGTTTTACATGTGTCTGCCTGGTCTTCCTCAAGGTGCTCCAATTTCCTCTGTCAATAAATATACAGTCTCCTGATGAATTTAACTGCTGAGTAAATGCGATAAGGGCCTTAGATTGTAAGCTCCTAAGGAGCAGGGACTGCTGTGGATGATGTATAATCTCTGTAAATCACTGAGTATCAATGCAATATAAATAGAATAATTACTAAATCTCCTTATAATGCAGTATTTTCATCCTCTCTTGCCTTGCAGCTATAAAGTCTAAAAGTCTTTAGAATGAATATGTTAAGGTATTTTTATGTTTATAAAGAAGCGGCAGACATGGTCTGACCAAAGCTACAGCCTTAAGTGTGACCCATCAGTATAACCTCTTTTTAGCACCCTCCCTTTGTCAAGAAAGATACTCAGAGACTGCCATTGTTTTCTTTGTTGCTTTTTTTTTTTTTGTGTCCCTCCTCCCCCACCTTCCCCATGATCGTGGTAACTCCCCTTTACTTTTTTTCAAATAATCTATTTGTCTTATTGTACTTTTTCCTAAAACATTTCCTATATTATGCTTTAAAAATACATAAGAAACAAAAGCTATAATGCACCTATTTACAGATATTAAACATCTCAGATGTTTGTTCAATGTTTGTTACCCATGGGTCTTATGCTGTTGTCCGGGTTATGGTGATTGAATCAATTATTGAGGTAATATTGTCTTGTGAGTAAGGTAAAAAGTTAGTTTTACTGTAAGAATTTCCACATATTTTTATCAAACAGAAGTTATCCTGTCTACAAAGATTTGAGGGTATTGGGTCTGTCATTCTGTATTAGGAGAGGTGCATGTGTGTGCCCAAGGAATCTCCATGCCTGCCTACAGTGGCAGGCTGACCTACAAGGGCAGATGGATCTGGTTCCACGGGCATCAGGTGGAGGTCTGTATAAGTGAGAAGTTTGTAGGGTCCAGACAAGCTGCCATGGGTCACCCAGGACCTGGACTCACCGAAATTTAGGCCAGTATAACACACATTTTATATCAATATCTAAATGTAGGGGTTTACCAAATCTGGGCCCTTAGGATAGAGACCCTTTTTATGCAGACCCCTGGGTGGTGCTGGTCATGGGATAGTGGGTAGAGCTGGTGTAGTGATAGTTAACAGGGTGGATCCCTGTAGTTTGGGTTATGGCCACAGGGTGGTGCATAGGCCCATATAAGGGGAATGCAGCCATGTGCTGTAGGCCAGAGTTAAGGGAGAGCCTCTGAGAGCAGAGGTATCCTCCCCATAGGTATATTAGGAGTTTTCATGTGTCAGGTCACTCTAGGAGTGCTATGTAGTTAGGGCACAGTTAGAATGGGCAGAATTAGCCCCTCCAGGAGTGGTAGAGGGAGTAGTCTCCCCCATACCCCCCAACTGTCCCACTTTTCGCGGGACAGTCCCGCTTTTTATGGCGCATCCCGCTGTCCTGGATAGTTCCATGAATGTCCCGCATTGCGGAACATTCATGGAACTATCCGGCACAGCGGGATGCGCTTGCTGTGCCGGATGTTCACGCTTTGTCGGCTGCTTCGTTATGCCTCTCCTTGTGCAGCGCGACAGTCCCTTTTATAAGGTTGCGCCTGTGGGTGTGACGTCATTACGCACGGGGCGCAACCTTATAAAAGGGACTGTCGCGCTGCACAAGGAGAGGCATAATGAAGCCGGAGCGCCTATGGGAGGTACTGTGAATGGGGGGCTACTGTGATAGGGGGCTACTGTGATAGGGGGACACTGTGTGTTGGGGGACACTGTGTATTGGGGGGCACTGTGTATTGGGGGGCTACTGTGTATAGGGGCACTGTGTATTGGGGGCTACTGTGTATGGGAGACTACTGTGTATTGGGGGCTACTGTGTATGGGAGACTACTGTGTATTGGATGGTACTGTGTATGGGGGTACTGTGTATTGGGGGGCTACTGTGTATTGGGGGCTACTGTGTTTTGGATGGTACTGTGTATGGGGGTACTGTGTATTGGGGGGCTACTGTGTATTGGGGGCTACTGTGTATTGGATGGTACTGTGTATGGGGGTACTGTGTATTGGGGGGCTACTGTGTATTGGGACACTGTGTATTGGGGCACTGTGTATTGGGGGCTACTGTGTATAGGGGCACTGTGTATTGGGGGCTACTGTGTATAGGGGGACACTGTGTATAGGGGGCTACTGTGTATAGGGGGCACTGTGTATGGGAGACTACTGTGTATGGGGGGCTACTGTGTATTGGATGGTACTATGTATCGGGGTACTGTGTATTGGGGGGCTACTGTGAATGGGGGGGCTACTGTGTATGGGGGGCTACTGTGTATGGGGGGCTACTGTGTATGGGGGGGCTACTGTGTATGGGGCGGGCTACTGTGTATGGGGCGGGCTACTGTGTATGTGGGGGCTACTGTGTATTGGGGCACTGTGTATTGGGGCACTGTGTATTGGGGGCACTGTGTATTGGGGGCTACTGTGTATTGGGGGGCAAAACTGGTACTTAGTTATAACTCACTGCCTTCTCTCTATATTTGTATTTATATGTATGAGTTGCTATATTGTTTTCCTTAGGTCGTTCAGTATGAGGGTATAGCACATTTTCGTCTGCTCCCGCCATATGATCTATATAAAAGGGGTATTTTTTTTAAAATGGGGTGTGGTAATTGGGGCGTGACCACAAAAGGGGGCGTGGTCAAAAAATTTGCCGCGCTGCGCGCACCAAATCTTTTTGTCCCTCTTTTCATTTTTCAAATGTTGGGAGGTATGGTCTCCCCCAGCAGTACATCAGCTGGAGTGTAGGGACTCAAGAGTCTAGGTAGGTGGTTAGGCTGCCGCTAGAAGGGGTACTACTCTGAGGGTACTTAGTCGTGAGTACCGGGGATGAGTCCTGGAGGTGGTCCGTCTTGGCGTGAGTACCGGGGAGAGCCCTTAGAGAGGGTCTCTTGGCGTGTAGTACCGGGGAGGACATATAAAATGGATCATCCTGGCGGGAGTACCGATAAGATACCCAACAGGGGTAGGTACTCTAAAGGTTTAAAGAAGGAGAGTGTCCCCTGCACTGTGTTTGTATTGCCACTCCTGGAGAGGTCCTGCCTAATAAACAACCAACTGTTTCATCACAACTGTGTGTTCATCGTGTCTGCCTCAAGGAGCACCTACATACCAGTAAGTGAATGCCCCAGGGAGGGGATTCCCTTTGGGGGCTTGTGTGAGGTCTCAGGCAGCACTACACCCAAGTATCAAGTCCCAGGGAGGGAGTTGTAGTTCTCCCATAACAGAGCCCTGGGTGGAGGCACGCCATTAACAGAGAAGTCCCTGCTTCCCCCATAGTAAGCGGGGCTCAGGACTCCTGGAAGCGCCAAAACAGAGTAATTCAGTAGGTAGTGCCACATCAAATCAATAAGTGGGCTACATAAATATCTTTTTTCAGGTGACAGCAAGCTAGAAACACACTTACTAGGGGTAACAAAAAGCCTCTGGTAAGTTTAAAATTTCAGTTTTTTAAAAAGAAAGAAATTTTGCTCTTATAGTGCCATAGCTCTCTCTGCATTAGCGATGTGGCCCCCTTTTGACCCACTCCAACACCAAAGAGGTAAGCACGGAGCAGGAAATCATTGCTAAGGCTGTAGGTGGCAGCAGCCACAGAAATGTCCCTGAGCAAATGGCTCTTTTGCCCATTTATTAAGTATAGTAAAATGCAAAACATACAGCAAAATTATGTCTGTGCTTTTCACCTCTAACTAAGCTCTTTCTGCTTCAGTATTCCCTTTCCAGGAAAAGCTTTATGAATATTGCATTTTATTTTAATGTGGAGATGCACATACAGTAGACCACCACATTTTTCAGAGGGGAATCTCACTGTATATCATTTTTACTGTCATATTTATCAAAGAATGAAAAAATCCTGTGTAAGTGAATAGAGAGCTGTGGAGTGCCCTTATGGTACACTGTGACCTATGTTTGGATAAATATGACCTAAAATGCCTAATCATCTGTCAAACCAACTTTACAAGTTTTTTAAAAGAATCATGCTTGAACAGATTCTCTCTCAGTCTTAATAAGTTATTCCCCACCATCCCCACCAGGATTTAGAATGATTGTATTTCAAGTAGGTTTTGACACCTTGCCATGAAGTGCTGCGGGGGGGGGGGGCAGGATTGCAAAGGGCCCAGTAAAGGTCCCCATACATGGGCCGATTCTAGCTGCCGATATGGGTCCCTTAGATCGATTCGGCCCGTGAATGGACACTACCGACGGGCCTGCCAGATCTGCCAGATCTGGATCGGCTCGTTGATGCGGTCCCGGACTGTCTTTTCCTATACCTGTCATTATAATTCGATCGTTTGGCCAATTAGCCTGGATTCTCCCGATATTGCCCACCCGTAGCGAGCGGATCGGCCTGTGTATGGGGACCTTAAGGTCCTAAGTAATTAGCAATTTTGATTGGGCAACTTAGAAATATATTGGGGCCCTAAAGTGAATTTGCTGTGGGCTCCAGTAGCATCAATCTATGCCGTTGTCCATCTGATCTTTATTTTAGATTGAAATGCTTATTTTCCTCTAGGACAGGCAATTGTGTAGCAGCTACAGAAACATAACCAAATACTTTAGCAGAAACACAAGGGGAATTATATTCCCATATCAACAGGGAGCAAAATGGCAGTGTCAGGGCATAAAGGAAAAACAGAATGCTTTTTTTTTAATGTTTTTTTCTTTGATGGTATAATGAAAGTGTTATAATTCACTAATACACAGTGTTAGAATATGATAATCACATCTCATTACATTATATGACAGCCACAAAAAGTAAAACATCCCTCGAGCACCAGACTGTTGTATTTTACTCATTGAGTACACCCATTTGCTGGTATTACCTTGATTAAATGGTTACTTAACCCTGTAACCAATTCTAATAGTAATCCTAAACAGGTATTAGGAGCAAATCTGATTTACCATATAGTGTTGTAATTGTACTACTGTACTACAGAAAAAGCAGGAAACAAAATATCTGTACATTGGACATACTAATGAGCCAGGGGTGTGTGAAATGTGGAAGTATGCACCTAACTCTAATAAGCATTAAAGGAACAGTAACACCAAAAATAAAAGTTTTTTAAATCAATTAAAATATAATGTACTGTTGCCCTGCACTGGTAAAAGTTGTGTTTTTGCTACAGTAACGCTAATATAGTTTATATAAATAAGGTGGTGTGTGGCCATGGGGGCAGCCATTCAAGCTGGAAAAATGGAGAAAAGGCACAGGTTACATAGCAGATAACAGATAACCTCTCTAGAATACAATAGTGTTTTATCTGTTATCTGCTATGTGCCTGTGCCTTTTCTCCTTTGAATGGCTGCCCCCATTTCTACAGAGCAACTTTGTTTATATAAGTTTCTGGGGAAAACACCCCAGTTGTACCAGTGCAGGGCAGCATTACATTATATTCTAATTACTTTCATACACTTTTATTTTTTGGCGTTACTGTTCCTTTAAGCTATAAAGTCATCATGCAGGTTTACCTAAGAAAACTATAGATAAAATAAGTATAACCAAAATAATTTAGTGTATTGTATGCAGATGCACCAAATAATGTGCTACAGCATTAGTTAGATACTAAACTGGTGCTATTACATACCCCTTCTGTTTCAGCAAAAAGTGTGAGCTCTTTTACAGGCAAAAAAGTAGTATCAGAAAAAGAGGAAATAAAAAAGGACAAATCAGAGTCGGAAGGAATACCAGTTCTTCAATTTCTTCCTGTTATAATGTATTAATATAATGTATAATATATTACAGGTATGGGACCTGTTATCCAAAATGATTGGGACATGGAGTTTTCTGGATATGGGGTCTTTCTGTAATTAGATCTCCATATGTTAAGTCTGGTAAAAATCAATTAATATTAATTGAACCCAATAGGATTGTTTTGCATCCAATAAAGATTAATAATATCTTAGTTGGAATCAAGTACAAGGCACTGATTTAGAATTACAGAGAAAAAGAAATAATTTTTAAATATAAGAATTATTTGATTAAATGTAATCTATGGATGATGGCCTTCCCGAAAACAGATCCCATACCTGTATTTGATAATACTTATAATAAGTACAGGGTTGCCTATCACTTTTCATGCTCTGGCACTCTTGAAATGTAAGCAAGTGGCATGACGGGACACCCATGCACTGTCCATACCCTGGCCTGCATGCATTTAAAAATGTGGGAATATGCGTCTGTTTTTGTGGTTTGCATCCTCTGTATTTAAATCAGCAGTAATAAGTTTCAGAAAGAAGACTAGGACAAAGAATTGGCTGTGAACTGGAGACAAAAGAGTAGCAGATTTGCCAACAGAATTGGGTAAGAGCGTAAGTCTGCAGAAAGGTCAAAATTAGAATAAGGAAGCAACCTTTGCACTTTGCCAGGAGCAGAGCTAGACTCCAGATGTGTTGGCTGCATTTAGTCCTTTACTACAACAGTGTCCTTCCAATTGCCATTACAAAGTTAAACCATCTTCTTCCAAATTATAAATATCAGTAGCTTTCTGTAAAAAAATATAATTTCCTACAAAGTATAAATTTAAGGAATTGTAACTGAATATTTCTGCTATTTCTTGTTTTGTGTTCTCTGTTTTTTTTAATTTAAAGTAGCAAATTCAGTAGCAAATTCCATTTACAAGAAATGAAAGTACACTCTTTTATATTAAGAAGAAGCAAAATAAATTAAGTAAATTCCACTAAGTAGTTTTTTCCATCATGCTGGATTTGCACGTCCAACTTTGTGCCTAATTGTCCTTCTACTTACTTTATTTTTTGTGATTTTCTAATGAAATAAATCATAAGTAGGCAATTAGAACACAACTGCAACTTTGGCATGGTGCCCTCTACTGGACATCTTAAAAAGTACGTAAATTGCCATGTGTTTCTTAGCACTAGTGAATGTTAGCTATTAATTAGCAATGTCTCTCTAAGGCTCTTCTATTTGTATGTGGTGTCATGTTTTTTGCATGCCTGAAAAGATGCTTACAGTAATTCAAATTCTGTATTACCACGGCTAGGGAACCAAATGTGAGCTAGATGGTCAGCTTTCTATGGTACCAGAGTATTTTAGAAAATAAAGGTTTAACTTTTAAAGAGGCAAAGTAGAGAATATATATAGAGTTAAATTTAAAGAAGTTTTCCATGTACAGAGATTTATTGGCCCAAACTCAGACGAAAACCCAGAAGATTCATCCTTGGCTTAGTATATCACCATGCCAACGTATGCAAGAAAACAAACTGTCATTAATATAGTGACACCATAAAACCAGGCATGCAGATATACTGTATACATTGCTTTTAATGAGAGAGAAATTCTCAATGTTCATTCTTTTTCTTGTTAAATCTGTGTCTTTTTTATTTTAATTTATATCTTCTTTTCTTTTATTCTTCTTGTATGTCTTCTTAATGTGCTTTCTTTTTCTTGTTAAACATTTGTTCTTTTTTTATTCTAATTTATATCTTCTTTTCATTTATGTCTTCTTATTCAATACAGAATACAGAATATGTTTTTTCAATAAAAGTCTAAAAGAAACAATTTATAATATGGCAGGTAATCATGTAATCAGTGCAAAAGTACCTAAGTCAAGGGGGTGGCCCACTGGAGCTCTGCGCACATGCGATTCCTGTGAGAAAATTGCTTTTGAGGGGGGACCTGGCCTGTACCCAGGCTCCACCTCTTATAGTTACTCTACTGCATAATTTTCAATGTTCTTTGTCAAAATTACATCTGCTCTGTGTGTTTCCGCTGAGTGTATTTAATAAGTAGAATCAATTGGCATGACTGCACCCCCTTTATAACCCCTTTAGTGTCCCAGGTATAAACTTTATTGTGAAACATTCCCAGAGGGCCTGAATCTGGTTAAAATATTTTTTTTTCTTTTTTGTAAATTTTCCTTCTTTGAGAATTTTAAAGATACAATCTGAGTTTTGGTTCTACTGTGAAAGGCTCATGGGGTGATACTATTGTGTAAGTGATATTGTGTAACATCTCACGTCTTTTTCACTTTCCTGTCAATGCTTGAAGTTCCAGGGTTCAGTGACTGCTGCTTTAGACATGTGAGAGGAACCTGCAAAATGTCTGTGACAGCATTTTAAGAGGTGGTACAAAAAAAAAATCCCACTACACATTACTTTGTAGATTCTGTTCTTATTTCCAAAAAATGACAATGCAATAAAATACTGTAATACTTTTACGATAGTTATGAACAAATGCAGAAGCAACCGAAATGCATGCTCTAATCCAGGGGTCGGGAACCTTTTTGCCCGAGAAAGCCATAAACACCACATATTTTAAAATGTAATTCCGTGAGAGCCATACAATATGTTTGGCCGCTGTGGGGCAAGGTAGGGTGGGTGCCAAGGATGCCGGATGTGGATGCAATGCGGAGGAGGGCGTGGCCTGCGCTCGGCGGATAGAAGACGTGTTGTAAGGCTAATATTACATTATCTGTAATAGATAGAAGATGTGTTGTAAGGCCACGCCCCCGTTGTTTTTTTTATTAAAGATTTGGCAGCGAGCCAGATGCAGCCATCAAAAGAGCCACATCTGGCTCCCGAGCCATAGGTTCCCTACCCCTGCTCTAATCCAATATACTAAGGAGGACGTGTGCTAAAAACCTTCTCTCTGAGCTATTTGGGAAAACACTTGGACACCCATTTATCGAAATTCCTATCTGTATCATTTTTAAAAAAGCACAAAAAGAATCCCAATAAAATATGAAAACCTTGAAATCCTTGTTTTCGTAAGAATTTTTGTGCACTTACAAACAAAAAACACCTCACAAAATCCTCTAAAACCACATATTAAATAAATACTTACAATTTGCCTAGGACAGCTCCCATTGACTTCTAAATGACGGTGTCAGCTTATAGATGGTAAAGTTTTGTTCTTAAATGTTTTTTTGTGTTTTAAATGAAGCTTTTGTATGATGTAGACTTTGATATTTTGTGAAAATTTGCAATTAATTAGTCTCAATTTTTTCTGCCTTTTCTTCCATTATTCAGCTTTTTAGTGAAGAACTCATCCAAGCCCCTCTTAAAGGCATGAACAGAATCTGCCATTACCACATCACTAGGAAGGGCATTCCCCAACCTCACTGCCCTCACTGTGAAAAACCACCTACACTGCTTCAAATGGAAGCTCCATTCCTCTAATCTAAAGGGAGGGCCTCTGGTGTGCTGATCATTTTTATTGGAAAAAAAGAACACCCCCTATCTGCCTATAATCCCCTCTAATGTACTTGTACAGAGTAATCATGTCCCCTCGCAAGCACCTCTTTTCCAGAGAAAACAACCCCAACCCTGACAGTCTAACCTCATAGTTTAAATCTTCCATCCCCTTTACCAGTTTAGTTGCACGTCTCTGCACTTTCTCCAGCTCATTAATATCCTTCATAAAAAGTTACCGCCCAACTTTACTACAGCAGTTTTTAAATCAAGCAAACCTACCCTCGCTAACGCTCCAACAGAAAACATTAATGTCAGAACCAATTTCCATAGAAGAAATTAAGGTAGCCATAAAACAATTGAAAGCAAACAAATCCCCAGGCCCTGATGGGTTCACGGGGAAATACTACAAACTATTTGCCCCAAATTAATCCCATGGTTACACCTATTATTTAACGATATAATGACCAATAAAGGCAACTTTAGCAGAGATGACTTACAAGCACAAATAGCTGTGATACCTAAACCAGAGAAGGACCATACTAATTGTAAAAATTTTCGCCCCATATCAATACTAAACCTAGACATCAAACTACTAGCTAAAATAATAGCCTCAAGACTCAACCAGTTTCTAGGACAACTCATCCACAAGGATCAGTCAGGATTTATCCCAAAACGACAGGTCACTGATAATATCCGTAAAATCATAAATCTTATACATATAGCAAAAACAAAAGATGTTCCCTCCATGCTCCTATCATTAGACCTAGAAAAAGCATTTGATTCTGTTTCCTGGCACTATTTGTACCAAGTGTTATCTGCCTATAATTTTCCTACCCCTTTCCTCTCCGTAGTTAAGGCCCTCTACAACTCCCCTACAGCTAAAGTTAGCCATATGGGGTTCCAATCAGACGCATTCAAAATAGGCAGAGGGACCAGACAGGGATGCCCCCTGTCCCCTCTACTATTTGCCTTAGCACTCGAACCCCTAGCCCAACAACTAAGGCTAAACAAAAAAATCTCGGGTATTACAGCAGGGGACTCTGAACATAAATGTACAATGTATGCTGATGACATAATACAACAATGTCTAACCCCATGACTTCTTTCCCGTATTTATATGAGATTCTCTCTAACTTTGCTAAGATTTCGGGGCTTAAAATTAACCCCTCTAAGTCAGAAGCTTTAAGCATAAACCTCCAGCCCCATCTTAAAAAACTATTAGAAATTAATTTTGAATTCAAATGGCAAACCAAAACTATAAGATATTTAGGAGTATTGATATCAGCCGATTACAGATCTTTAGCCAAAGAAAATTATCCCAAAATAGAACAAAAGATTTTAAATATGGTGAAGTCATGGGAAAGACTTTAATTATCTTGGCTTGGGAGAGTAACCGCACTGAAAATGTCTGCCCTTCCCCTACTATTATACTTGTTTCGCACGCTTCCAACCTCCCCCCCTAAGGATTACATAGAGAAAATGCAAAAGGCCGCAAATCAATCGCACTACAGCCTGCCGTAATAGACACAAGGGCGGCCTAGGCATCCCTAATTTGAAAGGATATTATATTGCAGCACAACTATCCCAACTGATACCATGGCACTTATCTGAGGATAAACCACTATGGGCAACGATCGAACAAAACTCTCTACCAAATATATCCTTAAGGAACATATTATAGACAACCCACTCTATTCCTCAGACACAAACAAATCCCATAGTAACTCATCTTGTTAGGCTCTGGGATAGATCAAAGGAACCCTACAAACTATGTTCCCCGCATAAACCAGTCGCAAGCCTTATTAACAACCCAGACTTCGATCCAGGCCAATCACCAGGAGCTCTTCACTGGTGGAAACAATCTAACCTGGACACTATATACTCACTAACTAGCTCTAACATACTTCTGCCTTGGCCAAGACTCCGGGACAACTATAAAATTCCACAACAAGAATGGCTCCACTACCACCAAGCAGTAAGCTACATTAGATCTCAATATAAAGGCAAACAATTTCCTCTACCCACAGCCTTCGAGAGATTATGTCTGCAACTCACTACGCTTAAAGGGGCATTATCCTACTTATATGATACAGTAACCCACCTAACTCCAATTAAGGAATTAAAATTTGTACAAACCTGGGAAAGTACATTGCGTCTGTGCTTTGATGAGGATACTTGGCGAGATATCTTCAAAAATACAGTAACATGCTCCATAAATGTGCTGACTCAGGAAACTTCCCAAAAGATTTTACATCAATGGTACTTGGTACCAACTAGAGTCTCTAAGTGGTACCCTTCAGCATCCTCATTATGCTTCCGAGCATGCAATCAACAAGGCACATTTATGCACACTTGGTGGGACTGCCCAGTCGCAGTACGTTACTGGATCAGAATCTATACCTTAATAACGGCAGTAACAGGCCTCTCATTAAGAAAGAGCCCAGCAGAAGCCTTACTCAACAAAAGCATTCCCGGCGGCAATAAATACTCGAGGAAACTAATCACTCACATTTTCTCAGCAGCGAAACAAACAATAGCCAAAGCCTGGAAATCAGCAACACTGGACATAAACTCTGTCAAAACTAGACTTGATAATATGCTAATTATGGAAAGGCTAACAAGTATCTCATCAGGCCAACTAAAAGCCCACAACAAAATTTGTGCCCCCTGGATGACGTACAGAAATATTTCACTACACTTATAAGATCAACCTGGAAAAGATACCTTCTAAAGGCATACTGATACACTAAAAGACAAGACCTGATTATCTACCTACAAGACAAAAGCTTGACAAACATATACCCACAAGAACTCCTACCCTAAGTTTATTGGTTACTCTCCCATTTTATTTTATTTTATTACTTAAGCTTATTCTTTTATCCTGAACTTCTCTCTCCTCTTTCATTCCCTTCCTCTACCCCCCCTCCCTTTTCCCTATGTTTATGACTACTTTATAAACCTGCCTGGCACCCTGGGATAACCCAAAAGGTGCTCCTCTGTATACCTTACTTTCAATCTCAAAATAAAAACATTTAAATATAAAAAAAAAAAGTTACCGTTAGGTCATGTTAATGATTTTTCCCTAAAAGGTTTGCTTACGTAAGTAATTGTTACTTGAATTACCTAAATCTGACTGTTTTGCCATCCTGACTGTCCCTTCTCAGCCTGTCATAGCCTGTTATAGCTTCTAATGCTAATGGACCCCTGCTGCACAAATATGGCAGCCCCCTCATAATGGAACCTGAGGGATCTGATAGGTAATGTACTTTTTTGGCAAAATTATACATTTCATGCAAATACAATGTTATGATATAATTAAAAAAAAAACTTTAATTTTAGATATCAGTATCTCTTTAAAGAAGAAGGAAAGGAAAAAACTAAGTAAGCTTCATCAGAAAGTATCATACTTCCTGCTCTCAGAAAAATCCTTCAGGCATGAGTCTGCTCAGTTTGCTCCTCTCTCCCATTCCCGCTCCCACCTGTGCTGTGTAATCTGGGCTACCAGCGGTTAGAGCTGCAGCACGAAAGCTACTAAGACCAAGCTAAAATGGCATCTGCTATCTTAAACAAACAGAGGGTGCTTTTAGGGCTGTTTACTCAGGTATGGTAAAGCTTTCTGCAAAATAAATATAGTGTTCTAGCTTGCACTATTGTGGCTAATCTATTGGCAGTATAATGCCAAAATGCCTTTCCTTCTGCTTTAAGGACTAGAGCCCAAAACTGTACTGCATACCCTGGTAATTTTTTTAGCACAAGGATTTAATTCTGGCTTTATATACTGACAACCTCCTCCACCCTTTCTAATTCCTCTGTATTTCCTAAAAAGGGTATAACCATTTAAATTCACAGCCCACTCACATGTTTCATCCCTCCAGGTCTCAGTGATACCAATTATATCATAATTTTCAGCACATGCAATCAACTTCAGTTCTATTAATTTCCCTGACAAGCTCCCAGCATGTCAGTAAGGCCAGCCTCTAACATTTATATTACATAACTAAGAGTAAGCACTAAGGTTACTATCAGCCTGTTTTCTCTGAAACAGAGGGATGTCCTTAGCTGATAAACTGTATGCCCCCCTCATTTCGCCCCTATGACTGCTTACTAACCCCACTGCCAGGTCTACACTAGCTTCCCCATAATACACTAGCTTACCTACCGCCTTGTCTAGTTTCAACACTTCTTCAGCTTCTTAGCCATTCTCTCCCCTAGCACAGCGGAACCTATTCCATTGAGGTGCAATCCATCACAGCTATACAGATTGTACCCCAAGGAAAAGACAGCCCAGTGCTTAAGGAACCCAAACCCTTCCTTCCTTCCTATACCAAGACTTTAGCCAAGAATTTAGCTCCCCAAGCTCCCGCTGGCTTCCTAAACCTACATGTGGCAGAGGCAAAACTTCACAAAAAATGACATTGAAGGACCTTTCCGTAGAAAGCCTAGATCCCCGAACTCACACTTTAAGGTCCTCCTCCTACCACTAATTCTGTCATTAGTACCAATATGTACCAAGACAGTTGGGAAATGCCCAGCTGCACCCAATAATTTGTCTACCTGATCAACCATATGCCAAACCTTTGCATCAGGAAGACAGGAAACTGCTTAGTTGTAGCAATCCAGATGACAGATTACACAATCCACTTTCCTGTGATCATCATAACTGTCTATAAAGGTACACTCCTACTTTTTTAAATCAAATTATTGGTGGTTATTGGGGAAGAAAAACCTGAAAAAGGAATGCAGTTTCGACTTACATGTATGATTATGATTACGTGACGCCTGCAAAAGAACTGATTACACATGAGATAATCACAAGAAAAAGCAAGCTTGCAAACTAAATTTACAGAACTGAAACCTGAACAGTAGGCAATTGAGGTATTCAGAAACAAATTTGCCAATAAAACTGTTTCTAAATATGGCACTATGATGTAACTGACTTTATACCACAATGACTTTATGGCAGGTGGTTAGTCATAGGAAACATTGGAAGTACCAACCAGCAGACAGGATACAAGGGCAAATAAAAATAACACCATAGGATAATATCACAATAACAAAGTTTATTCTTATGTTGTATCAGTCACTCCATTGATATGTGTTCACAAATAGTGTAGGGGCCTACTTGTCTTTCTTCAAGCCCAAGCCCAATTGCTTCCATACCTACTGGGGCAGAAGGCGAGCAGCAATACACCACTATTTTGCTGGGCACAGGATTTGTAAATATTGGACCCATATGCAAGTCCTTGCATCAAAAAGTATCAACTCCTTGAATGCTTCCTCTTGTATGAGGGAGAGTTGCCAAGCAGGATGGGTGGTGATGGCTGATGGAAGAGTTTCTGAAAGAAGCAGGGGTGGGTAATACTGGGGGCTTGCCTTGGGCACCCTTCAGCATTGGCCTGGCTCTTCGTGTAGGAGAAAGGCTTATTAGGAACCATGCACTTGGTTCCTCTGAACTAGATAGGCATAAAACACAGGGCTTCCAGTTACTCCAAAGCCCTGACGTACATTTTGAGCTTTGCCTCGGATGTGCTAAACAAACCCAAGGGTGCAAAGTGCTGCTGTCCTGTGACCAGCAAATCTACCATGTGAACTGCATTCTAATGCATGCTAGAAACTGTAGTCTGTGCCCTAGCTGGCAGCCATGTTTATGGGGTATAATAAAAATGCAATTAGAAGGCCCAGCTGACTGCATTTACATGCTTTGTATTGTCTTCTATTTTTGTAGAAAATATGTTATTATAATCACTAATTTCTCTTACCTCCAGAGGCATACAAATCAAATACAGGGCAAAGATGGTGCAAATGTATCGAGCACTTAAATGCAAGACAGGTCAAAAACATCTAAGCTCACTAGTTCTAGAAATTAGACCTCCTGTAGAATGCAGTAAATTCAGCCCAAAAATGTACTGATTTCTTTAGATTCTCAGACTGATAAAATGGAAAGAGGTGTGTAGAGTACTCCTTAGCCAATATAAACAATGTGGCATCTATCACTGACATTTTCTAAATCAAATATACAAAAAGCCAAATCCAGCTTATACAGCTAGTGGCACACTAGGCATAGAAATGCAGACAGAGGAAAAGCCTATCCATTGCCTTCTGCTTTGTGTTCTGTATGCATACTGCATAGCTATCGAGCTACAAAGTAACCAGTCCAACCTGCAGCATGCACCTAACTTACTGACTGGATTTTATTGATATGGCTATCTTAAGTCATGCATACATGGTAGTATTTCACTGCATAAAAATGTATTTGGAAGGTATATGTGTACATGCATGCAGCCCTACACTAGCAAATCTCAGAAGTTTTCCTCTTTTGTAGAGTCTCCTATAACCATACTAACACAGTACACTGTTCAATAGCGATGCACCAAATCCAAGACTTGGACAAATCCTATCCCTTTTTGTTCAGCTGACTGGAATACACACCATTTAAATCACGGGATGATAATGTTCTGGACAACTGAATGCAACAAACTTTTGCTCAAAATGATGAATTAAAAAAAATTCTCAGAATTAATATGCAAATTATCAATGTATTTCCATCCACACTTTATAATTCTATTTTTGGGGGCCTGGTCCACAGGTAGAAGTGGTTGATGGGATAGAGATTTGTTTCAATGTTCTGCCTGAAATGAAGATCACAGTTAATATCTATTATGTTATTGTGTCTTACTGTAGTGAGGCTAAAGGCCCCCATACATGGGCCGATAGAAGCTGCCGATATCAGTCCCTTGGACCAACTCGGCAGCTTATCTGCCCGTGTAGGGGCAGAAACGAGCGGGCTGGCCGACCGATATCTGGCCTGAAATTGGCCAGATATCGATCGGCCAGGTTAAAAGATTCAGTCGGATCGGGGGCCGCATCGGCTCGTTGATGCGGTCGCCGAACCGACTGCCCCATTGTCGCCTACATAATCCGGTCGTTTGGCCCCAGGGCCAAATGATCCGATTATTTTTTTTTTTTTTTAACTTCAAGCCCCCCGATATCGCCCACCCGTAGGTGGGGATATTGGGGGAAGATCTTGCCAAGCAAACGGATCTTACCGTGTATGGGGACCTTAAGAAAGGGTTACTCTGTAAGGAGCCAGCACTGTGACCCAATGATTTTGTGTTGAAATTATAAAAAAAAAAAATCATTGCTATTTTTTGGAGTTGTATTTTTATTTCAGTTAAAGAAAAAACAACAGAAACCAGGGGACATTAACATGGCATGTTGTAAGCTGTACCAGTTGCTAGAAAGCTTACCAGATACATGTGGGAACATACATTTCCCTGCAGCTTTGTGCTTTCGCCTGTAAAATATCCTCTCATTTTAATCATGATTAGTTCCAGATTTTCTGTCTTTACAAACATGCTCCCATCAAGTGCTGCAGGTCAACTGATTTGCATAATGTGATTAATAACGTTCTCTTCCCATAGTGGGTAGCAACTGTACAGGGCAGGCTGCAGTTCTACAGCAAGCTTCCTTTCAACCAAATTCATGGTTTTTTTTTTTCAAATGACTTGACAGGCATTATACATATAATTCAATGGTGCTCATAAAATGGCTATTGTGCTCCTGTAAGAAAATGCACAGAGCTGTAACAGATGGACACCCCTATGTTAAATAAAAGTTGATGTGTATGTCTGTTGAAATAACTTAAGGTGGCCATACATGGTTGCCAAATGAGCCAATTTACCCAGCTTGGGTCAACCAATTGCATTACAATGTAGCCGATATGAAAAGTTGGAGCAAGAACCACACCTATGAACCTATGTGGTCCCTAATCTAACTAAAAAAAAAAATCAAACCTGAACGACTGACACCTGGCTGATTTTCAGTCAGCTATCCGTCGGCTAGGGCCAATGGAGTGCCCCAATACATAAAATGGTCTAAAGGTCTCGTGTCTGGAGCTGAAATCTGCCCGTGTATGGCCACCTGGTCAGAGTGCTCTTCTGCAATTTCATAATTTTAGCCATTTACAGGATATATGCAGTTTTATACTGCTTAATGGAAAACGTTCAGCTTAAAAGCTTTCTCCTAATGGTGGCCATACATGGGCTGCTAAAGCTGCCGACAGATCAATTTGGCAGCTTATTGCCATGGGGCCCTCAGATGGGCCTAACAGACAAATATATGGGCGAAAATTGGGCAAATGTCAATAAGGCAGATTTAAAAATCCCATCAGGACTAGAAATGCATCAGTTTATTGTGGTCCCCACCCAGAAGGACTACATCCTGTCAATGTGATACATTCCTTTGGCCCTTGGGCCACATAATCGGATCAATATGATATTGCCCACCTCATGGTGGCCGTATCAAGTGAAAGATCCTCTCATTTGGCAACCTCACCAACCAAGCAGATCTTTCATTGCATGTCCACCTTAAGGCTCCTTGTCTGAGAGTGGCTTTTCTGAAGATGAGTAAGAGCATCAAGTACATGAATGATCCCTGGCAGGACCCAATAATTAGCAAGTAGGGAACTTATAAAGCTGAGCTGGGAGAGAGTGGGGCAACCCTTGAAACAAAAGCGAGAGATTAGCTGAGCTGAAACTCCCAATTTAGCATGTTAAAAGTATTAATACTTGTTTAAAAAAAAAAAATTAGCGTAAAATGCTGTTTAGAAGAGCACTCTCAGCAAGTTTACACCCACTTTAATTTGTCTCCAGTTTTCTAAAGAGATACAGGGCTCTGAGATAGACAGGATGCTGATTTAAGTAAAATGGAGCTCTGGCTCCTAGGTACACACCCCTAAGGTATGACATGTAAGTTCACATTACCAAATGTCCTTCTTACCTGACCCAAGAATGCAACTGCATTTAAATGAGGTAACTATTTTTATTTCTTTAAAATGTTATACCTCATAGGTGTCATCCCAAATATGGAATAAAAATAACAGTTCTCTACTGCTGCTTTCAATTATGAAAACATCTGAAAATAAATATAACAGCAGTCAAACACTGCATTTCATAGAACAGAGCAGTTCCTTCACTATCAGCCATGTATCCTTGTTGTGACTGACCACTCTTCTGGTTAGATTTTGGTCCAACAGGCCAGCCTCCTTTCACTAAAAATCCAGCCAGTCTGTCATATAAATGCAGTTTGATGGGGAAATTTCACCTCCTTCATGACAGTCGTCAAATACCTAGCAAGAACATGTTGCAAAACACTTTATTTAGGTTTCTAAACAGAAAGAAGATCTGATAACAACTGGTAATCTTTAGTGCAACAGTGACCCATTCCTGGAAGCTATTCTGTCTTCTCCTTGCTATTTAGCAAGTCTACAAAAACTTTCAAATATTTATAGAAAACTATACTGAAATTAGGAACAATAGTTCCTAGCTTACTATGATAACTACTGTAACAGTATATGAATGCTATTGTAAGTAGCTGATTAAATGGATAGGTATTTCCATGGTTAGTTTAACATTTATAGCAATGGAACATGCTGAATATACTTGGAAAACAGCAGGCCTCCCATATACTGTGCTGGGAAACTAGGCAGGATAAAGCCACACTGCAGGTCAGATTTCCTAGTAACACTATCAAAGACTAAGCAAATTTTTAAGAAACAATGATAACTTGGGGTTTCTTACCGGACACAGGCCGCACGGGGTTCTCACTAAACCTGCAGGTTGTGTGATAGGGTTCACTCCCCTATACAGTTTCATTTGTCCATCAACACTACCCACAGTCCCCTCCTTAGCAGCGATTATGGTCATCTCTACTTTCCCATCATATATTAAAGTATTCAGGATGGTTTCAATATCTTCCATAGACAATTCCACCTTTAAAAAACAAATAGGTTTTTAGGGAGTTATTTATTAAATACATGAATGTGTAGGGATAGAACCTTCCCTACCCTAGAATCATATAAGTAACTCAAATGTCCAGCTCTCTCCTGTTAATTACTGTTAAATAACAGTAAGGATGCAGGATTACTTGCACCTCACCACAGTGAATTTGAACAAGTGGGACATTTTTTTTTAATTAAAGAGATGCAAATGTATTATTTGCGTTACAGTTGAATATGCAAATTAGGGTTTGAATCTGGTTTATATTTCAATATTTATATGGAGGATTCGGTATTCAGCTTAACCCCTAAAAAGTACACCCCAAAGAATAGATTTCTACTTTATATATGTGCCCTACTGTGGTTGTTAGTTATTAGGGACCATAGATATTCATGCACCCTAAGATCTGTTTCTGTTTACATTTTGCAAGGATTCTGAGCGGTAATTCTACTAAGGGATCATGGCAAACTGGAAAATGGCATACTATCTACTGTATAGTGCAGAGTGCACATTCTGGGGGATAACCTCTCCCAAGATGCTGTACATCCTGCACCATGTGTCTTAGATGATAGGCTGTGTGTCGATATATGCAGATATATGTAAGAAATACAGACAGCAGTGGCTGATAGACAAGCACAGACGAGCTGCTGATGTTTTTGTTGTACAGTAACACCAAAATATGAAAGCGTTTTAAAGTAATTGAAATATAACGTACTGTGGCCCTGCACTGGTAAAACTGGGGTGATTGCTTCAGGAACACTACTATAGTTTATATAAATAAGCTGCTGTGTAGCCATGGGGGCAGCCATTCAAGCTGGAAAAAAGGAGAAAAGGCACAGGTTACATAGCAGATAACAGATAAGACACCATTGTATTCTACAGGGTTTATCTGTTAGCTGCTATATAACCTGTGCCTTTTCTTCTTTTAAATGGCTGCCCCCATGGCTACACACCAGGATTCATATAAACTCTAGTAATGTTTCTGAAGCAAACACAAAACTTTTACCAGTGCAGGGCAGCAGTACATTATAGTTTAATTTCTTTGAAATCTATACATTTTTTGGTGTTACTGTTCCTTTAATAGTGGTCAGTGAATTGTATAAAAAGGAGAGCTCAGTGGGCCTCCCACACCAAACACAGTTTTCTTTTACTTTAAAATGGCATTTGGGATACAACATATTTTACACCATTGAACATTTCAGTGCTCATGTTACACACTACTAATGCATGTGTCATATATAAAGAGAAGGTCCAGCTCACCTTGCTAATCCCCAGTTCACAGATGTATTTCCAGACTTCATGGGATGAGGCAAATGAGCTGTTCCTCTGTATCATGGGGTTTTGTTTACTGTCCCTTGCTGCTTCAGCCTGTTTAGGTTAAAGCACACCAAACAAGTACCATTACAGTATGTATGTGTTGAGTACATATCAGAAACAAGGTATCATATGCATATATTATTTATTCAGGATTCATGGAGAGGTATTTCCCATCCCTGGAAACATACAGTTAAATTTAATACAGTTAAATTCAGTATTTTTTTTAACCTTTTTCTCAAGAGACAAAGATTAGAAAGTGGTTTTGCAACCTAAAAATTGGTTTTGAATTGCAATTTGTTTTAATAAAATTTTCTATTAAAAATAATTTATAAAAATTATAATATGGGATTCAACCAGTATGGGGCCCATTTTAACTTAATAACATAACAAGTATTTTGACACTCTTCAGTTAAATTGTATATTAGGACAAGGCTACTAATGGCATTTAAACACAGCAGCAGTGATTATAATGCTCAAAACTCTATACTTCTATGCCATGCTTTATTCATGTAGGTGCTGTTACAGAAGTGATTTTATTGTAACAGGATAATAGTTTCTCAGGTCAATAACATTTGTGGTGGTTTGCCTTTTTTTTATTAAAGGTAAATTTTTATTGATTTTACAACATCACAAAACAATAAAATACAAAACAGTGTTTAATATACTGACATTGGAATGGTGTCAAGTTGAGTTTAGGTCAGTACAAGCAAGAATACTATTGCTAGGCATTGCAGTTGTCACTATGTAGGTGGCAGTGTTTAGTTCTGTCGGGTCAGTCACACTTAATATAAGGGGGTGAGCTATGTGTCCAGGTTATCTTGGTTGCACCAGTTTCCCCAGATCTTATCAAACTTAATATATGTACCCCTTGTTTAGTAACTTAATTTAATGAGGGGAAGAGCATCTCCTATCCCAAAACGGTGGTTTGCCTTTAAGTTAATATGAATGTCGTATTCCTAGAAACTTTGCAATTAGTCTTTTTTTATTTAATTATAGTTTTTGAATTATTTGCCTTCCTCTTCTGCATCTTTCAAATGGTGGGTCACTGACCCTGGCAGCCAAAAACCTATTGCTCTGTGAGCTTGCAATTTTATTATTATTGTTACTTTTATTCGTTATCTTTCTATTCAGTCCCTCGCCTATTCATATTCCAGTCTCTCATTCAAATCACTGCCTGGTTGCCAAGGTAAACAAAACCCTAGCAACCAGATAGCTGCTGAAATTCCAAACTGGAGAACTGCTGATCACTTACGCGATCCAGAACAATAAATCTTGCAAGTCTATTTGCATTTATGCACACGAATAGCAGCTGTCCTATTGCTTTTCCTGACCAAGGCATTTTACATAGGCTGCATTAATAATCATTGTCATTTGGGCCCTCACACTTCACTTTTTGGGAAAATAAAAGAGCAAAATAAATACACTTTTGAATACTATCACAAATCTTGATGGCTGAACTGTTTACCTTGGTTTGTAGAAATTTAAAACATTGTTGATTTAACACCTCCACAAACTCAGATTCGAAATCCTGGTCACTGTACCAAGCTCCTCCTGTCACAGAGCGATCTGGCTGCAGATTGTACAACATGTAAACTTTCTTCTTTGAAGCCTATGATGGAGAAGCACACGTGCTAGGTTACTTAAGGGGACCATGATGAACGACAAGATGTTGCTAAAGAGGTGCAATCATTTTACAAATCACTATTTGCCTTGATAGGGTAGAAATATGTGTACATTGTATTTTAAAGAAGCAGCAAAATAAGAGACTGGTTTTAGATTGTAAGCTCTCCTGAAAAGGGACAACTTTACCTCCTGTTTCGACCAGTTTTGTATAGTGCTTTATGAATAGGTATTAATACAATCATAATAGTTGCAGCTTTAGAATAAAAACAAGATAAATGCAAACAAAGTTCATTGGTTTTGCTCTAAAATGGTAAATGTACAGCATGACTAGTAGTACGTAGAATAACAATTGTAGTCACTGAGCACAATGCAGTATTGCTTGCTGTTATTAAAAGGACATGCTGGAATTACACAAATACAGTGTAGTTTCTGCTCTGAGAACGTTGGCCAAACTCTCTCTCTTGCCCAGTGTCATCCTAGGTTTGTGCTACAATAGGAAAGCAGTGGGGAAATTTAGACAAGTCAGAGTGGATATTTGTTTACATGGTCTGCTTTGACTAAGCTTAGTACATATACTTGTCCGCACAGGAAGGCAAGGCACTGTCTTCCCAAGCTAACATGCACAAACACTGACTTAAGGCAAAGCAGCTTGCGCGATCTGAAATCTCCACTATTACTTTTGATCACTCATGCTGCTTTGCCAAACATTATCAAGGAAAGGCAGAGGGTGTATAGAGATCCCAATCACTGTAACACCAATTACTTAACAGTTTGGCAGCATATCAGAGTTCCAAAAAAAAAAAATCTATAACAATAATAGTAGAGTAGCAGGATGTAATGGTATTGGAATTTCAGAAACTCAAGATTATTTTGCAGGGCCTTGCTGTTGTCTCTGGGTATGTAACACCACTTCTACTTATAAATAAAAGGAGTTGTTAGAGAAAGAGGTCCTGCCATAAATTAAACAGTAGTCTCAGTGAAGGACCAGTATAGCAGCTGTATAATAGTGCAACCTGTGACACTGTGCAACATAAAACATGAACAAAACATGTTCATTATTTTTATAAATAGTATCTTATTTACAAAATAACACCCACACAAAAGGTCATAACAGTAACCCTTTAAAGTAACACTAAATAATGTAAGTATATCAAATTAATTAAATATAATGTACTGCTGCCTGACACTTATTAAAGGTTTTGCTTCAGAAACACTACTATAGTTTATATAAACAAAGCTGCTGTGTAGTCATAGCAGGTAGCTACTGAAATGGGGCTAAATATCTAATAACACCATTGTATTCTACAGAGCTTATATGGTATCTGCTATGTCTGCCTTTTATCCTTTTTTCCAACTTGAATGGCTGCCCCTATGGCTACACAACAGCTTATTTAATTAAACTATAGTAGTCTTTCTGAAGAACACATACAACATCTTCCAGTGATGATGAACAGTACATTATATTAATTTCTTTTTTTTGTGTTACTGTTCCTTTAATCCTGCAACAGTTCTGATTGTTATATCCCCCGTCCCATTTACATATGAAATATATAAATGTTAAGAAAACCACACAAACTTACAGCTACAGATTTCACAGCTTTAATAAGTTTCTTGCTCTCTAGGTTTTTCAAAATTTTGTTGATTTCAGTCAGTGGCAAATTGCTTTTGTACCTTATATCTCGGCTCCATATACCTGAATAAAACAAAGAGTTTTTTCTGTGATTTCTTTATATAGATGCACTCTCTTATATGCAGCACTTTAAACTATTTTGATAGAATAACAGCAAAAAATCTCTGATGTAGAATTTGAAATAAAGTCCATTTAAGCTTCAAGAAGAAATGTGGCCAATTTACATTTTCTTTTTGTAAGCACCAAGTAACATCCTTGCCATAATATTTCTACATACAGCTATTGTCATTAATCATGGATCTATCTCCTAACAACAGATAAAGAAATGTGAATAAGCACAACCTATTACATTTATAGAGCATACCTTTGTTATCAGCATCCTCAATTATCTGATACACTAACTTCTCCTGATTGTCTGAACCCTTCATTTTACTGCAAAACAGAGAAAAAGAAAATGCATATTTGTGTACCAGTCTTTAATTCCCCACATATAATTCAATGTATATATAATATATCAATATATATATTTATATTTATTATTATTAAATAATCTCACCCAGCAGTTTGTGGATCCTTCAACCTGTACAGCAGTCCTGCACCACTTCGTAACAGATCCAGCTGACCCTGAAAATGAAAGAAGGGAATAAAGTCAGTGGATCCACAGAGCAATTTACATGCATCAGCAATAGCTCTTTTTCTCTAGGTTGCTGAAGATGTAGAGGATGCTGGGGGGGGGGAGCTAGGGGATGCTGGGGGGGGAGCTAGAGAATGCTGGGGGGAGCTAGAGAATGCTGGGGGAGCTAGAGAATGCTGGGGGGAGCTAGAGAATGCTGGGGGGAGCTAGAGAATGCTGGGGGGAGCTAGAGAATGCTGGGGGGGAGCTGGAGCATGCTGGGGGGGAGCTGGAGCATGCTGGGGGGGAGCTGGAGGATGCTGGTGGGGGGAGCTGGAGGATGCTGGTGGGGGGAGCTGGAGGATGCTGGTGGGGGGAGCTGGAGGATGCTGGTGGGGGGAGCTGGAGGATGCTGGTGGGGGAGCTGGAGGATGCTGGTGGGGGGAGCTGGAGAATGCTGGTGGGGGGAGCTGGAGAATGCTGGTGGGGGGAGCTGGAGAATGCTGGGGGGGGAGCTGGAGAATGCTGGGGGGGGAGCTGGAGAATGCTGGGGTGGGCAGCTGCAGGATGCTGGGGAGTGTATGGGGATGCTGGGGAGTGTATTCCATACTTGATTATCAATAGGTATCAAAAGATATTTGTGCTGTTTCCATACAGGCAACGAGCAATCTTGTTGGTAAAAATTGTTGATAAAAAGAATATCCTAGAACTGCTCTCTGGTATTACATGTTCTGGCCTAAAGTCATTCTACTGAAATGGATTGTAAAAATGTTCAAACTTTTTAATGTTTAACCCTATATGGCATTTGTCACAGTAAAGAAGCCTTTGATTTATCTATTCTGCAGTGTATAACTATTGGGAACATACAGAGGGGCAACATCAAATATTTATGACATGCAAGGGGCTAAATTCAAAATGATAATGCAAGTAATATTAGGCAATAATAAAGTTAAAACGTTGTCACTACTGCCATTATTGTTTTTGTAGTTTTGGTGATTTACTTCTGTATTTCCTAGCTTGCAAAATGAACTGCCCCTCAGTATCTCAATCTAAACAAGGGGCCATATAGCCATAGTTTTAACATACATTATGTAAGACAAAAAGAAAACAAATATAAAAGAACTTACAGTTGCCAGCAGTCGGTTGATGCACATGGCCCTTTGTTTGGCTTCAATGTGAGGCATCTCATTTTGAATAACTTGGTCAGTGATACCATGAGGAAACTGCTGGCACAGCTCAATAACCCTAAATATATAGAAAAAAATACCATTAAAGAACTAGAAAAAGCTTAAGTGTAACTGTGTTAAGTGTTTATGAGACTGTTGACTTTCTCTAACATTTTATTTGTAATAATTTTGGCCCCTGATGTTAGTGGAAGGAATGCACAACACATGCAGAATATTTAGATCATGTCCAGTATGAAAGAACTGCTACCCCTTATGTGAGCCAACAACTGCAAGAAACAAACGGCTGGAACGGAGTATTATGTGACTAAAAATCACACTAACAACAAAGAGGATGTTTAAAGAACCGAAGCCATTGCTGCTTTTTTTTTTTTTGGACAGCTGTAATAACAGCCACCCTCCATTGGTAGACAGATGTTGGATGTTTTTTGGTACTACATGCTGTACTACATACACCAGAGGCAGTCTACAGGTCCGGACTAAGATTCAAAAGAGGAATTTCATGTACAAAGGCCCAAACAGCCCCCCACAGGTGCAATACATAGTGACGTTCTATGGCATCTTGCAGCAGCCACTCTGGCATTGGCCAGAATCCATAGACTGTCAGACCGGGCCTGGCATAAACACACTTGTTTTTTTTTTAATTCGGTGTAACTTTATCATAACCACATATTTTTATTGTCCCTTTTTACTATAAGACAGTCCTTAAAAGTTTCCTTTAAGGGGCAGTATATTTCTTTTTACCATGAGCTAAACAATAAATATAGTTTTTCCAAGTAATGTATGGCTTTTAGTTATTTCTTGCACTAAACAAAGACACTGACAGCTTAAATTTTCTAGTTTCCTGGTTCTGCCAAATCATCATTTGTGGTAAAACAAATCAACAGTATACAGATAAGCACTGGCTGCTCCTAATCACAAAGTCTAACAAAGGCTACATCTTAGGAGAGAGTGGATTTGCTTTATACACAGCTCATTATTCTCATTTAAACAATAGTGGGGAAAAACAAAACACTTTTATTTTAGTGCTTTATAACTACAAAACATTTGATAAATGTTAAAAATATGGATTTTTAAACTAAAATAAAAAAAGATTACATTCTCAACACAAGACTTATTTAGTATGCTGATGTTTAGCAAAAGTGTCTATAGGCATACACTGGCCTCTACAGTTTTAGGTTTCCTGCAGATAAAAACCCCACATCTTTTAGCAAATGTGTTCATGTCTCATCAGTCAGCCACAGTGTAGGTGTAGTCATGTCCTTTAGATAAGGTATAGCTGAGATTGCCATGAAGCTTTTCAAAATACTAGTAGGGTTCTAATGCCTGGTCTGGGACCACAGCTCTGAAGAAAGGCTGGATATAACCTGGGACAGACATTGAGCAAGTCAATGCGTGACAGCAAGTGACACAACTAATAAATAACTTTAGTTTTCTGCTATAACTGTAAGCATATGCTGCCAATATGATTATATTGATCAATGTGTCTTTCTAATGCAAGGGACTTTCATTTAAACCTTATGTAATTGAAAAAAGTAAACCAACATAGCCAAAACGCCAAAGACATACTCCGCTTTGCACCGCTTACCTGTTCTCTATCTCCGCTGCCTCCCCACCTTCTTGCTTCACCTTCGCTTCTGACATGTTTATTTGAGTCCCTATCCTTTGCCCACGTGTCCCCCTTAACGACTGTCGCCCCAACACCCCCAGTTCAGGTAGCACTAGCGCTGCAGCTCGATCAGCAGAAAGTATCGGCAGCCATTTTGCTTTCGGGCAAAAGGGAGCGTTTGGAACGGAACAACTTCCGAGCGGACAATATATTTTCAAATCAAAGGTACTACGTCTTTTAACTAAAGGACTTCGCGATTTACGTTGTCGCTAACCAAACATTTTCACGCTTTACAATTTCCAAATACAGCAAGTCGTCTGTGTAGCATTTGCTGCGGAAATACGTCATGCATAGGAGCATGCGCTTTGAGAGTGTGAAGAAATATGGGCGATGGTTTATTAGCGTCATCTTCGCATCTTTAGTTGCTAGGCAGCCAGACTTGACCAATGAAAAGGGCAGACACCGTCAGGAAGCAGGTTTTTACTACACCGCGTCTCTAGTAACGGGAGGTGGGACAAAGGCTGCGCCGGGGTCCACAGTGGGATATTTTATCAAGGTAAGTCAGGGTGCTATCAATTTAGACTAATGAAGAGTCTGTAGGTTACTGCTCGCCATAGATAGTGCTCTGCAGCTTGCGAACTTATGCTTTTCGAACTCAATGCTATGTGATTCGATGAAGCCCATTAACTTCTAGTTACATGTTTTTCAGTGGCTGAAATATTTTTATATTTTATACGTTTTTATAAAGCGGGACTGGTGTAGCATGTACAGTACATGTATGTAAGCTCATCTCATGCACCAGATTGTCTGGGAGAATTATAGCCTCAGAATCATTTTATGGCTGTTTGACTAATTAAAAGTTTTGCTAAGTACAAATGCTGACAGGACAAATACAATAAATCATTTAATCAATTTCTAATGTATTCATTTGAACTGCAGAAAGTTGGGTACAGTGGCCAACAAATGGTGACAATGTCCCTTAGTGCAATGTTTTTGGTCAAGAGACAGTAGCGTACCTTGAGTGGTCTGGCCCCACCCCCACAAAAAAAATATCTTCGGAGGGGCCCGGCATGCACGCTTAAGCTCAAATGAGAGCCAGCAAAGTGGACATTTAGAAGTGACTATGGATGGCAAACTACACACAGTGGACCTCATGGCCCAGCTTCCGCCCCCCATGGTCATGGGGTCTGCTGTATAGGTAGTTATGCCACTGTCAAGAGTATTTGGCCTTATTGAGTCAACTGCCCATGTACATGTAGGGACCCATAGGGTTAAATGGTCCCTATGGCTTTAAATCCCTACAGGTTCAGTTCCCTTAGTTGCTGGGCAGAAGGGAATGTATCTAAGTGAGTTCATTAACATGTGTGCTATTGGTCAGAAGGTATAGTGACCACATCCTGCCTGACTTTGGTATAGTGTTGGGAGAGGAGTGGCACCTTCCTGTTGTTTGCTTCCACCTTAGGGACAAAGTGGATGTGTGCTGAGAGCCCAGGGCATGGGCCCAGGCCCAGTGAAGTCGGGGAACAGGGCCCCGTGAATGAGGAATTAGATAGTGGCAGGTGTAGCTCCCTTTATAGTACACTCTAGGAGTGTAAGGCAGTTAGGGTTGAGCTAGAATGAGCAGCATGAGCTCCTGCATAGGATTTGCAGTTTTTCTGGAGATAGTTCTCCCAGGCCACATTGCCTGTAGTGTAGGGATCCAAGTGAATAGGGAATCAGGATAGAGAATTCCCTGAGGGATCCACTACAGGGTGTGTTGCAGAGGTGAAGGGAGATTCCTGCCAGTCTGCCCGCAGGAGAGTGTGAGTCTGAATATACACTCGGTATGTGTTGCATGTACCAATGGCCTCTGAAGCTGTATTGTGAGTAACCCTGTGGATGTTCAATAAATACTTATTACTTTGTTATTTGCAAGAACCTCTGGCGCCCTCTGTTTTCATTTTTCTGCATAGCAGCAAGAGAGGTGTAGTTGCACAACACCCTCACCTTCCTCTTCCACTTAGCGAAGGCCCATTCTGGGTAAGAGAGTACAGTGTAACCCATGTTCTACTGGTACTAGTCCGGGAAGGCAGCTATTGAGCTGAAATAGGTGTTACATACACTTGTGAAAAGATCCTTGGATCGCCCTCCTTTACTTAAGGTTGCCCAGTACAGGTATGGGATCTGTTATCCAGAATCCTCGGGACCTGGGGTCATTTAAATAAGGGATCTTTCCGAAGTTTGAATCTCCATGCTTTAAAGGAGACATATTGGATAAATGGGAAAAACGCTAATTTTGTAGGCAATTATGAATAATATACGATGCTGGTTTCCCTTTGTGCTAAAAATTAATCCTCTCTGTAAAAATGGCCCCTTTATTGGAGCTCCCTATAGATCATATCACTTCTCCGTCCAGTGTGAAATGACAAGTGGGCGTGCCCTAACGGTCTCTGCCAGAAGCACAGTAGGAGCGGGAGAGCCAATCACAGCCCTGCACTCACACAAGCACAGACAGGCTTCAGTTCCCTATCAGGTCAGCCTAGCTGCTGATTGGTTCCTATCCTACAATGCAGTGTATGGAGGGCCGCCGGCTCCCCAGCTCATCCAGAGAATTCAGCCATGGGCGGGGCTAGTGGGGTTTGGGGGAATTTCTCAATAAATCAATCTGAAACACAACTTTTTAAAGCACAATCCTTCTATATCTAGAGGAGTATAATTCCCTGGTACATTCTTAATTTTTATAGGATATGTCTCCTTTAAGTTTACTTAAAAATAATTTAAACATTAAATATCCCAATAAGATTGTTTTGCATCCAACAAGGATTAATTATATCTTAATTTGGAGCAAGTACAAGGTACTGTTTTATAATGACAGAAAAAAAGAAAATAATTTCTTATACTAATGCCTGTGGCACACGGGGAGATTAGTCGCCCACGATAAATCTTCACTATTGGGGGTGACTAATCTCCCTGAGATGCCATCCCACCAGCAAGAATGTAAATTGCCAGAGGGATGGTATACAGAACGCTTAGTTTTTTTGAAGTTGCAAAGATGCATATACCATTCCACCGGCGATTTACATTCTTGCCGATTGGATGGCATGTCGGGAAGATCAGTCGCCCGCAACAGTGAAGATTTGCCACAGGCGACTAATCTCCCCTGTGTGCAACTGCCCTAAAGGTGAAGACATACAGAGATACTTAGTAGCAGCTACTTGTTATGGCTACTAGTGATGTGCGGCCAGGCCTGATATCCACGGGACCCAGATAAGCTCTGTGTGTAATGAGGGTAAGTAGATCAGCATTGTCTATTTTAGTAGCTGCTTCTATTAGCTCTGTGTGTCTTCACCCTTACTTCACCCTTACTTTTCAGTGAGGACTCCTTATATTATTTTATGTACCTTTGTTTTGCTTTTTCCCCTCTTCCTTGCAATATATACTGTGTCTGCAAATTCCTGTAGAGCTTACAAGTAAAAATATTGTTTTTTTGTGTAATAAATGTTATAAGGTGTGGGATTAGCAATGTTGATATGAACAAATATTTGTAAAATATAGAAATTAGGCTGCTGTCATTATGCTCCAAGGAGGAGATGCACCACTTCAATACAAATATAAAATATCTTTGCTGTTTATTTGCATGATCTTTGTTTGCTTATGCAGTCAACCAAAATGCCTTTATGCCATGGCAGAAGCTTCACAATCCCATTGTGATGTATGGTACATTTTTATCAAAATGTTTAATGTGCCATTACCCTTGTTCCCTGGCACAGAGTACTTTTAAAAACAGGTAAGGGTATACAATGACTTGAGCATTGTAAGAAAATACTTGAACTGCCTAAGATGATTTCATGGCAATATTATTCTACTGATGCACATTTTTAGTATTTTTAGTAAGTTTGCTTTGCTGTTGTCACAGTGCAGTGCAAATAGCATCAAGGAGCTTAATGAGGCCCCTGGACCCTCTGTTGGTCATCACTTTTTTTAAGGTCCATTTTATTTTATGAATTGTCAGTAGTAATGTAGTTTTTTTTGGCATTTGACCCATTTATCTCCCTTGTTAAGTACGGAAACCATTGTATTGTCTAGGAGGAACACACCATTTGGGAAAACCGAGAAAATATATTATGGGGGTGCTGTTCCCCTGTAATGTGGTGCTTTGGGTTCCCTCCTGAATTATGGTTCATGGGGATGCTGTTCTCCTAATTTTTATGTTGTTCTATAGCCAATATGGTGTAACAAAATAAACTATGAAGTTGTAGCTTGCATGTGTACCTAACGTGTTGTCCTTTTTAAGGATTGAGCATGGGCATTCTTGGAAATACATGTGTACGGATGCAAGGATGGAAGCGTATGGAAGATACAAACAAAAACACATATAGTGCAGATTGTAAAAGCAAAAGTAACAGTAGTGTGATATGTGCACAGTGAATCAACACCCACTTGTGCTAGCGTAATATATGCTCACCAGATATCAATGGATAAGGGCCATAATAAAAAAAGGTTGCAATTTGATTGTAGGTGTAGCCAGGATCCTCAATAGGATGTACCAGAAAGAGAGAACAAGGGATAGTGTGATAACGTTTATTTAGAACGAAAGCTGCACAGTGCAGACTACTCACAATTTGGAGAAGACAACAAGGCAGAAAAACTCTCATCAAACTCTCAATCAAAGGGGTTGTTTAAAGGAACAGTAACACCAAAAAATGAAAGTGTATAAAAGTAACTAAAATATAATGTGCTGCTGCCCTGCACTGGTAAAAGTTGTGTTGTTACTTCAGAAAGTCTACTATAATTTATATAAATAAGCTGCTATGTAGCCATGGAGGCAGCCATTCAAAGGAGAAAAGGCACAGGCACATAGCAGATAACAGATAAAACACTATTGTATACTGCAGAACTTATCTGTTATCTGCTATGTAACCTGGGCCTTTTCTCCTTTTTTCCAGCTTGAATGGCTGCCCCCGTGGCTACACAGCAGCTTATTATATAAATTGTTGTAGTGTTATTGTAGCAAACATACTAGTTTTACCAGTGCAGGGCAACAGTGCATTATATTTTATTACTTTAAAGCTCTTTCATTTTTTACTGTTACTGTTCCTTTAAGAGGGAGCTGCATATTCGAACACCTTAACTACACTGAAGATTTTGTACAAGACATCCCACCGAGAGCGCTGAGTATTGGTATATGTTTTATATACCACTTGTTTTGGATTCTTGGAAATTCAGTTACGTAAATTAGTAAATTTTTGTCCAGCTCCAAACTCACCAAGCCATAATTTGCCTTACCTTATACCTACACACGTCTTGAGGGCTATGCACTGATTTAATGATGTGCCGCCCAGTTGGGACAAGCGCAAGGCAACATGTCAACCTTAACTACTGACATATAAGTAGCGGTTCTTCTGATCTAAGATGGGTGCAACTCCCCATGTATGTTGTTTTATTCTACAGGGCTCTTTTCAGCCAGAGTACTGAAAAAATGCTGTAACAATTTATCTAATTCCATTTCTGCTTACATTCACACTCCTATTTTCTTTGCAGAACTATTCACCCAAATAATGACTGCTGGCTCCATAGCTGTACCTCAGATTATACCACTACGTGTTCCTCTCCCTGGAAGGAGCAAATATGAAATTGATTCCAATACACCAATTGAAATAAAATCGGGTAAGAATAGCATTTATTCAAAATACAATTGAATAGAGATCAGTAACCCGACATTTCAATAGGGAATTACATCCCTTCCAGTAAATGATTTTATTGTAAGTTATACTGTGCAAACAGTGTATGGCATGGATAATATTTGTCGATGGCTTCCGCCCCCCTTTCTCAGGTGCAGAGACCCCCCTAAAACATTGGGCATGCCACACACTGTTTGAACCACATATCTTACATTTAAAGGATTTTAATGGAAGGGATGTCATTCCCTACTGAAATGTTAGTGTGCTTGCCTCTATTCTATTGCATGTGGACTTTCGCACAGGGAATTGGGCTGTGAGAGGCTTATAGCAACCTTAAACAATTGCACCAGAATTACATGTTTGATTTGAGTCAAAACAACATTTGCCAAGCATTTGAATTTAGAATTAAATCATAGTCAGTGGTGCTGTTTTTTTTGTATTTCGCTGCTTCCAGCAAGTAGTGGTTTTGTGAGTGACAAAGTTATCAATAGTTTCTAATACAATAACCTTTGAACATAGCATCCTGCTAAAATAGCTGCCACCTCTATTTCAGTCAGCTCTACAGCATATTTTGAAGAGGAAAGTTAGCTTCATAAGAGACAATGTTACTTTTATGGTGAGCATATTTTTCTTTAGAAAAGGAAATCTGGCACCTGTCAAAGGTATTCTTCTTTCTACAGATTCTCCTGAAGTGACCATTTACTACACACTGGATGGAAGCAAGCCAGAACTGTATAAGAAAGTTGGCTTTGGAGAAAAAAATACATTGAAATACAAAGGCCCCTTTATGTTACCAGATGGCAAAATAACTGTCAAGGCACTAGCTGTTAGTAGGTAAGTAGGTCTGTTCTTCGAAAAACTGAACACACAGCCATGTCCCATTTTATTTCTGTCTTTTTTGGGACAATCTTAAAAACTTGTATTCTGTAACATGAACCCAGGCCAGTTTGCCCAAAAGTGCTTTTCGTTAGCTGCATTTTAGGTAGCTTTTAATTATGGCAAACAGAGGAACGGCTCAACCATTATTGTTCGAATTTATACCATGTTGGGTTTATAAGACTTTCAAGACCAGAGAGGTAAAAATCCGAATTTGAAAAAAAAAAATCCAACGGTTAGTAAATGACCCCCATGTGTAACTCTAAATCAACTTAAACACCTTTAGTATAGGCTTTTTTTGTAAAGATGCTCTCAGAATGCTGCTAATATGTATGGATTTCGGAAGTTGATTTGTGGGAACTTACTGTAATAGTGTTTTCAGATATTATATGTAATTTTTTTTAGAGATGGCCGAGAAAGTGGAACAGTAACAAAAGTGTTCATAGTGGAATACGTACAACCAGATCTAGATTCATCGGATGAGGACAATGATGAGAATTTCCTTAAAGATCTTTCCAAGCAGGTACAGTATCCTATAGCTTCCTTTTTTGGTGGGATGTCCAAAATCAGACCCAAATGGGGAGGGGCTCTCATTGAATTTGTTGTAGGGTATGTGTGCATATATATATATATATATATATATATATATATATATATATATATATATATATATATATATATATATATATATATATATATATATATATATATATATATATATATATATATATATATAGAAATACAGATATTTGGAAGCACTCCTTCAAAGTTTCAGCGATACCCGGGTGCCAGAGCAAAAGGAAAATACAATCGTAAAGCAGAATGTCAGCACTCACGGGGTTTGGTTGATCAGACGAAAAAATAACAAAATATCAAATAATGCAGAGGTGAGGTTTTATTGATCCTACGTTTCGGTTTCTTACTGGAACCTTCGTCAGGGACTACTGATGAAGGTTCCAGTAAGAAACCGAAACGTAGGATCAATAAAACCTCACCTCTGCATTATTTGATATTTTGTTATTTTTTCGTCTGATCAACCAAACCCCGTGAGTGCTGACATTCTGCTTTACGATTATATATATATATATATATGCCATTAATATTATTTTTACAACATCATATAGTATCTATTTCAGCATTTTGATCTTCCAATGTCACTATGATACAATAGTTACAACAAGATGTGAGATTGGTGCCAAATCATGGCACATGTACATGATTATAACACAAGTCCTTATTAGAGCTTATCTTCAGTTTGGCTCCTTACATGAAGCTATACATCCTTTTCACCACCAGTGGGAGTATTTACTAATGACCAATTTTTTTCAGATCATGTTGTTTTCAACAAGTCAAAAAGCTGTGGTTTTTGTGTTTTTTCCTGCAAAGTTTTTTCCATTTGTGCTTTTTCAATTTGAGTTTTAGTCGTGGTTTCAAATAAAGATAAAACCCCTTATACATAACTTCTTATATGATTAATATCTGTTAGTTTTCTTTAATTTTCTCCTCCTAAAGGAGCAGAGAGGACTATTAACAAGTCAGTTTTAGAATATTTGATTATAGCCTAAATCTGTAGGGGTCTTTTATCTAGACCAGTCATTCCCAAGCAGTGGCTTGTGAGCAACACGTTACTCACCAATCCCTTGGATGTTGCTCACAGTGGCCTTAAAGAAGGTGCTAATTTTTAAATTCCTGGCTTGGAGGCAAGGTTTGGTTGCATAGAAACCCAGTGTAATTGCCAAATAGAGCCTTCTGTAGGCTTCCAATCCACATAGGGGCTACCAGATATTCAATTACAGCCCTTATTTTGCAGCCCAGGAACTTTTTTATGCTTGTGTTGCTCCCAACTCTTTCTACAATTGAATGTGGCTCATGGGTAAAAAAAAAAAAGGTTGGGGATCCCTAATGTAGACCCAGGGAGGGATTGCAAAAGCACTGAGGGGCATTCTGGGTCTTGTTGTGCTGTGCAGCCTGTGCTGATTAAAAAACTCAGCAGGAGGTGCAGTGCACAGTATCACTGGGCAGCAGTTTTTTCAAGGCAGGAAAGTACTGTTCAAAGTGCCTTAAAATGGCAGATTGCACCTGTTTTTGTACTTTGGACTCCACCTTTCTGCTGGTATTTCTAAGGTTTCTCTTTATTCTAATACAAAACTGTAAATGAATTTCCCTTTAGGATATTGAAAACAGCTTTTCCTTACCCAAAAGCAAAAAGAAGAATGAAGCGCTGGAGAGAATATCTGCATGGGATGAAACTGCACAAAGTAATGGTATGTCATTATAGTGATTTAATGTTAATGTGCCTAGAACATCTAGTCTAGTGTAAAAGAAAGAAAGGGCAGTTTTACGGTCTGCAATTTTGGGAGACTGTTTAAAAGCTTTCAGTTACATTTATAAAAAAAAACAAATTTAAACCACTGAAAATCTTTGTTTAATTTTTTTTTTAATTTTAAGTATATTTAAAAGTTGCTAAGAATTACATTTTCTTTAATATGCCAAGAACAGTTTTTGGGTGGAGATCCCCTTAGAGCTGTGCATTGATATGCATTATATAGGGGATAGGATAAGTGAATGCAAGTACCTTGTGGCATTTCTAGAGGCTTGAAGTTCTGATTATTTGTATCTAGTAATATTTTCTGCTTCGTATGCATTACCCATTTTTGCATCATTTCAGGTCCTGTGAAAGAAGGAAGGACTAACCGTAGGTCATTCAAGGGTCTACAATTTATGAATGATCGCTTGGAAAAATCAAGCCAAGTAGAGGAACCAATATCACCTTCTCAGACCCAGAGATCACAGGTATAAATAATTAGCTTTTAGTTCAGTGGCAAAATTAAATGTTACAGGACCCCACAGCAAATTTAATTTAGGGCCCCAAAACATTGCTGAAGTGACCTATTCTACCAAGATGTTAAAACTGGTTATTAATTAGGGCATTACAGGGCCCATTACATGCCTAGCCTCCCCTGCAACGGTAGGGTCTGCTACCTCTAGTTATGCCCCTGCTTTAGTTCTTGGAGCAAGTTCATGGAGGGTCATACTCCTTTAGGAACCTGTGAAACAGTTTTACCAGCCCAGCTGGAATGCACAGATCAGCTGTGGCTCCTTTTTTTGGCTACATTTCTTCTCTGCACAGAGATATCTCTGGTCTTTTAGAAGTTGTAAATCTACAAGAAGATGTCTCTTTGGGTTCACAGAGGGCCCCATGTTTACACATAGAAAGATTAGGGCACATGCTTGTTATACAGTACTTGTGCATTCTCATATTGTACATATCACCTCTTTCTCTGCCATGGTTCTTGGACTTTCAGAAGTATTCTTCACAGAGGGCAATATTATATAAGAGTGACAGATGCAAAGTTTTCTGATATTTATTTTTTTTACTTTAACATTATTATTATCAAGGGAATAGGTGTACACCTTCTCTAAACACATTGCATTATTCTGTAATTTTAGCAGAATGGCGGTGTGGAAGGGATTGTTAGAAAGAGTCTGACAAGTGCCCAGATCATGAGAATCCAGAGGGAAACTGATTTCCTTAAGTAAGTTGATGCTTTTACTGGGGTATAACAATATTGAAGTGGTGGTAGGTATGAACAAGGGTATAGAGCCCAACAACGGGCCAACAAGTGGCCTAATTAGTGCCAAAGTTTCAAATATATGTCATAACATGGATACTTTTCTTCAAGGTTGGGGGTGATTTTGTGATTTTCCTTTGTGTTCAGTAACAATGCATTTTTTATTCAGATTATCCATTTAGCATTTCAGGTAGTACACTGAGCATTATATGGCAGGCCCTATTGAAGGATAATATAGAGTCTACATGTATATGTGTTGGTTTTCTCCCATATACATGCACTGTCATCTTTTTTTTTCATAAACTCTTTTTATTTGATGCCATTATATGCTGATTCAAAATACTGTTCAGTATTGTATCAATATGTTATATTTGTTTACCTGTTGATATTAACTGACCAGAAGACTCCACCTGAGGTTAGGGGCACAAAACAAATTGCCTCTCTGCTCTGCCTTAAAGGGATTCTGTTGTGATTTTTATGGTATCATTAAATTACACGGTTTACATAGCAAATAATTAATTACCATTTAAAATGTTATTCTTGAACCAACAAATGTATATTTTTTAGTTGTAATAGTGGTGTGTAGGCGCCATCTCAGTGCATTGTGCCTGAGTCTGAGCTTTCAGAAGGAACCAGCGCTACACATTAGAACTGCTTTCAGGTAACCTATTGTTTCTCCTACTCCCATGTAACTGGAGTCCCAAGCCAGACTTGGATTTCTTACTGTTGAGTGCTATTCTGATATTTACTAGGAGAGCCTATCTTGCTCCCTTCCCATTGTTCTGCTGATTGGCTGCTGGGAGGGGGTGATATCACTCCAACTTGCATCTCAGCAGTAAAGTGTGACTGAAGTTTATCAGAGCACAGGTCATATGGCTGTGGCACCCTGGGAAATGAAGAATAGGGCTAGCCCCATGTGAAATTTCAAAATTAAATATAACAAAAATCTGTGTTTTTTGAAAAACGTATTTCAATGGTGGATTCTCCTGGAGAAGCTCTATTAACTGATGCATTCTGAAAAAAAAACCATGACAATATTCCTTTAATTTTTTTCCTACCTGTAGTTGATTACCTCATTAACCACTCCGATTGCTAGCCTGCAATCAAAGTCCCTCAACTATATCCTCTTACCTTCCTCTCTTTAAGCTTAACTCTCATTTCTTTTTTTACTTAAGTGCTTCTATGAGTGGTTGCTATTATTTAAAGGTAGGTAGCTTCATTATATCATAAAGGAATTGTATTTGTGCCACTTTGCAAAGTCACGGGTGGCAGTTTTGTGCATAGCCTGTAGCAGGATGCCAGGACCAAAAGGAGCATTTCAAAAGAATTTGGTTACAATGGATTGGTAAAAATAGTTCTGGCATCTATATAGGTTACTGGATTGAATTGGTCCAGTTCCCTTCCTCAGCTGGATCCTACTTCAATAACTGTATTACTATGTAACCTAGAAGCAAGCAGTGTATGAGCCCCTAGCCAAAGCCTTTATCCAGTCACAAATAACACATATGTGGCTTGGAAAAACACAATATATTTGCAAAAGAGACTGTAAATACAACCCTTCCATGGGCTTGGGGCTGTAGCCTACAGAATGTTCATCAACCTGCAGAGTTTTTTTAACGGAGGGGTCTTCTATTTCGTCTTCCCAGCTTTCTCAGCTCATTTATATGTAGGATACTTTACTTTAGACACTTTACTGTACACATATTACTACAGCGCACTTCTGGTATTTAACAGTGACACATGTAATGATTAACCAATATATCTGCTTAAGCCCACCAATGTTTCCTGCAAATCTGTCCAGTTTTATAAACACCAGAAAATGAATTGTCTTTCTTTCTGGTAAAAACCTATATCATTTTTAAAGTTTGTTTTAAATTGTAATGCTTTAGTTTTGTTGTGAAATTTATGTAGAGTGTGCAGTCCTGGCATTAAGAAAGATGTAAAAAATTATGTTAAGAACTGGTACTTTTTAGAAAGCTTTTTACACCAGTTTTTATGCCAGTTACTATTCTCTGCCTGAACTTGTCCCATTTAGTTTTCCCATGGCTAAGATGGTGTAATTTCCAGTGTTAGTTAAGTGTTTTGAAAAAATTAACACTGGTGCATGGTGAGAATTTACACATAAAGGCTTCAACAGCCCTTTAAATACACATTTTTTTTAACATTTTGTACTACTTTAGTGTACAGTTATTGATAACAGCCAGTAGATGGCAGCAAATCATCAAAATTATAGACTTTCTTTACTGCAGGTCTCTTCATTATCATCATTTTTAATTTAGAGCAAATAGTTGGCTTCAGTTTATTTGCTCTAATGGCTGGCAAATGGTTGGCTAGATCTTATCATATTATTGTTGTATTGGTGACTACAGTAAAAACCTTTCGCTTCTTGGAGCATATCCTTAAGCAGAAAAACTGACATTTCTTCTTTTCTGGTAATGTAACCACCAAAGAAAGCTTGGAATGTCTAAAAATAGCTGGTTAGTTATTTAGAATAGGCTGCAAATGAAAAATGCACTTTTTATGAAAGGCCACACTAACTAAAGCTGAATTGGATCAAATAATACAGGAGGTGCCACCTGAACACATAAAACTGCACTGTGTAGCAAAGGTGCTTATAACTGCTAAGGGCTAGGATCACTAAAGTTGGATAGATGGATTGGGTGCTTAGATTTCCCCACTTATTATCCTAGCATCATCATAATAATACATAGGTACAAAGAAAGAAGTATTATGCATATAATCTATGCCCTTAACTTATGTTTGGTACAAAAGCCTTTTAAAAATGGGAAGGGGGGAGTCTTAGGTTACCGAAGATTTTTGTTTACTGGGTCAGGTGTTTTACCCTGAGAACCTGAATATTGCAGCTTCCTGTGACAACTAAAATCAATGTGAGGGTGCTAGAATGAATGTGACACTGGGAGGGTAGACAAAAGATTTCTACTGGCAAAGGTCTTAATATTTGCTTTATTTGAAAATAATCCCTGTCTTTTGGCCCTTAAGACAATCTAGTTCTAGATATATTCTAGTCTTACATTTTTGTGAAGTCTGTTTGTACCGATCCTAAAAACCTTAATTTGGTTTGTATTGATACTTAACAAATGTTAGCTAGTCAGAAATCTTTCATCATATGTTCGGTAATTGAGCTAGTCAAAGCTGCCCAGTCTAGTTTAGTATTTAAGGTTGCTCAAAGTTCCTGCTGCGTCCCATTGACTTTTGTGGGAAATGCCTGAAAGTCCCAGTAATTACGCTTTTCAGCTCAAAAACTTTGGTTCATGCAGGAGTTCATGCAGGAGTTTCCTATTCAAGTCAATAATAGGCAGATCTCCGCATCGGCCTACCACTTAAAGAGGAAATTAAATTTCAATATGAAGATTTACATTGTGGATCTGTAAATGTATAAAATACATTCTAAAGGAAGTTAGTCGGTTGATCAAAAATTATCCCCAAAGCTATACTTTTTGATAGAGGATATAATTGGCTACATTAATTTTAAAAGACAAAGTATAATAAACTGACAAATATTTATCATTAGCTTACATGATTTCAGATTAAGGAGCAATATTGCACTTTAACTTCCTTTCCAATTTTAGGTGTTCTCACTGTTTGGCTAATCGTCCATCTGACCCTTTTGCAAGATTTTGCCTGGAATGTGGTTACCCTGTTCCACCAGTGCCAGGTCACCGCCTTCCACCTCCTGAAGGAGCTCAGGTAAAAAAAGATGGCCATACATTATATGATTATTATAATTTGGGGCAGATCTTTTCCCTGATGTGCCCACGTAAGGTGCATGATATCTGGCTAGTTTGATCATTTGGCCTTAGAGCCAAATGATCAAATTACGACGACAGAGACAGGAGTGGTTGGAGCGGGGACAGCACTTACAAAATTCAAAGAATTGACATGAAGAGAAATTAAAGCTACTCTATGCTTGTACCTTGTGAAGTACATTTCGAGAACACAGGTAATCTCCCTGTATAATGGACTTTGGTTTATTTGTGCTTTAGTAAACAAACTATCTATCTCACAAGGACAAAACATAGAGTAGCTTCCTGTTGAGATCAAGAGATAATGTAAAAATGTAAATTTTTTATGATTAAAATAGTAGCAAGCAAAAATTATGCTCAGCTAAAAAAATATTCATTGAAAAGAGGATATACTGTTCCTTTTTTAGATTATAAAACTTGAAACTCACTTATAGAATGGTGAATGTTTCAAGCACTGATAAACATATTAATAGAAATTGTGTGGGTTAATGCCCTTGGCTGGGTGCTAAGAACGCTGATTATAAATTGGCATCTGGGTTGCTGAAATATTTACAGAAAATCATTCTGTAAATGGAGTGAACTACAGAATTACAGATAAACGTTGCCATTGTGTTTCTCTGCACTTTGCTTGCAGATGGGTTTATGTGTAGAGTGCAGGAGCATGGTGCCAATGAACACACCATCTTGTATCGTTTGTGAAGCACCGCTGTTGCCACAGATGACACCACAGGCCAGTTTGAATGTAAGTGATACATTGACTATGCCACCCAGGTATTTCCATCCATGCAGTTTATTTGCTTTTTGACCCAAAATAAATGGAGGAAAAATAGTAGTATATAAAAGGCACAAAAAGGGGGTCATATATTTGAATTGTCACCTTTGTATTTTTCCATTGGTCCTGGTATTGCACTATAAATAGGAGGCACCAATCCTTCTAGTTCAGTGCTGTCCAACTTCTACGGTGCTGAGGGCCGGAATTTCTCTAGCATACATGGTGGAGGGCCGCTAATGGAAGCCAGTTTTGACCACTCCCCTTTTTGAAACCACACCCAATTCAAACCACACCTATTTTATCACAATGGTGGTAGCACAGCAAAATCCCAAATGCTTGGTCCTTACTGTGGGGATATCAACCATCATTCATATGTGAAAGAATTATGTCATATTAAGATATACCCTTAAATTCCATATGCCTCCTCCTCCCCTGTCGATAGCAGAGCAACCCCCACTACATAATTACACACCATTTTTGGGACCATTTAATGGCTATTTCCAACTGCTAACAAACTCCCACAACAAACCCCTGCCAGGTTCACCTCCCACAAGCAGCATAGGGCAAGCAGAGTATGGCACACACAGGCAGCACTCTGCCTGTCCTATGCTGTCTGTGTGCCATACTCTGCCTGCCCTACCCTGCCTGTGTGTGCCATACTCTGCCTTCCCTATGCTGCCTCTGTGTGCCATACTCTGCCTGCCCTACCCTGCCTGCGTGTGCCATACTCTGCCTGCCCTACCCTGACTGTGTGTGCCATACTCTGCCTGCCCTACCCTTCCTGTGTGTGCCATACCCTCCCTGACCTATGCTGCCTGTGTGTGCCATACTCTGCCTGCCCTACCCTTCCTGTGTGTGCCATACCCTCCCTGCCCTATGCTGGCTGTATGTGCCATACTCTGCCTACAGTACCTATGTCTGAGGTGTGAAGAAGTGAACAATGGGGGTGATTACAGTGTGAGCCTGAGGTGTGAACACTGCAGGGGGTGAACAATGCAGATATTAAAAGGTGTGAACAACACAGGGGATTACATATTTAAACAATACAGAGGGATTACAGCCTGAATCTGAGGTGAGAACCATGCAGGGGGCCAGTTAATCTCAGTACTGATACCATTTAAAGCTTACTCAAAGGTAAGCCATCAAAGCAGCCAGACAGGTGGGGGGCCACACAGAGGGGGGTCGCGGCCCGCGGGCCGCCAGTTGGACAGCACTGCTCTAGTTAACTGTAGGCTGTTTGCATACAGATAACCCTTTGTGTGCAGACTTCAAAGCCTGTACGGTGGTGTCATTACCTGTCGGCATGGGGCTGATGTGTACATGGCCACCTTGTTATTGTTTTGTTGTTGTATCCTACTCTACTTCCTTTTGATTGAATTGAAATGTTTTGACAGGGCTAATAATCCTCTCTCTGCCCGTATAACAGTATTATTGGTCTAAAGACACCCCAGCTGGCCATATATAGTGAAGAAGTATGATCAAAATTGGCCAAACTTCTCAACCACATATGGAATTTTATGGACTATTACAGCTTTCCAAACTTGAATTAATTAAAATGTATATTCTGGTTAATATATTACATATATATATATATATATATATATATATATATATATATATATATATATAAGTCAACTAACAACTCAAAGGAAATTAATCTTTCAAAACAGAAGTTATTTCTAAATGTGGTAAAACCTGTTTTTGTTTTTATGATTTAAAGGACAAAACATTCTGCCGTTTTTGTGGAACGGGAAATCCCATCAATTTAAACTACTGTGTGACTTGTGAGGCGCGGCTACCAGAAATGCAAAAGGTATAGTCTTCCACATGATATTTTGGCTTCTTATTAGAGTGATTAGTAGACGCAACTTTTTAAAAAGTTGTGCCGACTGATCCGAGCAGCTCGGGCAATTAGTAGCAACTATTAGTTGCCGCAACCAACTTTTTAAAAAATCATGGCGACTAATCGCCCCTTATGTCTGGAAATATCTGGTAGGAAAGCATCATACACTATATCTTGTTTCTATTGTGAAATGCTTTATAACAGCAGTGGCAATTGCAGTTTTTTTAAAACACTTCCTGGTTTGGGACTCAAGTGATATATATATATATATATATATATATATATATATATATATAATACAATAAAAATACCCTGCTGTGAATTATTGATCAGTACTCCTATCCACCTACAAAATTGCAAAGCAGAAATGACCAGTGTAATCAAAGCAAAATTATAAATTAACTTGTCATAATATAAGGATATAGAAAGTATGTTTATTGTCTCCTATGATTAAATAGTTTATTTAGATGACACAAAAAAAACTAGGAAGTATGGCATATAGACACTAGACTAATATGGGGTTAATTTGTTGTTCAATGTCTTATTTTGCTTTTATGTCTCTATATTACAGCCAATATGGAGTGGAGACTCTGCTCCTCCTCTTCCCAACCAAGTGGGGAAAATGCAGTCGTGTTCTAAATGTGGTCGTGTGAACCATTCTGATGCACGATTTTGCGACTGGTGTGGTGCAAAGGTATAGTTCTATTTACAGCCTCCCTTGCCCTTGAGCCCAACTGAATGAGCTCATGTCAAAAAGACCCCTTTAAAGACCCAGCTATATAGAGAGTTGAAGGTGGGCATGCACGGTACAATCTGGCGAGGTTGCCAAACAAGCAAATCGTCTCCTGATATGCCCACCTATGCTGGATGATTTTAGGCCAATTTGATTGAATTACAACGTTGTGTATATTGGCCATCGGACCGAGGACCTCATCAACGAGCTGATGCAGTCCCTGATCTGACAGGAAAATCAAACCTGCTTGATCGAGAGCTGGACAATTTTAGGCCAGATATCGGTTGGGTTGGCCCATTGGGGTGCCCATACATGGCCAGATAAGCTGCCGAATTGGTTTGAAAGACCCACCTTTAGATTTAGAGATAATATGACAAATCAGGGACATTTTGCTGCATGGTATTTTATTTAAGTAAAAGTCTGCACAGTCAATTCCAATCAGTGCCAGGAAACTGCATGTATTATAAACATCTCTTATTTTTCAAGTGATTGAACGTTACTATAGCTGTAACCCCATCAGATTTACCTTTGCTTGGTATGACCTTGGACTTTATTTAATGTTGTTTCCATTTTTTTCTTTCCCTGTTTGTTAAATTTTTGAAAACTTAAAAACATTTAAAAACCACTGACTAATGACTGGTTTGGAGAAACTGTATATTGTGTAGTTCTGAACAGTAGAAACCCCCTCTGTTGAAATACAAACATACTAGCAAATATACTACATTATGCAGCACTGAGACTCCCCATTCAGGTCCAGAGTGGGATTCAAAATAGTCTCTGGCATTTCAAGTAGACAGAGGCCCAAACAGCCTCCCACAAGCCCACTAAATAGTGCCTGTCTATGGCAAATGCCAGGGGGCTTCTCTAAGATGCCACAGTCCACAGATTGCCAGTCTTGGCCTGACCCCCATACCTGTCTCCTGTTGTGTCATAAAGCTATAGCTGAGTGGGACTGTGATACTTTCCCACTGCAAAGGGATGTTATATTCTGCTAACATTCTTTTGATCCTCTGCCCATCTTCACTACTTCATAACCGGTTTCTACTTCACAACCAGTGTAGTTATATATAACGCTGGAATAATGTTACACCACTGTGCCAATTTGCTGGGGATTATGGGTATGTATAAAGTGAATCGCGGGTGGAAAGAAATATACGTCTTTGTTTTCTGGTGTCGCACAAAGTTGCCTGCAGGAGGAAACGCCGTGTGACTTTGGAAAAACGAAGCGATTGCCGGTGGAAAGGCATTTTAGGGAGATTAGTTGCCTGCGGTAGCCAAGATTAAGTGCAGGTGACTAATCTCCCTGTTGATCATGAGCCTTATGGCTTGCAAATATCAGTAAAATACTTTGTATCTTTCAGCCTAGTTCCCCCATAAGTCACCTCACTTGTTCTAAGTGTAGTGCAAGCAATCATCCCTTGGCCAACTTCTGTGCCTCCTGTGGTGCGTACTTGGAGCCTCCAGCAAGATACTCCCCCCTACATAACATGATGTTAACTTCTGGAGAACACAAAGCATTTTCAGTAAGTAGAACTTTTATACAAAAAAAATCCCAAAAATAAATATATCCACCATTAATGGGTAAGATCACTTATCAATATGATTACTTGCCATTTATAATTTAAAGGATTACTTTAACCATGTCAGTTTCTGGAGTACACCCAGTATGCACTAGCAAAGATACCAGGGATGTGCATTGATCAATCCTCCTCTCTTGTGTGCTTGTAGCTAATTTGGCCAGATCTGTTGCACTTCCAGTGTACTTTTTAGCCTTGGATTGCGCCTACAACTACCCCCTTCCTTTTTTGTGTATATACTATCATAATTTACCTGTTCTCAGGAAGCTGATAATCGGGCTTCTTGGCAGCCTGTTACAGTCTCATTGCCGAAACCCAGGCTGGAAATAGAGAGGGAAGACAAAGGCACACAGACAGTTGGATTATTCTACCCATCTGGAAAACTCATTGAGAAAAAGGAGATAGAATTGGGGTTGGAAAAGGAAAAGAAGGAAAAGATGAGTGATCGGAAGCCTCTTGTCACAGCCATCAGCCCAGGCAGAGGTGAGAAAATAGAGTGTGAAGTCTTAAAGGGGAACGTCTAGACAAACTTTTTTGACAATATATAGCTTAAAAATGTTGCACCCTTACACAGTTATAGCTATTTTTTAAAGCAGCCCCCCAATCCCCACCCTCCAGAATTTCTGGCTCCTGGCACAGAAATGTGTGAGTGACAGAACAGAGTAAAAGCTGATTTTCTGTGGTATGTCATAAGGCAACACCCCTCAACAGCAAACATGTGCAATAGAAAAGTAAAGAAATGGAGCCAGACTGGGTGTTGATGAAGCTGCATTTGTACATAAAACAGTAAAGCAGCTTATTGTTTATATCCACATATACACAGCACTTCATGCTATTTTGCATTTGGGTTTTTTGCTGCTCACCAGCAGGCTTAGATCAGCTGCTAGTCACCCTCCTGCAATTTACACATGCAAATACAAATATTACTTCAATAGCCAGATACAGGGGTAAAAAAGAGAGTATAAAACAGACTTCCTCCATACCAGTGACAGTGGCACATCAACTGCAGCAATATTACAGGCCTCTGCATAGGCAACTGTGTGTGTACAGGCACATAGATTCCTGTATGTTGGGTTCACACACCGCATGCAACATGATTTTACTTTAAATCCTGGCAGGGGAGGAGGGACTAATACGTAGATGTTACAAACTGTAACAACTTCTCCACAGCTTACAGACAGCATGCAGGAACTACATAATCCACAATGCATTGCATTGTGACGTTCCTTTTCTTATGGACATCAGGTGTGCAGGGAACTGTGGGATTTTAAGGATTCAGGCTAAAGGAAGGCTGAGGACAGTTGAACACTGCTACATTTTATTTGAGTCTCAAAGTAGTCAGCCTGATCAGCAGGGGGCAGGCTTAGTTAACTGTTTCAAACCATAATATTACATAAAAAAATGTTATTACATTGAAATAATGTTTCCTTTTCAAAAAGCTAAAGTTGTGTTTGGGTGGAGTTCCCCAATTTCAAATCACATTTTAAAGTGATGAATACATTTGCTTTTATTAAAGGTTATTGGAGGCAACAGTTAGATCATATTTGCGCTCATCTGCGCTGCTACACTCAGAACAATTCTGAATTTAAAAGTTTAATTGGAAATCCTCGAATGGGAAGGGTAAGTAAAAATTGCATGAAAGTGTATAGAAGAATAAGTTGTGACTTAGACCCATGGCCTGCCTCTCCCCCCTCCAGTTCAATGTCATTTAAGTTATTTAATTTAACTAAATTTAATTATTCAGGGACAGCCAGTAGCTATGTAAAGATGTAAAATATAGTAAGAAAGCTCTGTGGATGTAGCCAAATTCTAATTTTCCGAAGGCAGAAGGCTCAGATGCCATGGTTTCTCTACCACACGATAGCGCCGAATAAAAATACATTAGTTGTATGTTTTGGTAAAAACCCAACTTCCAGTTTTGCACCTGCCATATTTTTACTTGCTATCCCAATGGTTTCCTTCAGAAAAAACACATTACACTGATTATATTACACTACACCGACTGAACTCTATCCATTTCCTTGTTCTCTTGCAGATTATTTCAGGAACAATGCATGAAGATGGTTATGAAGTCAGTATACGGTTAAATTATGTTCAAGTTACAGACAAGGTCAGTATTATATGGGTTACTGTTAAAAAGCTGAAATTAACAGTACAATAGTAGTAGCAAAGGGTAACTAAACCCTACATTCTTGAATTTAATGCTGAATAACTTACTTTATTCTACTTTTCTCAAAGTTCCCTAACTATTTTGTTATTGAATGATTTATTGTTAAAGAACTTTTCCTTATCCAAGGCTTATAGAACAAGGAAAAGCCTGCTATACTGGGGGTGCCAATGTGCTAGGAACTCCCTCCAGTGTTTAAATCACTAGCAGTGCATTTGTTTTTCAAACAGGATCACCAGCCTAGGAAATATGTTAGTGATTTAATATATCAGGGCACCTCTCAGTGCCTTAAGGCCCCCATACACGGGCCGATAGAAGCTGCCGATATCTGTCCCTTGGACCGATTCGGCAGCTAATCGGCCCGTGTATGGGCAGAAACGAGCTGCCTGGCCGATATCTGGCCTGAAATTGGCCAGATCTCGATCGGGCAGGTTAGAAAATCCAGTCGGATCGGGGACCGCATCGGCTCGTTAATGCGGTCCCTGAACCGACTGCCCCATGGCCTCAAATGTAATCCGATCGTTTGGCCCCAGGGCCAAACGATCGGATTATTTTTTTTTAAAGCCACTTGCTACCCGATATCGCCCACCCGTAGGTGGGGATATCGGGTGAAGATCCGCTCGCTTGGCGACATCACCAAGCGAGCGGATCTTATAGTGTATGGGGACCTTAAGTCTTTCCCTGTCTCTTAAATAATATAGACTGTCCCTTGCACTTTAAATTGTTTAAATTGTAATCTATAGACACAGGCCTCAATTATCTGTTAAATTGAAGACCTACACATTTTCAATATATAAACCATATTTTGGGAATGGATAGAAGGGAAGGGAACGATACAAATGGCCTGAGTTAGGTGTTAAATAGATGAACTATACTGTTTTGATAAATTAATATTAATTTAATAACGATTAGAAAGTAAGGGAACAATACATACTCCATGCGTTTATGCCTTTATTGCATGCAACTTATTATTGGAATTTGCAGACATAACTTTATTATTAATACCAATGCTGTCAGAAATCAGTTCTGGATTTGCATTTACTTTCCAAAAAACTGTAAATAAACAACCTGATTGTATCAAATCCATAAAGAAAATAGCCCTCTGTGCCTCTGGATTTGTATGTCATGTATAGGTTTGTAGTGTATAGTTCTGGGGAATGTTGCTGCTTTATAATTAATAATGAATAATAACAACTATAATGATTTTTCTCTGTATGATTGAGGATGCACTCACTGCAAAGCCAATCAGACTTTCAGGCAGTAATTTCCTGAGCTCTGTGACAGAGGGAAGAAATGACAATTATGAAAGTCCATCAAGTGTGGGTATGTTTGTTTATTCTTAAATAGCAAAATATTGTGTCTTTATACATTTCTGCTGTGGTTGCTGTTAATCTTACTAATAATTTATTTGTAAATATTAAAGAGAAAAGTTGGATGCTGCTTCTGTATAGACATAGGGGCCGATTCATTAAAACATGAGTTCGAATCCCACATGGGAAAAATTCAGATTGCATATGATAATTTTTGAAGATGGCGACTTTTTCATCGCCGTCGCAACTTTTTCATATCTTGCGCAAATTTTTTGTCGCCGTCACAGATTTTTCGTATTGAACAATTTTAAACGCCGGGAAAACCTTTCCGACTTTGATCCTCCTGTGCATGATTTTGGAAGCCTCCCATAGGACTCCGTGGCACTCTGCAGCTCCAACCCGGCCCAAGGAAAGTCTCCCATAGGGCTCAATGGCACTCTGCACTCCAACCTGGCCCAAGGAAAGCCTCCCATAGGGCTCAATGGCACTCTGCACTCCAACCTGGCCCAAGGAAAGTCTCCCATAGGGCTCAATGGCACTCTGCAGCTCCAACCCGGCCCAAGAAAAGTCTCCACAATAGGGCTCAATGGCACTCTGCAGCTCCAACCTGCCCCAAGGAAAGTCTCCCATAGGGCTCAATGGCACTCTGCAGCTCCAACCTGGCCCAAGGAAAGCCTCCCATAGGGCTCAATGGCACTCTGCAGCTCCAACCTGGCCCAAGGAAAGCCTCCCATAGGGCTCAATGGCACTCTCCTTCACACTGCACTTACTTTCCCAAAGCACTGCATATGTATAAGCAACATAGTGAGGGCATGGTGTGCATTCCCCACTGGTGTATACCAGCTGTTGGGGTAGTGCCTGAAACCAGCATCCCCACTTTCTATTTAATGTGCGACAGCACTGGCACTTGCACTTTTCAGCTTGAAGACACTTTTTAAAACATTTTTAAGCTTAAAAGCAACAGCACTGTCACTCATTTAGCCACATTTCAGCCACATGAAAGCAACCCCATGTCATACGGAGCCCATTGCAACATGTGCACCAAATCCAGTGCTTTCTGGTTTTGCAACTGAATGTGTTTACCCTTCTACAGAGATCTCCTTGTAAAATCCGGTATTTAGCAATAAAGATTGAATTCTTTCTTTCTCTTTCTTCTTTAAAATAAAGTCTAAAAAGATTAACTTGTAGTAATAACGTTACATATTAGAATACATATTGGAGGAACAGTTCTTAAAGGCAAACTAGAACCCCCAGAATGAATACTTAACCAACAGATAGTTTATATTATGTTAAGTGACCTATTAAAGAATCTCGACAAACTGGAATATATATGTCAGTAAATATTGCCCTTTTACATCCTTTACCTTGATCCACCATTTAGTGATGGGCTGGGTGCTCCCTCAGAGATCAGCTGACAGGAAATAATGCAACTCTAACTGTAACAGGAAGAAGTGTGGAAGCAAAAGGCAGAACTCTGTCCATTAATTGGCTGATGTAACCTGGCATGTATGTGTGCCTTGGTTTGTTTGTGTGCACCGCGAATCATATGATTCCAGGACCATATCAAAATGGTGATTTTCTATTTAGGGTTACCCAATAGCACATACTACAAAAAAATAGATTTTTATAAAAATTCAGATAAAAAAGAGATTTACGTATGAGCTGTTTATGCAATATATTTTTTAGTGAGACCTCCATCTTATATATAAAATCATAAAAACTTGACCTAAGACTGTTTTACTCATTATCATTCAACTAGAAATCAGTGGTTAAAACATGGTGGGAGGTATATAATCCAGCAACATCAGGGTTTTTTTTAAAGCAGACCCGATCAAATCGCAAGGTAACTTAAGCTTGCTTAACTTTAGCTTAAAGTGTTAATAGTGCACAGTATCACAGCAAATCATATTAGAACAACACATTAAATTACAAAACTAAGTATACCACAAGGCAATGTCTTCTCCCCTGTCAGCATATCTCATTCTAGACACTTCCTCCTGATGCTCTTCGCGCCATTGGGCGTTTCATGGGAGGAGGTCTATGTTTATTGTTCCTGCAACTTGAGCTTTTTTTCTGTCACAGAAATAAACGGCAATATAATCCTTCTAATGTTCAGTGTAATATCTTGTATTAGGGCTGTCCAACTTTTTCCATGTAGTGGGCCAGTCAGATGGCAAAATGCTTTGTGGGTGAAATTATATCAAACTGCTGATGTCAAACACTGCACTCTGTGGAGCCACCATTAGGGAGACAGAGGACCATAAAAATACTTTAAAGGAACACATCTTGCCCATGGGCTGCCTGTTGGACAGCACTGTCTGGTATAATGAAGCCAAATGGACACCGTAATCTCTGAATGTAAGATAACTGCAAATTGCCTGACATTGTTCTGGTATGCAGGCTTCATTCTCACTATTTACTTTACTTTGTGGGACAAAAAGGCAACTACTCCAGACCTGACTGGAAAAACATGTTTCTTTATGGCTCGATTCAGCAAGTCAGATAAGAAAATTAAAGCCTAAGGAGAACACATGTGTAAAAATATATGGATAAATATGTGAGAGAATAGTCTGTAAAGTGGCAAAGCTCACCCACAATGACAATACAAATATAATGATTAGTTGTTACTAGCCAGATACCTGTGTGCTGTACTTCTGGCTTCCACTCAATATGACCACTGTTTTACCCTGCAGCAAGTGAAGATGGTCTCAGTGCCAGGAGCAAAAATGGCAAAGCAAGAAGAAAGAAGAAGAACAAACTTTTGCTGCAGAAAGAAGAGAGGCTTTCTGTATGTACTAATCCTTTTTGCAAGCAAGGGGATATATTTTATGGGTTATTACCATGTTGTAGGCACTTGTGTATTGGGGGCTTATTTATCTAAGGGTGAAAAGAGAGCTCTGAACAATGTAAGGAAGAAATCGCCAGATAAGTAGAAGCTCACCAGTGAAAACCTTTGATCCAGGTGCCAAGCCATGATAATAAATATATAGATGGACTGGCAGTCTGGCACATAAGAAAACCCCAACACACTCATAGTAACATAAAAATGCTAACTTTTATTCAGAAATGTCCATAATAAAGTATTGCTTTATCATTTTTATCACTCTTTATTTAGGATTAAACGGGCATATAGAGTCACTAGATTATTGGAGAGCTTTCTTCTGGTGACTGGTGAACTCTGCTTTCACTCTTTTATAAATATGGCTATGTATATTATATTATTAAGTACGTATGATTAGAATATTAACATTGAATAGAATGAATGTAATATGTGTACATTTGTAATGTTCTGGTAACAGAATGAAGATCGAAAACTCCTTAAAGAAGTTGGACCCAAGGGAGAAGGCAATATTGCAGTTGTGGAAGAGTTGCTTGATGAGGTAAATTTAAAGTTCATAGCTACGCTTGCCTGTGTAAATGCACAGGATTCTCTCTAAAACTGACAGCAGGCAAACTCTGGGATATGCAGCAAAGTAACTAATATCTAGTCATAAACTTATATTGTTACAAAGTTGAAATCACCCCAAAATACCCGAGGCTCATACACTCACAGTGCAGCAAAGTGCAAAAGACAGCTGCAGCCTGACGCATTCATGGAAGAAGCACAAGTTGGAGCAAAATGATCTGCACCCAGAGGCACTAATGGCAGAACAGGGTAAATGTTGCCAAATCTTTGCACCCTGCCCTGCCATTAGTGCCTCTGGGTGCAAATCATTTTGCTCCAACTTGTGCTTTCCCCATTAATACAGTGTTATTTGTGTTCAGCAGTGCTGTATTCTATAGGGCAGGTGACGGCATTTAGGCAGCCCCTTTGCCATCCCCTAACTCATGCATCATTCAGATTCACAAATTAGGGAGCGCTAGCTGGTGCAGGATACAAAGGAGGAAGCATTAAGTATGGGGCTGCCTTATGCCCGCTAGTGCTCCACTCTGTACCTTGCACTGGATTATTAATCAGCCACGACATGTAGAGCGCACCAAAACCCCAGACGAAAACACTTATTGAATAAGAACTACGGAACACAATTACACAACCCCTTAGTGCTCAGGCACTTGCATCTGGGGTTGTCTCAAATTTCCTTACAACCGCATCTTCATCTCCCTAAAACAGAAAATGGCAACATGATTTATTTTGTGCATAGAGCTACCTTCTCTACAGATATTTTTCTATTACTCATAGGGAAGACCTGTCACAGTTTTCATAGTCTGCAAAGCAATGGCACCACCTGTCTACAGTTACTAGATATTAACCTAGTGCGAGGCTGGCCTCGTAGAACAGGCATCACACTGCAAGTGATTTGTATAGTGGCCAGTAACTCAAGGGCTCCACAGATATACTGTGCATCTGCATCTGCCATTACCTGAATAGAATATGGACACCAACACGTAGCCTGCGGGATAATGTCCCCCATCCCTCATATCCCCTACAACTATAGAGGAAGCAGACTCCATTTTCCTGGCCCCACTGTCCCCCGGGCCCCCAAAGTCTGCTCAGTGGTCAAAAGCCAGTTATAGGTGGTTTTGTGGTTGTCATATTGTTTTGGTTACAAGCCTTTATAACCCAAATGTTTCCTACATTCTTTTGAAAAGTTAGAACAAACATAATAGAGAATTGTTATTGTTTGAAGGGAGCTGACCCCAACTGCTGCAACAATGAAGATCGTCCTGTTCTTACAGTAGCAGTTCTTAATGGACACAACCAAGTTATACCAGTGCTTGTACAGAAGGGGGCTGATATTGAACAGCAGTCTGGGCCGTAAGTACTTGTATGAAATATAGAGTTTTCTCAAAACACAGAAGGGCATATTTTTTGTATGCTTAAAGGGGAACTAAATTAAAAAAAAAAAAAATTAGACCAGAAACCTGAATCACATCCCTTTAGCAACGAAGCACGTGCTCTGGGCTGCTGACAGTTACATGAGCTTATGATATAAAGCAGATAAGTCATTAATTCAGAATTGTAGTAGGTGGCATCATAGAAACCAGCGTATTCTGCATCAAAATTAATAATCTGCCCTGAAGCATCATCTTGTAGGAATGTAACTTTCTGCTAATGTGCTGATGATTTCTGATAATCCCTAAATTTAGCTTCTGAACAGCAGAACAAACTGAGCATGTGCAGTGCCACTGACACTCAAAAGATATCTTAACAAGTTCTAAAATGAGGAGCCATTGTGGGCAACTTTAAAGGCATGGATCATTACTGTTACAGTACAGTACGTTCAGTATATAAAACAAAGTATTTTTAGCCATATATTTTTTTAGGATTCTGCACATCCCTTTTAAAATTGTATGTCCTTAGTTGATAATAATTAAGTTTTCCACTTCTGCTGCTTTTGCAATGTGGGTCACGTGCTGGATATTTCAGCAGCTAACATATCTGTCTCTGCTGTCTGTAACAGGCACAACAATACCGCTCTCCATGAAGCTGTCATGCTTGGTTTGGATGGAAAGAAATGTACAGAGGTGCTTCTGGGGTAAGAGGAAATACAATATAACAAAGTGCATGCACGTTCAATTACTCCCTTTGTAAAAGTGCAACATTAGACTGGCAGTTGAAGGGTTAAAATGCTGTCTTGTTTTGCCTGAGCCATTGATAATATGATCTTATAATGTATTTCTTCTCTAGATGCAATGCAAGTATTAAAACAAAGAATGACAAGGGGATGACAGCATATGATCTGGCGCTAAAGAATGGAAATGACCAAGTTGTGTCACTTTTTGCATCAAAGCTGGGGCAAGGCATGTTGGACAAGCTCTCCAAGCCTAAGAAGACAGGTCTAGAGATGTTCTAAACAGGGCAGTCACCCTACAATTGGAGTTATTTAGAGTGTGATTTTATTAAAGATATAATTTGTAGAGCAAAGATATTTATCCTTGATTTGGAAGAATCGATTAGAAATCAAAATGGGAAAAAAAGAGAGGAAGCACCAACAACACCACTTTTCTGTTAGAAGCAGTGATTACACTTATCGGCAGCTCTCAGAATGGAGTCAGCCTATTAGTCCGTGTATCGGTCCAAACGGATTGTCTACTCCAGTGCTGTCCAACTGGCGGCCCGCGGGCCACATGCGGCCCTCGACCCCCCCTCTGTGTGGCCCCCCACCTGTCTGGCTGCTTTGATGTCTTAACTTTGTGTAAGCTTTAAATGGTATCAGTACTGAGATTAACTGGCCCCCTGCATGGTTCTCACCTCAGATTCAGGCTGTAATCCCTCTGTATTGTTTAAAAATGTAATCCCCTGTGTTTTTCACACTTTTTAATCCCTGCATTGTTCACCCCCTGCAGTGTTCACACCTCAGGCTCAGGCTGTAATCACCCACATTGTTCACCTCTTCACACCTCAGGCATTGTATGTACTGCCTGATCTATGCTGCCTGTGTGTAGGCAGCATAGGGTAGTCAGAGTATGGCACATAGGCAGCATAGGGCAGGGAGGGTATGGCACCCACAGGCAGCACAGGACAGGCTGGGACCTGGCAGGGGTTTGTTCTGGGAGTTTGTTAGCAGTTGGAAATAGCCATTAAATGGTCTCTAAGGTGTGTAATTATGTGCTGGGGGTTGCTGTGCTATCCACAGGGGAGGAGGAGGCATATGGATTTAAGGGTGTGTCTTAATATGACATTATATCATTCTTTAACTTATGAATGATGGTTGATATCCTTGCAGCGACCATTGTGATAAAATGGGTGTGGTTTGAAGTGGGTGTGTTTTAAAATGGGGGAGTGGCCAAAAATGGCTTCCATTAGCGGCCCTCCACCGGAGAGAAATTCCGGCCCTCGGCACCGCAGAAGTTGGACAGCACTGGTCTACTCCAATCAACTTCTCATTGGTGTTTTTAGGGATAATAATCTGTGTGAGAACAAACTATTTTCTTCTTCTAAGGACTGCACTGGGCCCAGAATGTAGCCCACAGGAAACAGGTCTGATTTTGCCCTGCTTAGAAGACCTGATCCACTTGCCAATGAATGTATCTTTAGGCTAAGAACCCACTGCTCTAAAAAAGGCTTTCCACCAGCAACAATAGGAGTGACCATGGAAAGCCCTTTGCATCACTTCCATATTCTGAAGTTGCACAAAGTGTCCTCCCACTGGCAACTATGCACGACTTTGGAAAACTAAGGGATGCAAGTGGCTTTCCACCAGTGATTACCATTGTTGCTGGTGGAAAGCCATTTTGGAGTGATTAGTCGCCTGTGATAGCAGAGACCTATCTTGGGGGACTGAATGGCTCTGTGGGTTCTTAACCTTATGTGTATGGCCAGCTGGGTACTACTATGCATATATGTAAATTGCTCTGAATGTGTTTGTCTCTCACAAAGCAAGCTAATATGTACTGCTATTTCACATGGAAGAGAAGCACCAGTTGGTACAAAAGGAATACTGTCTTTGGAAAACATGTTTTTTTCCCAAAACACGTCGGTTAATAGAGCTTCTCCAGTAGTATCCTGGATTGAAATATGTTTTTTTAAAAGTGCAAACAGATTATTTCATATTTAATTTTGAAATTTCACATGGGGCTAGCCATATTCATAATTTCTCAGGGTGCCACAGCCATGTGGCCTGTCCTTTGATAAACTTCAGTCACACTTTACTGCTAAACTGAAAGTTCAGCAGAACAATGGGAAGCGAGCAAGATAGCAGCTCCCAGTAGGTATCAGATTAGCACCCAAATAATAAGAAATCCAAGACTCCTCCAGTTACATGGGAGTAGGAGAAACAATAGACTCAGGCACAATGCACTGAGATGGCGCCTACACACCAATATTACAGCTAAAAAAAAAAAAAAATACATTTGTTGGTTCAAGAATAAAATTTTAAATGGTAGAGTGAATTATTTGCTATGTAAACAGTGTAATGTTTAAATAAAAAATACTCTATAAAAATCATGACAGAATCCCTTTAAGTTAGACCTTTTATTTTATTGTTATGTAAATTCCTATTTTGAAGATCAGTACAATCAAATATCCCTATGCTGATGCAGCCATTGTGTAGAATGTATACACTACAGCGGCCATTTTTTTTAACACTTAACTGGATTTGCCTTATTTGCACATCATTTTCCTTTAAATTCACTTGACACTGGGAATAATTCATTGCATGCTTCCACCACCTCCCAGGAGCCAGCAAGTGACTTGTATTTAGCCAGAATGCAGTTGATTTACTCTACTTTCGTTTGTAGCCAATTAAGTAGTACATACACTGTATTACCCAGAGTATCTGGGTTTCTGCCTGTACCACATCTTGTTGTGAAAACAAGTCTATTAACATGAAGTTAATCCTCCTGTTACTGCTGTAACAGCCTTTACACTTGAGAAGTCTTCCCACTAGATGTTAAAACAGTGTAGGCAATATATACTATGATTCAGCCCCAAGAGCTTTAGTGAGGTTATTGATTAAGCCCAGCTCTGATTGGTGTTCCAGTTCATCCCACGGCTGTATAGTTAGGCCGAGGTCAGAGCTCTGTGCAGGTCAGTTAAGTTCTTCCCTTCCCACCTCAGCACTCCCATTCTGTACAAAGCTCTCTGTGCATTGTTGACACAAACAATGAGGCAAAGGATTAAACTGGATAAATTAGTAATAGTTACTCCTACAACACTGCAACAAGAGTGCAGGTAAATGTAAGTCAGATGCATTCTCTGGTAATGTATTCATTTATGTGTATACTTTGCTTTTTGAACAAATAAGCGGCTAAAGACAGCAGTAATGTGGATTCCCTCCTTACCCTTAATGGTGCTGCCACACGGGGCTGTTTCTCTTTTTGTATTTAAGTGCAGGATGAGAAACAGCCCCTCCCCTGGCGCCAGAGACACTGCGGCAGCCTGGGTGCGGACACACGGAGCATATTTCAGCATGGAAGCACCACAGGTATATATTTTTGCACTGAAATCCGCTCTGTGTGTCTGCACACAGGCTGATGCATTGTCTCTGGGTGCAGACACAGAAGTGAGTGAATGCCAGTGGATTGGCTGAGTCAGCCACATGTGACATTAGGCTAAAGATAAACAGCCCCAGATCATTGTTCTTTCCCCATGAAACTTTACAGTAGCCATTATGCTTTCAGGTCTGCCAAACCCAGACAAAGAAGCACAATTAATCGCTCCAGAGCACTTTTTTCTACAGCTCCAGCGTTGAGTGGCAGCAACCTTTACTCCAATCCAGCCAACCACTTCCCACTGCAGATGCTGCTTGCCCATAAAAACCTGAAACCCTGTCAGAGTTCTTGTGCACAGTCTGGAACTCACAATAAGTGATATTTATTTAGAAAGACCTCCAATATTTTGGGGGTATAGCTTTCCTTCAATTAAGAGACCCCACAAAATGGAACCTAGTGACCCTTTTAAAGGGAACATAGCATAACTAATGAAAATATCAGCTTTCCAGCAACTTTACAATATTACATTCATTACAAATGTTCAGTGATGTTAAAGCTCTTTGTAAATTGCAAGTGAAAGCAGTGAGAAGCCAACAATTCAACTGAAGGGCTTTATTGTTCAATTCAGACAAAATCTTTGGAATCGATCCCTTTTCTCTTCTGAAAATGATACCAATGTTACCAAACTAAGGCCACTTAAATGAAGACTGAAGGTCACAGCTCAGCAAAACAAGAGAATGATTAATCAGTACAGCCAAATACTTAGTAGTTATATGTATATTATATAATATAACAGGAAACAAAAAACTGTAGCCACACAGAGCAGTAAGTTTTTGGCTGCCAGACAGAGACAGAAGGCAAACAGTTTTTGAATTATAAAAAGTTATTAAGAATAGGACATTTTATAACATGAACTACAGAGAGTTGCCCTTTAGGGGAGCACTGGGGCCTGCTGGGTGCAGGGGGCTGGACTGCAGTGAATGAGGAGGTGCAAACTGGTCTTTATTATTTATTGTACATGCCTTTAATTATTTAGCTTTATTTCAGCAGTTCTCCAGTATGGACATTTAGGCAGGTATATGGATGCTTGGGGCCACATTTCCCTAGCAAGCAAGCAGTGGTTTGACAGAGAGACTGGAATATAAATAAGAAAGGGCCTTGCATATAAATATAAGTAATAAGTAAAAATAGTAACCCCCATCTGAAACCCGGAAAGAGGAAAAAGAAGACGACAAATAATGAAACTATTAAAAATGAAGACCAGTTGAATAGTTGCTAAGAATTTCTAATTCTATGACATAGAAAATGTTTACTTAAAGGGGAACTATCCCTTTAAAAGTAAAAGGATAGTTGCATTCCTCAGGGGGCTGCAAAATATTAGGCTCCCCCCAAAGTGAATAAAATCACTACGTGTATTCCTAGGGTCAGTGCTTCTTTTCAGGAAAATTGTACCAGCCTGGGGAATTTCTAAATCACTGCACTGTGGTGCCGCCATCTTACCTGTACTTCCCAGGCGTCCATTGTGCAGACTGGCATAAAATATTGGCACCCGCCCCAGTGAGTTCAGGTTTCCTTGTCCTTTAAAGGGGAACTCCACCCAAACACAAGCTTTTTGAAAAGTAGTTTCAAGCAACTTTGCAATATAAATCAATTAAAAATATGCTGCCTTTTCATGATTTGTAATGTAATAATATGGTGTGGAACAGTTCCCTAAGCCTTTCCCCCTGTTCTGCTGCTGATCTGGCTGACTACTTTGAAACTCAAAAATAAAAAAAATGTAACAGTAGTTGACTTTCCTCGGCCTGCATCCTCCAAATCCCACAATTCCCTGCGCACATTATGTCAATTAGGAAGGGAACGTTGCAGTGCAATGCATTGTGGTTAAGTACTTCCTGCATGCAGTCTGTAAACTGTGGACAATTTTTAATATCAAAGTTTTAGACCCTCCTCCCCTACCAGGATTTTAAATAACGCAGAAAGAGAAAACACGTTTTGCAGCTGGATTTCAGCATATAAAATGGTATTTATTCATACTTTTTGAAGGAACAGATTACAGCGATAGGTGGTATAATAGCGGTTCCCCTTTAATATTTGTTAGCTCCTACAGGGTCCATTTACTCCATGCATGTCGCAGCCTTTCTTACAAACACAGATGATTCTTTTGACATTGTTTTTATTTCGTGTGAGGCGCAGCTTACAAAAGACTAATTGGCTTTTCTGCCCTGAAATAAACTGCCAAATATCCCACAAGGCATTTAGGTTAATGTATCTCCATCACCTCCGCAGCCTAAGGAAAAAGGCGTGCTTGCATTCCTTGCTGTCCAACGGGTAATATTTGTCATAGAAGTCCAAAATGTACTCTTGCGTCTTGAATCCGAACTTCTGGTAGAGCAACATCGCTGATGAGTTGGCAGAAACATGCAGGGTGACATCCTTCCCCATACAAGTCTGCCAAGAAAGAAAAATGTTTTTTATTTCTATAGAAAATGATGAAATTGGCCAGAGGCAAAAAGGGTGGGTGGAGAAAAACTGCTATTTTAGCTGGCAAGTTTATGGCGGTTCAGCAAGCAGGAAACTGAAAGAATGAAATGACAATTAAACGGTACTTCTGGCGCTGGATCATATAACTGCTTGCAGGGGAATGTGGGTAGGGCTAGTCACAGTATAGAGCTATTTTAGGAGTTACCAGAACAGAGCTGAAAAGATGCAAACATTAAAGGGTGGTTGCTGGGTTTTTTTTGCTCCTCATTAAAGATAAAATGGTTTAGCCATATTAAAGGGGTAGTTCACCTTTAAATTATTATTTTAGTATGACAGACACTGATATTCTGAGGCAATCTGCAATTGGTTTTCAATTCCTATGTTTTTTTTCCCGTTATTTGGCTTTTTGTTCAGCAGCTCTTCAGTTTGGAAGTTCAGCAGCTATCTGGTTGCTAGGGTCTTTACTTTAGCAACCAGGCAGTGGTTTGAATGAGAGACTGGAATATAAATAGCAGAGGGACTGAATAGAAAGGAAAGGAATAAAGGGTAACTAGTAATAAAATGGCAAGCACACAAAGCAATAGTTTTTGGTTACTGGGGTCAGTTACCCCTGTGAAAGCTTGAAAGATGTAGAAGAGGAAGGCAAATAATATAATAACTTAAAAAAAATAGTGTAGACCAATTGCAAAGTTGCTAGGAATAAGGAATTCAATGACACACTAAAAGTGAACTACCCCTTTAAAGGGATCACACCTCGTATTGCTGCTTACCTGTATAAGGTGGTAGATCATAAATGTGGCGATGCCGGCTCTCCTCCATTCAGGATGCACAAACAAGAATGAGATGTAGGCTTCATTATATTTCACATCTGGAACCATGAAGCCAAAAGCAACGACAACCTTTTTGTACAGCGCTACAACGCTGAAATCTGGATACTGCAAACATTCAGAGAGGTCAATGCCTGAAACCAAAATGCAAAGACATCAGATACATTACAGCAGCCATTACAGCAGCCATTACAGCAGCCAATACAGCAGCCAATACAGCAGCCAATACAGCAGCCAATACAGCAGCCATTACAGCAGCCATTACAGCAGCCATTACTGCAGCCATTACTGCAGCCTCTAGCACCTAGGAGAGGCAAATGCAGCTTCATTATTTGCCCTTGTGTTTGCCAAGTAGAGATAAAGGTGCTCTGCCTGCCGCTGTCCCATGGACAATAGTGTTGGTCAGAACAGCCTCTTGTAACCACATGTAATATTAAAGGGATGATTCACCTTCATGTTAACTTTTAGTATGTTATAGAATGGCCTATTCTTTGCAACTTTTCAACTGGTCTTCATTTTTTTTTGTAATTTTGAATTATTTGCCTACCTCTTCTGACTCCTTCCAGCTTTCAAAAGGGGGTTACAGGCCCCAGCAGCCAAAAATCTATTGCCCTGTGAGGCTACAGTGCTGTTATTTTTACTTTGTATTACTTATCTTTCTATTTAGGCGCTCTTCTATTCATATGCCTGTCTCTTTCAAACCACTGCCTGGTTACTAGGTTATATTGGGCCCTAGCAACCAGACAGCTACTAAAATGCCAAACTGGAAGCTAAATAATGCAAGAACCACAAACAATAAAAAAAAATGAAGACCAATTGCAAATTGTCTTAGAATTAGCACTCTCTACATTATAATAAAAGTTAATTTAACAGGATGAACAACTCCTTTAATCAATATAACCTCTGTATCTTTTTGCCCATCACACATCCTTTTTCCCCAACAGGAACCCTAACCTGGTCTGGCATCAGTGCTAAATATTTATTGGGCTTATGTAAATAAACGAAAAAGTGGGGGATTTTGTGATACAGTTAAATCCTTTCCTCTCAGAACGTCTGTGGGACACAAGGAGCATGTATAATATCTCCCAGCAGGAGGCAGGACACTAGAAGAGGAAGACCCATCACCCTCCCTGCTACCATACCCCTGCAGATGTGAAGGCAGATGGGAAGGCAGACGTGAGAAACCCTTTCAACTTTTTGTCCATAGAATCCTTAAAATAAGAGGAATCTGGGACTGAAGGGCTGTATTCTTGGAAAGATATTTCCACGGACTGCAGAGTGGACCTTTTTTCAAGGGCTTTAAAAATGCCAGTTGGCATGGAAACATTTCTCAGGGTGGTCCCACACCAATTGGATGATGCTATTCTGGAGCATTCTGTCGAGGCACATAATGACTGAAGCAATTAAGGAATCAATTGCTTCTGAAGGATATTTAGGATGGTGTCACCAGAGTCATCCGAGGAGATTTCTCCTTCACTCAATGATTTGGAGGCATGGAGGGAAGCAGTGTTGCTGCAGTCTAAAGGATTATGAGATGCAGGGTGTTTGAGGGATTTAGTGTAGAGATTCGGATCAGTCGCGATCCAATTTGTCCAGTAGCTTATCTAGGCATGCTGCTATTTTAGAGATGCCTGGTGAGAGCTGAATAGCCCATGGAGGAGGTTCTTGACTGGAAGTGGGAGCCTATGCAGGAACTTCTTGTGCAACCAAGGGATTGGAAACCACCTCTGGATCCTTAGTTGTGACCAGAGCTGGCAAGTCCTGAGCCTGGAAAGGAGTCACACCGGGAAGTTTTGAACAGAAGGACACAGTAGGACCTTTCTGCCTGAGGGTCCCTCTGGATTGCCCTTTGCCATGGTGTGAGTAGTGATGTGATAAGGCGTCACCGGCTACCAGCAGAGGAATGAAATCAAGTGCGTACAGTATTAGTTCAGGAAAAATGGTGTCAGTTAAGGTAAGTAGCTCTGGTGGGATATGATTCCTTGACAAAGCCAAGGTAGAACAGTGTCAGAATTACTAAGGCAGTGCCAGTACCAAGTCAGTATGATATCAGTACATTAGTATAGAGCAAATACAATGTAATATAGAGCCAGTACAGGATGGAGAGTGGTAGAATGCGAAGTTCAGGATGAAGAGCAGCAGAATGACACTTCAGAATGGAGAGAGATTAGGGAAATGGCACAAAAAAGGTCATGCCAACGCGATAAGAGAAGCACGCCCCGTGACATAATCCTCCTGCATGATTATAAGGAAATACTCACTTGTGGAATGCAAGGAAACTGACCAGCAAAGGAAGCAAAGAGAAGGTGCGAAGGGGAGCGGAAGGACAGGCATGTTGGGGCAGGCACTGACCAAAGGCAGGGTCCAGTAATGAGTTATAGCACTGAACAGCTTCTGCTCTCAATATACGAGATGCAGGGACTCTGTGTGGCCCGCTCCATAAAAGATTAAACGGACCTGGTGCTTAAGATCCCCTGGAAGCCTGTGTAGGAGAGCTACTGCTGGAGGTCAACTCCTGGCGCCATATTTAATTCTCAGATGAAGCAGGAGGTCCTGTCTCTTTGAAGGACACTATAAAAAAACTGGCTAGAAATGATTGGGTGGAGAGTAGAAGAGAGGAAGAGTCTTATTTCTCTTTTAGTGTCCTGCCTCCTGTACACAGTCCTGCCTCCTTACACAGACATACCTGATTTCACAGATTGAAGAGGGACCATGATACAAACCATTTCACCAATCCATCCCTTAGGCTCACAGGCTCTCCTTGTTCCATTGTGAAGTGATGGATTCTGGAACTTGAACTTTTCAGAGAATCTGTGAACTACTCACTATGGAAAGCAAGGGGCATTTAGGTTCCATCACTTCACAATGGTAGATGGTGGGGGAGGGGCTACATTATACAGAGAGCCTAAGGGAGACACATGGTTTCCTTTCAACCTGCACAACCACAAAAAGCAAATGGCACTCAGGGCTATAAACAAGGGAAAAACCCTTAAAATTTTCTTGCGGAGGTGCACCTCCGCAATAAAATTTTAAGGGTTTTTCCCTTGTTTATAGCCCTGAGTGCCATTTGCTTTTTGTGGTTGTACTGGTTTTGGAGGGTGCCGATCCCTCCAGCAGTGTGCACCAGGCATATAATTTTGGAGTACTAGGGTGTGCGGATAAGGTCTCTGTAGTACAATTCCTTTCAACCTGCACCAAAAGCCCAAATGAAATGTAACGGATTGTGGTTAATTTAAGTACACTTGCCTTTTATATGTTATTTTCTTCTCAGCATACACTGGATATAAAAAGTCTACACACCCCTGGTAAAATGTCAGGTTCCTGTGCTGTACAAAAATGAGACAAAGATAAATAATTTCAGAACTTTTTCCACCTTTAATGTGACCTATAAACTGTACCACTCAATCAAAAAACAAACTGAAATCTTTTAGGTGGAGGGAAGTCTTTTTGGGTATGAGTCTATTAGCATGGCACATTTTGACTTTGCAAGATTTGCCCACCCTTCTTTGCAGAAACACTCCAAATCTGTCAGATTGCGAGGGCATCTCCTGTGCACAACCCTCTTCAGATCACCCCACAGATTTTCAATCGGATTCAGGTCTGGGCTCTGGCTGGGCCATTCCAAAACTTTAATCTTCTTCCGGTGAAGCCATTCCGTTGTTGATTTGGATGTATGCTTTGGGTCATTGTCATGCTGAAAGATGAAGTTCCTCCTCATGTTCAGCTTTCTAGCAGAAGCCTGAAGGTTTTGTGCCAACATTGACTGGTATTTGGAACTGTTCATAATTCCCTCTATCTTAACTAAGGCCCCAGTTCCAGCTGAAGAAAAACAGCCCCAAAGCATGATGCTGCCACCACCATGCTTCACTGTGGGTATGGTGTTCTTTTGGTGATGTGCAGTATTGTTTTTTGCGCCAAACATATTTTTTGGAATTATGGCCAAAAAGTTAAACCTTGGTTTTACTCCCACATGCTTTTGGGAGACTTCAGATGTGTTTTTGCAAAATGTAGCCTGGCTTGGAAGTTTTTCTTCGTAAGAAAAGGCTTTCATCTTGCCACTCTACCTCCACTCATAGCCCAGACATATGAAGAATACGGGAGATTGTTGTCACATGTACCACACAGCCAGTACTTGCCAGATATTCCTGCAGCTCCTTTAATGTTGCTGTAGGCCTCTTGGTAGCCTCCCTGACCAGTTTTCTTCTCGTCTTTTCATCAATTTTGGAGGGACGTCCAGTTCTTGGTAATGTCACTGTTGTGCCATATTTTCTCCACTTGATGATGCCTGTCTTCACTGTGTTCCATGGTATATCTAATGCCTTGGAAATTCTTTTGTACCCTTCTCCTGACTGATATCTTTTAACAATGAGATCCCTCTGATGCTTTGGGAGCTCTCTGTGGACCATGGCTGTTGCTGTGGGATGCGACTAAAAAATGTCAGGAAAGACCAACTAGAGCAGCTGAACTTTATTTGGGGTTAATCAGAGGCACTTTAGGCTGATGCCACACGTGGCGTTTTTACGCTGCGTATTTTCTCAGCCTTTTCTCAGAGAATTAGAAAATACGCAGCGTAAAAACGCCACGTGTGGCATCAGCCTTAAATGATGGCAGGTGTATGTGACTCCTATTTAACATGATTTTGAATGTGATTGCTTAATTATGAACACAGCTACATCCCCAGTTAGAAGAGGGTGTGCACACTTATGCAACCACATTATTTTAGTTTTTTTGGTTTTCTTCCCTCCACCTAAAAGATTTCAGTTTGTTTTTCAATTGAGTGGTACAGTTTATAGGTCACATTAAAGGAGGAAAAAGTTCTGAAATGATTTATCTTTGTCTCATTTTTGTACAGCACAGGAACCTGACATTTTACCAGGGGTGTGTAGACTTTTGATATCCACTGTAGCTACTGGGTTCTGATATTTTCATGGGGTGACGTAATAAAAAATGCAAAGTTTGCCCCAGGTCTTCCAATTCATAGCAGATATCAGATAACTGCTTGGTGGGTACCACTTAGTATAAAGGACAGGGAAAGCTTTAGTCACTGAAATGTTTTAGGCAGGGCTGTGGAGTCGGAGGCAATTTTGGGTACCTGGAGTCGGAGTCGGCAAAAAATTAACCAACTCCGACTACTAAATTTAAATGGGAATAAAAAAAAATAAAGCATATTTAAATGTCCCAATTCACAAACAGTCATAATTAATTACTTCTCTGCTATAAGAATAAAGCCCAATGCACGCAGTGCATAAACGAACACGTTGAGTGACCATTAAGCATGCTTTTCATTGACTGTATGCTTCACTAAATGGGACGTAACGCACAGTTAAGGTGCGGCAGCTCCACTGCGTCGTGTTCCTCTGTTACAGGGAACCCAATGCCCACTGTGAACCCATGTATGTCTCCTTCCTTTCCTCCAATGAATGTATAAAATACATTAGCATATTAAAAACAGAGGAGTCGGGAGTCGTGGAGTCGGAAGTATCAGAAACTGAGGAGTCGGAGAATTTATCTACCGACTCCACAGCCCTGGTCTTAGGCACCCATGGTGACTTCAATTGCTTAATTTCCCTGGGCCCCAGGGAAGTTTTCTGGCATCTTTCCCCAAGCCTCCCGCTATGCCCTGCACCTAGTAAGACCTGGCACAGTACGGAATTCAATCAAAAGTTCAGAACATGTGCCAAAGTCTGATTAAGGAGCACTAGAGGCTGAAAAACAGGCTATCCTTATCCTTTAGCCTTGATTACTGTGTGTATGAAGCTAAAGAATATATTTTTCTGTACTTGTAGACATGAGCTTCTATACCACTTGTCACATCTGGATTATAATTTTAGACTGATTTTTTTTTTTTAAACGTGGCCTGCCAAATATGTGACCACTTATCTACTGTGCCCAACAATGTCTCATATAAGAACGCTGGAGGGCTGCAATACTGACATCATTTGACAAGATCCCCAGTTAGTTCAGGGCAAGTTGGGGAAAGCATATATACATGAACCCCGATTCAGGGCACATTAGATGCAAAAGCCGGCCTGCTACCTCCTCCTGTACTGCAGCGCTTCCATTCGCCAAGTGAAGTGCAACACAGACAGGGCCAACACCTAAACTCCATTCCAATGCAGGGTGTGCATCTGCACTAAATAAACTGAATATTTCCAGGGTCACGTAAAGAGATAAAACCTTGATTTCTGCACCAACATTCCTATATATTTGGTATTTACAGTCAACAGATTAATAAAAAAAAAAAGCACACCCCAGATTAATGTTTCTGTGGCATCAAACTTTAAGCCAAACAGGTTCTGTGCCATTAAAAGCAGGCATTTATATGTTGTTGTAGAGAGCTGAAGGTAATCAAATCTATAATCTAGCAGCTTTCCATAATGGGTGCCACCATGGACTAACTAACCAGGAATCCCCAACCTTTCTAACTTGTGAGCCACACAAGTAAAATGTACCTGGGGGTACCAAATAAGACCTGTGATTGGCTATTTGTAGCCCCAAGTGGACTGTTAGCCTGCAGAAGGCTCTGCTTGGAGTAAAACTGTGTCTCTGGGCTTCCACACTGTTTCTGTGCCACCAAGCCAGAGATTTAAAAATGGGCACCTACTCTAAGACAACTGGGTACAACATCAAACGCGGTGGTGAGCAACATGTTGAGCCACTGGTTGGGGGTCCTAAACTAGACACTTGTAGGCAATACTATCAAATTAATAATGACATCATATTACATATAGATGTCCCAATCCTCATGCATTCTTACCAGGCCAAAAGAATTCTTGGCATATTGAGTTAATGGTGGGTATATGGCTTGGACGGACATAACAGTAATCGATAGGAGACTCTGGCTCCGGTTGCCAGTCAGGCTCATTTCTGTGTGGAAAGGCTTTAATCTCCGCCAGGAGCTGTTGCTTCAGCGTCTTTGTCTCATAGTCGCGCCTGGTGACAGCAAAGGAGAACTAATAATATCTTGGAAGACATATCACTAGCGTAAGTTTGGCAACAAAAAAATACTCACAAAATGAACACAGATCTTCTCTATACTTGTATAACTTGTTCTGATACAGATACACATGCTAGCATGCTCAAAGAGAATCTCTATGTATAAACTTAAACAATTTAAAAAAAAAAATGGGTATATCTAAGTAACTTCTACTAACATTGGCTAATACAAATTCATATTTATTACAAATATATATATATTTGTTGCCCACTACAACATGGCTGTTATTCCAAGGATCTGCAACCTGAGTAAAATAAGTAGCAGTTTACCTTATGTAGGGCTTCAAGACTCTGGCAGTATAGGGGCTGACGATGCTGAGGTCTGAATCCTTGTCTTCACAGCCCCCCAATCTGTACACAAAGCGAGTTGCTGCATGCCGATGTCTCTTTGTGACTGGCAGCGCAGTCTAATGTGAAACAGATATTTTATTAATATATTTTTGTGCTAAATGGCCAATTGGTATAAATTTTCGAATATACTATACATGCAAGGGTCCCTTTTTCATCCACATTGTATTTGACACTATTAATCCACTTTACCAGCAAAGTACCAGTGTTAAAACATACATACAAGGAGAACAGTATCCTTACTGAAGTTCACACCCACAGTTATAAATATAAAGAGAAAGCAGATCCCTGCAGCCATATTGCTTTATTAACTATAATGATAATACAAATAAGTTATAGTTTCCCTTGTGAGCCATAGCTATGATAGCTTCAAGCCAAGGACTGCGATATGATATGAGAAACAGAATTCCTTCAACCAAACAGTAAGCATGACTTAGCGGAACAATAGGTCTGGCAGCTCCCAACACGTCTGCAAAAGTTAAATCTGTTTAGTGGTTGGACAGAGTCCAAGGTTTATTCTTGAGAAGCACAGATATGCCATGCATGAATCATTCATTCTCCCATGCCACTTAATATGAGCCAGCCTATCTTTCCTTCTAATCTAGGTAAATGGTTGAACCAATCTGCACCACTGATCGAGCGGTTCTAGATGTAAGCTTCAATGGAGATGTTACTAAACAGAAAATGCTTTCTCTGTTTAAAGGATCTTGCGGTCTGGTCTGGGAACCTATAGTATTCTGGAAGAAACAACCACACCACACGATCGATTACACTAGTTAAGCTCACGTATTGGATCTTACTTTCCACAGGAAGGCTGTCCTGTGTAAAAGTATTTAATTATATAAAAGTTCTCTCAGAGCAAAGCACAGAACAGAAAGGCTACTTATCTGTGTGTGCAACTCCCAGAGGGGCTGGGGTGCTGCCTGCCACCGCAAGGATCAGAGGGAGCCCATGGCAAAGCAACTGAGAGACTGAATGTCTGAGGAACTGAGAGGAAAGCCAGGATGAGAGAATTTCCCCCAAAGAAGTATTGCGAGTACAGGAGTGACCCCAAGCATTTGTGTTTTTACGGATAGTCTACAAAGGGCCCAATTTAGTGAGGAAACTCATCAAATGTGTGAAGGTAGTGCCCAGTGGGCAGGATTTATTTTATGATGTGTGTTTTGTATGCTGAAATGGGCACCCCTGTGTTAAATAAACATCCTTAAGGAGAAGAAAGTACCTGTTGTGGATCCTGCAAGTTTACTATATTATATATAATAGATATGTCATCCTGTTTTACAGATCAGAGTAAAGGAAATGTGAACTGCCCATGGACGATCCAGAGTGTATTTCAGGCTGATTTGGCCAACTACATGCATGGCCAATGGTCTAATCCAAATACAGGTCAACGTCTTTGATATATGGAATCTTCAAAACTGGAGATTGATATCAAATATCTGACAAATAACAGATAGACCCTACTTATATGTTGTAAGTTCCTTTAGCTAGGCTTATATAAAAAAAAGTGCATAATTACTATCTAAACTACCAAGTTAAAAAAAAAAAAAAAAAAAATTATATATATATATATATATATATATATATATATATATATATATATTATATATGATACACCTATGTCAGAGGGACTATTTACCTATTTGCCTTTTAAAACTATGACTATTAAAGCAAGGCAAAGTCCAGTTTATATTTTAGTTGGCCTTAAAGTAACTGCATAATAAATAATAATGCGAATGCATCCCAACCCATGCAATACACTAAGTCCTTCAGTCCATGGTACACCATCTGTGTAGAATGGCACCTAGTGGTGCATTTCTGTGTGTTCATGTGAGTAATGACCCCAGTATGCACAAGATGACACGAACAGGCAGTGCGCCCAGATGTGGAAAAGGAGTTGCAAGCCAAAACATTACCTGCATAGGGCTGCTGTAGCCTGGAAATAATACAACAGTCCCATACAGACAGATTATCATATCATATCTGATTATTTGTAGGTGCTACTAACTCACCTGGTACCTATCCAAGATTCTGTAGTCTTTGGCTGTTGCCTGATACTCTGGGCCTGAGGGTGCTGGTCTTGAGACAGACCCTTCTCTCGCTCCATACACTCCGCCTACCAGCTGAAGGGCAGCATTCACTGCTTGATCTAAATCAAAGAGGGGTAGCCCTCTCTCACGCTTGGCCTGACGGACAAGTAGCTTGCGCCTGAGTCTCCTGGCCTCATGAGTTATTGCCACTGCATTTGGGCAGGTCTCTAGGCGTTTTAAAAGAAGTTTTTCCTCATAAAGGCTTATCGCATTGTACTGTGTGCCTTTGTTTTTGTCACTTTCTGTGGGCAGGGGCCCTTTCTTCTTGCGCCTTCTTTCCCGCCAGGAATCTTCAGGTAATTCTTCTTCAATCCTCTCAGATCTCTCCTCTTCACTTTCTATCTCTTGTTTAATCTGTAGGGGGTTTTTAACCTTTTTGTGGCATATGGGTGTCGAGGAACCAGCTAGTGATGCACTGGTAGGAGGTATGTATTCCATCCCAGGATCAATTACACTGTCTGCTTCCAGCTCCTCATCATCTGTGGGACAGAACACATACATCACTAAAAGGCAGCTGAGGCAGAGACTTTCTGTTAATAAAACCAACCAACAATTAGAACACATGGAAAATGCATCCATAACTGAATGCTAGGTATTAAAGAACATACAAAGCCAGAATAGGAAGCATCCTTGTCAAGTAGAGACTGCTCAAAGCATTTGGCTGCATCGGCTGCCTGTAACACAACCCCTTTTTTCTATAATAGATCAACAAACAGAGCTTGTGCTGAACAAAATTAAAGAAAAAAGAAATATCTATGAATTGTGTTATTTTGTGCACTAAACAGGGTAAAATCTGAGGGTATAAGTCACAATCTACCTCCAGTTTCAAAATCAAAACAAACCAGCAGCCCACTGAGAAGCCCTGTATAACAACAACAAAAATAAACCCTTTACTATCACCAGATGCAGCCTGTCAGGCTTTTAGATAAAGAGCTGCTCATTATACAGAGGATTCTAAGGAGACTGCTGCTTTGTAACTACTCCTAGTGGTCAGGAAGGAGAATGTGACTTTACTTTTAGGTGCCCCATTTAATGCAAAAAAAATAAATACATCAAGGATCCCCAACCTTTTTTACCTGTGAGCCACATGCAAATGTTGAAAGAGTTGGAGAACAAAACAAGCATGAAAAATGTTCCTTGGGTTTCAAATAGGGGCTCTGATTGGCGATTTAGCAGCCCCTATATAGACTAGCAGCTTACATGAGGCTCTGTTTGGCAGCAAACCTGTTTTTATGCAACCAAAACTGAAAGGTATGTTCAGCACAAGCCCTATTTACTGAACTAATATTTAAAACTGGGTTTTAGTTAACCCTTAAGGTTAAGGTCCTTAAGGTAACATGGGTGCCTGGTGAGAAATCTCTTATTCTTTGGCCAATGAAGCCCCTGACAATACCTTACCCTTCACTTTTTTTTCAGTTGCCTCATGTAAAACACACTATATGTGTCGATCCCTGTTAACTGCCCGAATGTGTAAGGAGACATTTTTGAGCAATTACCTGGGATCGCCAAATGTAAAGTGCATTACATGCAGCAACTAAAAGAATCCCAGAGGAAAGGTGGTGTTCATCGCCCATGGGAGAGGAGATTTCCCACCAGGCAATGAAGCACCCAGTGTGACATCATCTTTAAGGGTGAGATGCTGTGTTGGAATAAAGATCTACACTTATTTTACAATGCCTGTATCTTGGATTCTGTGATTGTCACTCTTAAAATATTACAGTGTATGAGTATACTTGTAGATTATAAGTTCTTTTGGGCAGGGCTCTCTTCACCTCTTGTATCGGTTATTGATTGCTTTATATGTTACTCTGTATGTCCAATGTATAAAACCCACTTATTGTACAGTGCTGTGGAATATGTTGGCGCTTTATAAATAAATGTTTATAATAATAATAATATTTGAAACTACAGTGGTTGCAACCATGCACAAGGGCAATATCCAAAAATACTGGCATAGAATCCAGGTTCAGGCTTAGCTCAGTTGCTCTTTGCAGCATTTGGATCTGCCTGAATTCCAAGCATCTGGCCAAACTGAATCTCGTCGCCACATCTGATCATAAATTTGTTATAAATTTCCTGCATATCTATTTATATTTAATCATAGAAAAAAAAAAAAAACCACGTTCATGAGGGACAGAATTTCCATCATGCAGAATTCCACACTAACCATGAAACAGTGCTTGTGGCGGCATAACATCAGGGATTAGATCAGCCTCAGAAAGAAGACTGGGAGTTGCTGAGTGAGAAGCTGGTGTCCCTGGAGCAGAGAAATCTAAGGATGGAGAAGGGGAAGGACTAGTCATAGGTGTTCGGTCAGATGAACTCATGGATGAGAAATCTATCACTTCACCCTTCTCTAGCACAATATCAGGACGACGGCTTCTTCCACTAGAGAACTTCACTGGTGTGGAGGATGTACTACGATCCACAAAGCCAGAAGCCTCTTTTTGTGCTCTTCTTATCTCTTTGGCTTCCTGAGTGCGTGACCTTTTCTCCTTCAGCTCCATTGCTGACTCAACTGGATTTCGGCTCGCTCTCTTCCTGAGACCTTCTACTGTGATAACCGGATCAAGGGAAGTCTTCACTGGGACTGGAAACATGTAAATACATTAAGGATTTCTTTAGGTACAAGTAAATAGAGGCTTGTTTGTAGTTTCCCAGTTTTAATTTCTGTATAAAACTAATAACATGACAAAGTATAAGGGCTGTGGCACACGGGGAGATTAGTCGCCGCCCGAAATGCCATCCCACCAGCTAACCCTTTTGAAAACACAGACACCGCATAAAAAAAAAAGCTATATAACTGTTTGGGGCATGAGAGAAAACCAAAGTAGGTGAAAGGGAATTGGATTCGGTTCTTCAATAAGCAATAAGTGTATTTAGAACCTGTATCACCATCAACATTTTTAACTTCATGTAGGGGTAGATAGAGGCAGACTCTGCCTCAGAGTAATAATCGGTAGCATTGTGTTTTTTTTTTTACAAGGTAAAGGTAAGAAACCTTTAATTCAAACAATCTAGTATTTACATAAAACTTTTTTTTAAAACAATTTACAATATTTGGGCACAATTCTAAATTTAACACACCCTTTGTTTTCTGTAAAGCAATAGAATACTTTTCTCCCTCAGGTCTCATGATGGGCGGCTTGTTGTGCACCAGTTTCCACCATCCCGGTTCACCAAATTCCTGAGCCCCAGATCTAAAGAACAAAGGACTTCCTACCGAAAGGCATCCTGCGACTGTGCTCCACCAGGTGGAGGTCTTCTTTCTGTTGAATAGAAAAGATGAGACCTGCTATTAAATTATATTAAGTTGAATTGCCTCGAGTAATGTGTTTTACTTGCGACGACTGAAAGATTTTGCGAGGGGAAGATATTTTTAGGATATTTAGTTGTCTGCGATATTGAAGATTTACCATGCTAACCCTTAAGGACAAATAACAAAAGACCCACACAGCACCTCTTCTAAGGTTTACCCTCCAGGATGCTAATCTGTATTTAGTTCTAAAATGTAATGTTCTCTATGGACTCTATTGAGGCCAATCCCAAGAAACGCCAGCTGCAAGATGAGCAGTGGCAAGAGGGTATACCTGAGCAAACCCCCTTTTGCATGTGGAGAATTTGCCCACTTCAAAGCAATGAAGTCAGAATATTTTCCCATTGCAGTAATATGTAAAGCAATGGCTTATTTTGTGCAGAGCATGGCTTCTCTGCATTTTGCATACATATATACGAGAGAAACCTGCTATATTTTTCCTTTGCAAAAGTATTCTGCCTGCATTACCCCATGGACCTAAAACTGCTCTACTGAATCCTATGGAGAATGCCTCAGCAAAGGAAAGCAACACAGAAAACTGGTGCAGCTTAAGTACTAAAGCCTGCAGCACCCCAAACATTAGAAGCAAGGCAAAGGAAGGCATAAAATAGAGCTAATATACAGGCGAGTCACACTCCTAAGGGAACTGCTACACAGGGCTTTTTCTCAGCAAATAAGAGTATGCATTTTTGCACTGAAATACACTCAGTAGGACTCATTTATCAACATTGTGAAAAATTGCCCATGGGCAGTAGCCCATAGCAACCAATTAGTGATTTGCTTTTTCCAGCCAGCTGCAGCCAATGCAACAATTTGATTGGTTGCCATGGGTTACTGCCCATAGGCAATTTTGCCTAGTATTGATAAATGGCCCTCAGTGTGTCTAAACCCAGGCTGATGCAGTGCCTCTGGATAGAGACACAAAAGTGAGAGAGTTGGCTGATTCTCCATATGCGCTTATTGGCAGGCTGAGAATCAGTTCTGCGTGGCATTAGCCATGCAAGATGCAAACAATGAGTATAAAATAACTGTCTGTAACATTAAAAAAAATGGTTTCCTGGTCACTCACCGGTTTCCAAGCAAGAAGTTCCAGTGCTTCTCAATAAAAGAACAGATGTCTTCTTTCCATCTGAAATAACCTTGTCGCCCAGTTTCCTCCAGGGAGAGATTGTACATTGCAAGCATAACCACCTGCCAGATAATAGGCTATTAATGCCTTTCTATTGAGTTGCTGGTATAAACAAAACTTTTCAGTGTCCACGGTTTATAATTATTATACAGAACTATATAAACAAATGCAATGCAACTAGAATCTAACACTTTTAATTAGCAAAGCATAGGCCAATTCTTTTAAATGCCAGCTGAAGCAAACAACCAAACTTTACAGTGATCTTAAAGGGGATCTATGATGTACAGTATGCATGGTATGTAACTATTGTGCCTGAGTCTGCGCTTTCAGAAGGAGCCAGCGCTACTCATTAGAACTGCTTTCAGGTAACCTATTGTTTCTCCTGCTCCCATGTAACTGGAGGAGTCTCAAGCCGGACCTGGATTTCTTACTATTAAGTGCTATTCTGATATCTACCGAAAGCTGCTATCTTGCTCCCTTCCCATTGTTCTGCTGATCGGCTGCTGGGAGGGGGGTGATATCACTCCAACTTGTAGCTCAGCAGTAAAATATGACCGAAGGTTATTAAATCACAGGTCACATGGCTGCGGGCACCTGGATGTGAAATTTTAAACTTAAATATAAAAAAAATCTGTGTTTTTAAAAAAAACGGATTTCAATGCAGGATTCTGCTGGAGAAGCTCTATTAACTGATGCGTTTTGAAAAACACATGTTTTCCCAAGACAGTATTCCTTTAAAAGTATAATTATGAATTAGACAGAAATTGTCACTTACCTGCTGCCACGTTAGTCTTAATCGTTCAAATTGCTCTTTGCCATCTTCAGAACAAGCAAAGCATATGAATTTGAAGTAGTTATCTCCTTTAAGATAACTCGGAGGATCCCCTTTCAGCTGACCTATAAATGAAGGAATGTTATCAGTTACAAAAGTGGTATTGTTTTATAGGTAGCAATCTAAAATTACACACTGCACATTCATGAAATCAGCAATAATGTATTGTTGTTTAAAAACATGGATAGTTTGTTACAGACATGCAGCAGCTCAAATCTAGTTACAATATAACACCGGGGTCCTCACAGTTTTTAAACAGGGCCAGTTCATGGCCGAACTATAGTACTCAACTACGCCACCCCCTCCTGCTGTGGGGTCAAATTATGGGCCACTCCTGCATCCTCCCTCTCCCTGCTCCCCCACTGGGTCCTCCCTCTCCTAGCTCCCCCGCTCTGTCCTCTCTCTCCCAGCTCCCCCGCTCCCCGCTGTGCCCTCCCACTCCCCGCTGCCAGTGAGGATGCATCGGGGGCCGGGTAGATTACCTTGGGGGGCCTGCAGTTTGAGGATCCCTGATATAACACCAGCACAGAAATGAATGCTCTTATTTAAAGGTAAACCCTTTACATAAGATAATTTATAATGAAATATAATGCAAATTATAAAATGCCTCTATATATTAATGAAAATTTGTCAGACTTACTTGTAAATAGGTTATTTCACTGGGGAGGCCAGTGTTTCTTTTTGGAAAAAATTGCACCCAGTGAAAAAAAAGAGGGCAGCTCCATTTTACTTATCTCCCAGCCATCCACAGCTTGGGCTACCTAAGTAAACTTTAGTGTATTTTACTATACAGTGCTAGAGACATCTGGGAAAAAGTAAGCAAGATGGCCCTATGTCATTTGGGAAAACTTACACCTGCTCCTTATAACTCGCTAGTAAATACCCGCTGTGTAGCCATGGGGGCAGCCATTCAAGCTGGAAAAAAGGCAAAGGTTACATAGCAGATAACTGATAAACTCTGTAGAATATAATTGAGTTTTATCTGTTATGTAACCTGTGCCTTTTTCTCCTTTGAATGGCAGTCCCCATGGCTACATAGCAGCTTATTTATATAAACTATAGAAGTCTTTCTGAGGCAAACACACAACTTTCACCAGTGCAGGGCAACAGTAAATATTTTAGTTACTTTTATACACTTCAATTTTTTGGTTTTATTGTTCCTTTAAGTATGCATTAGTGATGCTTACTTGCTGGAATCCACTTTTGACATTTGTCACAATAAAAAGGCATTTCCTCCATCCATGGTGGGTCCACATCATCGCCAACATCACTGTTTAAGGAATCCCCACTCTGATCGTGGGACAAGTCAACAGATGCCTGATCCTCAGACTCAACTAGCAGAAGGGTCTCTCCTTCCACTTCGCCTTCCTCCAGTCCCTCTGATGCAGATGTTCTTGTCGCTTCATCATCAACACTGGTAAGAGAGATATCCATTTCCCAAAATCCAGTCACAAAATCTCTTTAGTTTGTTTCAAAAGTGTGTATATTTTGTTTCCTTTAGAAACCTTAAGGCCTTTTGGCATTTCTCAGAGCCAGCTTCAACTGTCCAAAAAATGCAGAGAAAAAACTCAAGTCATTCTGAAAGTTCTGTCACTGTGCTGCATCAATTCCTAAGCACAAAAACTCTTGGCAGAATTGATATCTAAGCCTTGGAGGATCCCTCAGTGAGAAGAACTTTATCTCTTTCTGCCTCAAGCTGTTTGGTTAGATGAATTTGCTCCTGAAGTAGGCGGAGGTTCTCCTGCTTCCGACTCTGCCTTTGCAAGTCTTGAATTACTCCGTCACGCAGTCTCTGCAACCCAACAACAGACTTATTAACATCTACCCTTCAGCAGCTTCCATTCCATACAAAGAGTCATGAGTCACAACAGTGTAATTGTACCAGTTTATGAAATGTCATACTGGTAACATTCTATACCAATATTGTATAGCACAGGCGTGTATGCTGTCCAACATTTTCATATCAGGGTGCCCTTAAAAGAAAACTATTTTAATCTCTGTAATCTGTCCCTTCAAAAGTATGAATAAATACCTTCTCCACAGCATACAGACAGCATGCAGGTAGTACATAATCCACAATGCACTGCACTGTGATGTTCCTTTTATCATTGACATTATGTGTGCAGGGGATTGTGGGATTTGGAGGATGCAGGCTAAAGGCAGGCAGAGGACATTAGACTACTGTTACATTTTTTTTTTTTTTTGAGTTTTAAAGTAGTCAGCCAGATCAGCAGGAGAACAGGCTAAGGTAACTGTTCCAATCCATATTATCACATTAAAAATCATGAAAAGGCTGCATATTTTTAACTGATGTAATATTGCAACATTGCTTGAAATTATGTTTTCATTTTTTAAAAACTTTTAGTTGTGTTTGGTTGCAGTTTCCCTTTAGTTAACAAGGGTACAGATATATAAAAACATTGCTATGGCAGTCACCCAGCTAAAGCTCTAGGGGTCTTACGAACAGCAAGTAACCAGTGGTGTTATAGCTCAACCTATTCACCCTCACACCCATTGGGTACAAAAAAAGATTATTATTATTTCATTAGTGCTAGGGCCTCTCTCTTTTGGACTACAGTTCAACAGCTGGTGGACCATAGACTGGAACTATTAAAAGAAACCATTTCAAGAAGCTTTGCAATATACATTTATTACAAATTTATAATGGCTTGGAAGTTATCTGTATAAATAACTGCTATTAAAAGCAGTGTCTGTCCTTTTTCTATTCTCTGTCCTGGTGGCTCGGACTGTAACACAAACCAGCAGATTAACAGACCTGGGTTGTATCCTTATTGCTAAAAGTTATTTTTAAGGGACGACATAGTGTGATTGGTTGAAAAATAAATGTCACAATGTGAGCTGACACTCCAATGTGTCACAGTTCTCCAACTTTGAGGCTGGGCCCCTATGGGGACTTGGAGTGGGTGGCAACTAAGTATGTAGGTTAGTGAGGATATTAGGGAAAATCAAATGAAAGCCCAGCTTGAAGGTCAACTAGGGTGCAATTTGTGGTGGATATGTTTTGCTTCCTTGAATGATATAGCAATACATCTATACCCATTTCATTAGTTAAGGGGGCCCTGAACAAAGGTTAAATCTTTAACTGCAAATATTTGACAACCAATGCTCTATACTTTGGTCCATAAGAGACAAGTTATGTTTTCAGTTTGCAACTAAGAAAATAAATTCAAGTTTTGTTTAATATAAAAACTGCATATTTATAAACTCATCAATTAAATGGCATGAAGCAGGCAGTCTAATGAAGTAGAGTTTAAGTACAGTAACAGCCCAAGTATTAAGCACTGTGCAAAAGAAACTTTAATGTCGTGTTTGAGGTGTGAGCTGCGCAATCAAACCTGCAGCACTGGGAGGAGGAACACTGAGAAGGTACTGCAGGAACATGCCTGGCAACAAAATACATTTTATAAAAGGTTCCACACAGGCCTGCATGCCCAGGACCCTGCCATCATTGTTTGCCTGGAATAGTTTAATGGACATGTAAACCCCACACACAAAAAATTAAGCAGTGAAGCCTCTTTGAAATCTTTCAAAACCTGCCACTCTGGTTGTCCAGAGGTTAATAGTAAGGCTGCAACATCTCCTTAATCACTTAGATTTCCTTCTCCTCCTGTAACCCAATTGGGAATTTGCTTTGATTCCTGGCTTGCCAAACATGCTCAGTTGTTCTAAACTCAGATTACTAAACACACCCTCCAGTCCAGCAGCCAGTGAAGAGATGGCATTGCTGGTTCCCATAGAAACTCAGCTCTAGCTGTCTGCTTCAATTTTTTTCTCCTAACCTCCTCTCCTGAGCTCAGCTCAAACGAAGCAAAACTTTTATTAAAGACAGTTGAGCCTGTTTGAGCCTGTATTCTTGATGAAATGTATGCTGAATAAGGGTCTGTGTGTGTGTATGCTGTTTGCAGATAAATGTAACTGATTATGTATCAGAGGAAAAATGGCCACTGGGTGAAAGCTGCTATTTGCTTTAGGAAAATGTGATGTTGCTGGCAAGCGGAGGGGGGGATATATGCAGTACAAATGATGCCATCTGGGTGGAGGAGATGTGCCCAACTGATATACATTGTAGGCAAATGTAGGCTTTACATGTCCTTTAAATGTACGTATTTGAGCCTTTATCTGTACAGTATTGCACTTCAGATACTTCAGAGCCCTGAACTGCAATGTATGAATGGGGCTAAAATATCATCTTTATTGAGGGATAAATTCCATCTCTGAGCTGGGTTGTTCCTCATGTAGTGAGGGCAAGTAAAGTTGTTACTGTACTGAAATCAGAAATAATGCACCCCCATTCAGCCCCAGTGCAATAAGCATACAGCCTTACTGTACACCATAAGGAGTGGGAACATTTCAAATATAGTGGGTTCAATGTATTTACTTTGCTAGGATAACACTGATTGCCATGACCTTCATTTAGCATAATGGGCAAGGAGCAGACAGAGCATAAGTGCTAGCTCAGCTCCAGTTCAGGGCACATGCGGCGAAAGTAGCACATCCCTGCTACTAACCTCTCTGTCCAGTCTCTGCTTCACATGCACGCCAACCACCGTACCCACAGACAGCACCACAGAGATACCCAGCACCACCTTCGATATGGTAGACATGCCTGCAATAACGCAGGACCGGATGGGGCGGGGCGATTGTGGAACGCAAGAAGTTGCTGCGCAGCTGCAAACCGGAAGCTGGGAAAGAGAAGCTGCAGAATCCATTTTGGGAAAGGGGAGACGTTTATGATAAATATGTGGGTTACCGGCGGGAAATATATGGTTTATATTAGTTTGCATGTAAAGCGTATGACAGCTGTGCAATTACGTTTCGTTATCCGCTTTTACTAATATGTTACTTTGAAGGAGCATTTTGTCTGGTGTGGGATTAGATGAACGGGTGTATAAATCCTGCTTGATAGTATATGCGAGAGGCTGCACATATGTGACTGGTACTAAGCTTGCTTATTTCGTAATAAAGAGAAACTCACGATCAATAAAACGTGTGGTTATTTAGATTCCTGTGATTGGGTATCAGGAGTTTGCTAGTTATGCTGCTGGGGCAATTTGCAGGGCATGGAAGTAGCCATTGGGGCAGAGCTAATGTCCCGCTTGCAGCACATGGAAGCCACATATCTGGGTTTAGTAAAGGGGAAGGGGTTTGCACCTGGCAGGTAAATATTACAGTTTTATGCCAATGTTACTAACAGGGAAGAAAGAATATCTTTTCTAAAAAAGATGGCATTCCCAGGAAGGAGCCATATCAGTGGTAATTAGAAGTTAATGGGTCCCACACAGTATTTTCCCTTGATCTTCATATTTTAATAATGTTCATCATTCAATACATTTTATTTGGCCTTTTTAAATTTCTGATTTTGATATTAGAAAATGCCCCAATTTATGCCCAGGTATGTAACAGCTCATTAAATGGAATCCCGCAAATTGGGTTGTTGCAAATTTCACATATAGGCACAATACCACCTGCAGATAGATTTGTAGTATGATTAAGTAAACACTGAGAACCCATGTAAAAGAAATAAACACATGATTTAAAAAGTTTTATTGTATGTGTTGTATTGGTGCCAGGCAGCTGCCAATTATTATAACCTATCCCCCTACTACAATATGGGCTCGTACAGACAGAGGTTTTGCCCTGCGTTCCCAAGATGGCGTTCTTTTGTGTTCCACCGCCGGGCGAAACACAGCCTTTACTTCCCTGTCTTGCTGTACTCACATAGACATGTAAGCACCTAACGCAGGTAAAACACAGCATGTTGCGTTCCACCTGTGTTCAGCACTTATAAGTAGGAATGCACCGAACCCACCCTGACGGATTCTGCCAAAATCCCGAACCGAATCCAAATCCTAATTAGCATATGCTAACTAGGATTGGGAAAAAAAATTTTCCCCAGGCCATTTAACCCTTTCCAAATTCTACTTAGCATATGCAAATGTATGCTAATTAGGACTCGGTTCAGCCGGGACCGTGGATTCGTCCGAAACCGAATCCTTCAAAAAAAGCCTGGATTCGGCCCATCCCTACATATGAGCCTATGATTAAGTACCATAGGGTACGAAATGCGTAAGGCTAATTGCTATATGTGTTAGTACAATAAATCTTTTGTGATTTTACTTTAATGAATGACTGTTATTCAACTACCTCAACACCGGAGTGCCTGCCTTTTTTCCATAGCTGTGACCTACTTATGAGAGCCTGTGTGAGTACAGCGGGACAGGGAAGAATGGTCTGAGTCTATTACTGTGTTCCCCTGCAGTGGAAGCAGGTACAGACACTTGAGTTTAAGCCCTATCTCTGACCTTTTTCTTTCTGATTTACTATCATTTCTATCCCTGAATGTTTTACTGATGTTCCTTCTTCCATATATTCAGTCATGCATATGCTATGAAAAAAGTGTAATACACAAATCTGAGTGCTAAGATTCAGTGAGTCATTAATGTAGCATCAGCCCAGTGCTGGGTGTGTCGTGCTGGGCTGCTAATACCAATGACTCACTAAATTAAGCAATTGCAGTTGTGTGCGCACCTTATTATTGTTAATTTATGCATAACTGGAAACTAGGCATGGAACATTAGATTTGGAGATATTAAAATGTGTGGTACTTTGCCGTTTGCTTTCTTCTATGGTTGTTCAACTTTTTCCTGCAGTAGGGCTGATCATCTAATATGCCATATTAACTGTATGATTTCTTACTAGAAAAAATGATATTGATCAGGGATCCCCAACCTTTCTTACTTGTGAGCCACAGTCAAATGTAAAAAGACTTGGAGAGCAACACAAGTATCATAAAAGTTCATGGAGGTGCCAAATAAGGGCTGTGATTGGCTATTAGGGAGCCTCTATGCACACTATCAGCTTACAGGGGGCTTTATTTGGTAATTCATATTGTTTTTATTTAACTAATACTTGCCACCAAGTCAGAAATGAAAAAATAACTACCTGGTTTGGGGGCACTGAGAGCAACATCCAAGGGGTTGGTGAGCAACATGTTGCCCCTGAGCCACTGGTTGGGGATCACTGATATAGATCCTCTGTAGTGAAATATTTGTCCCTCAGTCTTTCAGTTTGACAGCCCTGCGCTACACTTATTTAGCTAGTTATATTAGAGGTACACCAAATGCAGCATTTGATTAGGCAAATGTATGAGTCCGGGCACTTCTAGCAGGATTTGGAATTGTTTTGGTTAAACCCTTAAAATCACAAGACTTTAAAGCTCTGGGCAGCTTAAAGTGCCAGTTTTCTTTTTTAAAATATTGGATTTACAGTGCCCTCCATAATGTTTTGGACAAAGACACATTTTCTTTCATTTACCCTCTGCTCCTCAGTGTAAAATTTGAAATCAAACAATTCAGATGTGATTAAAGTGCACATTCCAGACATTAGTTTAAAGTTATCTACATACATTTCAGTTTCACCTTGTAGAAACACTTTTTTATACATAATCCCCCTCATTTCAGGGCACCAAAATATTTGGGACAAATTAATGGTAGGTATGTTAAAGCAGTCATGTTTGTTGCATACTCCTTGCATGCAGTGACTGCTTGGATTCATAGACATGACCAGATGCTGAGTATCTTCTCTGGTGCTGCACTGCCAAGCCTCTACTGCAGCCACCTTCAACTCTTGCTTGTTCCAGGGGCTTGCCCCTTTTAAGTGTCCTTTTCAGCATATAGAAGGTATGCTCAGTTGGATGGCTTGGCCATTCAATAATTTTAAATTTTATAGCTTTGAGAAACTCCCATGTTGCCTTAGCAGTAAGTTTGGGATCATTATCGTGTTGCAGGATGAAGCACCTTCCAATGAGTTTGGAATAACTTACTGGAACTTGAGCAGATAAGATGTTTCTATACATCTTAGAATTCATTGTTCAACTGCCATCAGCAGCTACATCATTGATGAATATAAGTGTGCCAATACCTGTGGCAGCCATACATGCCCAAGCCATAACACCCCCACCACCATGTTTAACAGATGAGCCGATAAGCTTTGGATCTTGGGCAGTTCTTTTTCATCTCCACACTTTCCTCTTGCCATCACTCTGATACAGGTTAATCTTGGTCTCATCTGTTCATTCTTCTAATTACTTTTTCAACCTGTAATCTGGCAATTTTTGTGGCTAACTAGTGGTTTGTATCTTGCAGTGTAGCCTATTTCTGTTTATGAAGTCTACTGCGGATAGTAGTCTCTGATAAAGACTCGCCTGCCTCCTGAAGAGTGTTTCTGATCTGTTGAACAGGCATTTAAGGACAATGCGGTGAGGATTCCTCTGTCATCAGTGGAGGTCTTTCTTGGCCTACCAGACTCTTTGCGATTACAGAGCTCACCAGTGCATTCTTTCATCTCAATGATATTCCTGACAGTTGACTGGTTTGACTGATGTATCTAATGGTCTTATTCTCGTTTTTCAGCCTCATAATAGCTTCCTTGACTTTTGTTGGCACAGCTTTTCTCCTTATGTTGAACATTAGCAACTATACACTCCAAATGGTAGAAGCAAGCCTGAGTATCTTATCCCTGCACTAATGAAGCAATGCAACACATATGAGTAATAACAAACACATGCAATGCCAATTGTCCCAAATATTATGGTGCCCTGAAATGAGGGGGGCTATGTATAAAATGTTTTAATTTCTATATGGTCAAACTGAAATTAAAGTCTGGAATATGCACTTTAATCAAGTCTGAATTGTTTCATTTAAATTTTATTCTGAGGAGCAGAGGGGTAAGTTGAAGAAAAATATGCCTTTTGTCAACATCAGTTCAGTATTCAACATTACCTTTTGTGAAGGATTCGGTATTTGACTAAATCCAAAATTGATAAGTTGAGCGCCTCTCTAATATACAGTAAACAAACCCACAAGGTGATTGGAGATTTTGCTGTAAAGGCCACAAGGGACCCTTGGCATAGGCTCTGTGTTTTTAAAGGAGAACTCTGGCTTCCAAACATAAATTTGTTTAAGAGGCCCACACAACACAGAAACCTCTAATATACCTAACACTCTAATTGATAGAGTATGCCATTTTTATATGCTAAAATGTCAATTCCTGACAGGGGAGGAGGGACTAAAACATTGATGTTACAAAGTAGTCAGCCAGATTAGCAGCAGAACAGGGGGTGGGGCTTAGGTAACTGTTCCAAACCATATTATTACATTAAAAATCATGAAAAGGCTGCATATATTTTTTTTAATTGATGTATATTGCAAAGTTGGTTGAAATTATGTTTACTCTTAAAAAATCTTATGTTGTGTTTGGGTGGAGTTCACCTTTAATTTTTCTTTTGGTATTCAGTTTTGCTCTTGCGTTTGAGTAATGATGGATTGTTTTGATTAGCAACCGTGAGGCAGTCAGATTTATATATGTATTACGAATGCACTGGAGCCCTAATTTTTGGAGTGCAGAAGTGTGAATGCTTACATTTTGACAAACAATCATGATGGACATTGCATCTCCATAAATAACCATTTATAGGGAAACTAAAGCTTAATGATAAGTAAGACTCTTATTTTAAAATTCCATACAAAATACTCTAAACAGCTCCCAGAATCACATACTTTTCTCTCTGTATGCAGATTTATTTTGTTTCTTTATTATAAGCAGTTAAACTGTGGCTCTTTTACTGACCTCCTTGTCTATCTTCGCCCCTTTTGCTTCCTGAGCACTACTTCTCTCTCCAACTATGAAGACCTCAAAGAGGTTCCTACTTTGCATGCTCACTGCCTCTGCTCCAATTAAAATAATTTAGGCATGCACAACAGGCACCTATTGAGGTCATCATTGCTTGCAATGATCTGGAAAAGTGCATTTGTGCAATGGACTGCAGTTGTTAGGTTTTCAAATATGTATATGGCCAATGGTGGATTTAATAAGGGTAATTTAGGCCCACGGCCTAGCGCTCACGAAGCAATATAATGCAGGGGAATTTGGGGATTGGTATTGCAATTTATGCAATGTGTGGTGTATTGGGCTGCCACAGCTATGAGATCCATTATCCAAAAACCCTTTACCCAGAGAGCTCCAAATAACAGAAATGCCATCTCCCATAGGCTCTATTTGAATCAAACAATGTAATTTTTTTTAAAAATGGTTATATAATTTTTAAGTAGACTAAAAGGAATAGTTCAGTGTAAAAATGAAACTGGGTAAAATGGATAGACTGTGCAAAATAAAAAATATTGCAAAAATGTAATCTATAAAGGCTGGAGTGGGCAGATGTGTAACATAATAGTTACTCTTAGTTAGTCAGTGACTTTAGGGGGGGCACATGGGCCATAACCGTTCAGCTAGTTTGTGAGCACGCAGGTCAGATTCAGGATGGAAGTAGTGGAGGTAGTTTTTATTTTGCCCATTTTCATTTTTACACTGAACTGCTCCTTTAAGGTATGGACATCCAAATTAAAAAAAGACCCTTTATCCGGAAAACAGGTTCCATACTGCTACATATAATTCAGAAATTATTTCTGTGTATCCGATCAGTTAAATGTCACTGAAACGTGTATTTTAAACTCATGGCATAGCAGAACTACTAAAGAATGCAACTTGCACACCCAGGGCATTATAAGATTGATTAAGTAAAAAAACAAGAAAGTGAATTTAAGTAGAAATTTATACAAAACCGACACACCTTGTAGAATTATAAAACCTTAAGAGCCCTGCAGTAAATTAGCAGAATACATTGTTTTGACATTATTTGTATGGCTATATAAATTCCATTTGTTTATTAAAGGACCCATACCACTTAAATAAAAATTATTTTTTAACTTGACACAGTACAGTGTTTTTTTATAATAGCAATGTGTTTACTATCATCCATGTTGCACTCATAAATAAGCAACATGCAATGACTTCAGGGGATGGGCAGCAACGGGCAGCAGGCAATAGGCAAGAATATCACTGAGCAGTAGCAATACAGGACAGGAGAGAACAGTGGGAGAGATAAGATGGGCAGGTGTAGTACAGTTTAACAGACATGGGTATGGCAAGTGGTCCATGGAAAGAAAGCATTCATTTTTATTCAGCTGCTCCCTATATGCACAGGGATAACACATACATTTCACCAACCCAGAAGAAGCATGCAGGTTTCTGTATTTGCAGTTATACATTTATGGCAATTAGCCTAAAAGCAAAAGTGTTGCTACTGCATGTAAGCAGAATTATATATATATATACATATTATTGGATAGGAACATCTCTTGGAAATGAAATGTACATATATGAGAAGGTAGGCACTCACGTATACATCGCCTGGGTGCAGTTAGGATATATGCATAACTTTCACTTCTCATGACTTATAATATCCACAGAAAATTTTGATGGAGACTGAAGTTTCAGCCCCACCAGGGCCTTTCTTAAAGTGGAAAATTGAAATTTTCTTTTGGAAATTACAGATATGACTATGTGATATCCAAATCGTGCTCCAAATAAGGACTTTTTAGCAAATGATCATATCAGTTCTAGCAGAGGGTGATGTGATATGTGAGAGGACAATAAAAGGTTAATATAAATTAAAAGTAAATCTAAAGGCATTCTTTTTAAGTACTTAATGCATATCTAAATTCCCAGATCCCTGCTTGCTTCTCTGAGATATGGTGCTGGCAGCCTACAGCAGTGTGAAGCCTACAGTGACATCACTGAAATCTCTCTCCCCTTCCTGTAGGTGCCAGCGGCAGCCTTCCTATTCTCTGAGCGTGTGTGTAACTTGATCCTGTCTGCTGTTCTGAGCTACACATGCCTACCAGCCAATCAGAAGCGGATCTGGCAGAGGGGAGGGGGGAGGGAATGAAACACATGTGCAGTATGAAGCAAGGAGGGAAAGGAAGGGAGGATACCTTTTTAGAGATGGCTGCCTGTTCTAGAAAATGTGAAGTGTGACTGAGTAAATATTTGATTAGGTGAGCCAAAAGTGTGGCATTTTTACTAAACAATAGGAGGACTATTGGGCAGTATGCTTTTTAAATTTTGACTTGCATTCTCCTTTAACACAGCTCAGTACATTTATAATGGGTATGGATTTGTTAATTTAAAAAAAAGTAATTTGGGTTTCATGTTTAATTTAAAAATATTATTTTTATGTCTGGGTGACAGGTCCCCTTTAAAGGAGAAGGAAAGGCTAAGTCACTTGGGGGTGCCAAAATGTTAGGCACCCCCAAGTGACTTAGATCGCTTACCTTGTACCCTGGGCTGGTGCCCCTGTTAGGAGAAAAAAGCACCAGCCCAGGGTACTTGTAGTGAGCGCTTCCTTCTTCCTTTTTCTTCTGCCGGCAAAATCCGTGGGCCGGCGCATGTGTAGTAGAGTAAAAAGCCGACTTTCTTGTTTAAGTTCGGCTTTTCACTCTACTGCGCATGCGCACGCAAGCGAATAGGAAGTAGGAAGCGCTCGCTGCTACCCCGGGCTGGTGCTGTTCTCTTCGTACAGGGGCACCAGCCCGGGGTACAAGGTAAGCGATCTAGGTCACTTGGGGGGGCCTAACATTTTGGCACCCCCAAGTGACTTAGCCTTTCCTTCTCCTTTAAGCACTTTATGAATAACTAGTTAAGCTACCAAATAAACCCTCTGAAAATGTAATCTACAGCCTTCCATCTTCTTTCTACATAGTGCCAAACTAGAAGAATGCTGCTTAGTCCTCTTTGCCTTACCTTGCACACAGTCCAGTTAAACCTGCGGGACAACAATACATTGTGTGCTGTCTTGAACTTCTTAAAAATATCTGCCAAGTCTTACCTGTCTGCAGCTGCCATTTATTGACGTACAAATCTTCTCAGAGGGGAAATACAACTGTATGTTGGCAATCTACAAGCCAAGTTACTGATTGAACCATAGCATTCTAAGTACATTGAATTTACTTAAACTAGAATTCAGTTTTTTCCTTCTGGGAAATGTAACATGTTAAGATTTATAGCACAGTGGTACCCCCATTAGATTTGAGGTTCTATAACAGAACTACACTCTGGGAATTGCCTCTCAAATTAGGCCACTAGAGGAATACTAATAATCCTTCCACTAAAGTTCCTTCCACACCCCTACTGAGGTTATAAAAATTATATATATAAGAGGACTGCTTTACAATCTACCCCCTTGGTTGTGGGTTGCACATCTTAACCACCACCTCCTGTTTTTGTCTGTTTTTATTATTGATTTATTGGGCTAAAGATAGATGAGAAAATTCTACCCGTACATCTCAATTTTATATTCACATTTAATCCTGTGAAAAGATGTCTGACCCAACTGGGGCTCAAAAAAGTTCCCAAAATTATATGTGTTGTCTTTGGTGTACCTATAGGGAAATGCAGGGGGTGCTAGCCTTGCCCTGTCTCTTGCCACCCAGACCCACTGAACCCCAGTTCATTGTGGGAAAGGTATAGTTTTCAGTACTTTTGTAAATTCAAGGAATGTTCTAATGCATTCCAGATGAGTCAGGGTTTATCAAAATGTAAGCTGGCCATACATGTACTGATAACATTTCGGAGAATTTTAAGGCCATGTGTGAACTAAGAATTATCGCACCAATAATTTTCGTTCCATGGCGATCAGTGGTTTAGTCAGACAGGTTAGAAAATAAAAATCTGCGCATGTGTATTGGATGATATCCTTGGGGGACTTGCAATGGAAGTCACTTTGTACTATTGATGTCTGTCAACTGTTGTTGCATTTAAACATATAACCGATACTCGAAAATTCGTCAGAAGAAGACTTAAATCTGAACATGTATGGCTAGCTTTATCCTAGTATACATTTGTGCATGGTCAGAGGAGATAGTTGCTTTCATTTTGCAGCTATTAGGCACCTAGGTGTGGTTGGAACTAAGGTGATTAGTCTTTGCCATGGGGGTTTGGACTTAAAACCTGTCAGGAGATTCATGAAGGAGAGTTTCTGTCTTAACTTGCTGAGAAGGTCTGTGACAGCCACCCAATAATCTTGGATAAGAGAGCATTGCCAAAATCTGTGAAATTGTGTACTATTCACCTAACAACATCTCAAGTAAAGGAATCTTGCACAGAGCTTAGCTGCAGTACAGTAACAGTTTAAAAGGATTTTATAGATATTTTCTCTGTGAACTATATGTTTAAGGATTTGTAAGCCTTTTCCTAAATATAGAAAGTGGACAAGGTGCCTGCACCCACACCCCCAAACTAATATTGAAATAACCTGACAATAGTGTGTGTTTGTAAGTTGAAAGTTGAGTAGAAAAGCACATACATGCTATTGCTTGAAAAGTGCTGGCCAGGAGATTGTAATATGTGTTAGGCACTTTGATGCTTCCACTATTACTAAAGTGATCATGACTGACCCTTCCTCCAGTAGAAAAACATAGTAAACAAGAGGTTAATTGTACAAATAGGGATTGAGTTCACTAGTCAAGAAGTTCCTCCTGACAAAAGATTTTACTATCTTATTATTGACTGAAGAACCAGAAAAGCAAATACACCTGTTGTGTAAACTGTTACTGTCACATGTGTGCACTCAGGAGGCTGAAAAAAATGTGGAGATATACAGCATATATACTTCCACTAATTTTGTTGATGGGTAATAAACAATTAAGTAAAATTGTTGTATTGCTGGGGTACAGGTACCTATATAGAAATTAAAAATTCAAAACACTACCCAGTCCACCAAATCTAGCAGTGGAGCTGAGTGGAGGATACCTTCTTCAGCAATTGGAACATGAGCAGTACAGAAGAACCATCTGTACATGTACCAATCATCAGTGAAGAGGGCAGTCCATATCACCTAAGTACAGCCTGGCAGCCACCCCAATGGGCAGCACTGTATTCATTAGAGGCAGGTGAAGAGATGCATGTAGGGATCCCACCTCCCACCCGCTAACTTACAAGTTATTCGGGAACAAAAGTTAGGGAGCATTAGCAGACGCAAACCACAACTTCTTTAAATAACTCCATCAGTTGTTAGGGTAGTGTCACACTCTGTTCTTCACTGCTGTACATTGAAGAGTATACACTTTTATGCTAAAATCCACTCCATGTGTGCTTGTCAGGGCATAACCAAGCCTGGGTAGACAAAGTAGATCAGCCTCTACTTCGCTGTAGTAGCTACACCACAAGCCTAATTTTAGATGTTTGCACACTTTGTCCACAACTCATTACCACCTTAGTAGCACTCTGATGTCAATGCAAGCACCATATTTAGGACAATACAATTATGGCCTTTTAAAGCAATTCCTCTTTAACTGCATGCTTCTCCTTTATTAGTTGACAAACATCTTAGCAGTATGACAATAGTGTGGCTTTCTATTTACTCTTGAACAGGACAACCAGCAGGGGGACATGCAGGCCAGGGATAACACCAACTGCTTTAGTACTAATAATGAATGGCATGTCAGCTAGGCTAATCTCATGGAAAAGGCCAATGGTGGGAAAGGTTACTTGACTGTTTGGTCATTGTCACACCTGTAGAGCATGGAATATCTATTTACCAGCAGCTCTTATGCAAGAACAATGTCAGCTGGATTCACTGGCTATAGCTAGTAACAGTAATGGACTATACATCTATACATAAATATAGTACAAAAAAGGTAGCACACCACTATATTGAGACACTACCTGGGTGCCAGGTAAGTTTTCACCAGGGATAAAATGTTTTTTGGTTTTATTTTGCACTGAAAAAAAGAAGAATGGCATTGCCCCCCTTGCAATGTAGTATACATTTTTTTTTATTGACTCCAATATATTTGTCAAATTTTTGGTGAAATTTTGCCATTAACTACTTTTCTTAAATTTAAGCTCACTGAAGGCCATACCAATGTAAACCTGCCATAGCTTACTGACTTCATGGCAGCTGCGAACAAAGAATCAACTGCACAAAATCTAGAGACAGAATGAAACAGACTGAGCGCATCAGCTGAAGCTAAAAATGTTGTTGTGGGGGTAGGCCTGTCCAAATATTCACACAATATACTTCCTACCCACACTCCCCCAACCAATCATAACTTATGATACTGAGCTGAACAGCCCTTAACAGGAATTACTGAGCTGAGATAGTTTAGTAAATTAATGAAACACAAACATTTTTAGATACAGTAGAAAAAAATAGTGTCAAATCTGACAAAATGTAAAACCGGGGAAATGCATAATACATTATATTTTGGTGGGACTAGATGTAAATAACACATGAAAAAGATATATATTGTAAAGGGAACTTTAATTCAGAAAGTTGAAGGAGCAAAGAAGCGACGCTCTTCCTTGGTGCAGAATAGGTATAGGATAGAGTACAAAGAGATTGTGAAAGTATCAGGACAACCATTTACAGCTTGCTCTTTATGGCTATGAATTACGTAAACTGGTATCTTTCATAGATATTTAACATTCCTCCCCACTCAGAAAGCAGTGATATGACAGATAACTGTAATAAATAAGGTCGCCTGCTTTCATGCAGTAGGGAACAACTGGCTTTCTTGGTTAGGTTGTGTTATAGGCAAAGGGAAATATGGGGTAAACAGGTTATTTGTGAGGGTATTCCGCTTCCATTTTCTTTCCAGTGTCACAACTCAGGCTCCATGTTTCCTATAACTATAAACTGATATATGAAGAATCTGATATGTGCAATGATGCATGATCACTAAAGTTATTCCAAGATTTCTCTATAGATGATAATGGAGTCCGCAGTGAACTGAATCTGGCATTACACTTAAGGGCTCTTCTAGATGGACATTTTTTAACTTGTGTGACTTATGTGGAAACTTACCTAACTTACTGAAAAAGAAACTTATGTAGAAAGTTATGGAGCTTACTTAAAGGGGAAGAAAAGGCTAAGTCACTTGGGGGTGCCAAAATGTTAGGCACCCCCAAGTGACTTAGATCGCTTACCTTGTACCCTGGGCTGGTGCCCCTGTTAGGAGAAAAAAGCACCAGCCCAGGGTACCTGAAGGAAGCGCTTCCTCCTTCCTTTCTCTTCTGCCGGCGCATGCGCAGTAGAGTGAAAAGCCGACTTTCTTGTTTAAGTTCAGCTCTTCACTCTAATGCGCATGCACGCGCAAGCGAAAAGGAAGAAGCGCTCACTGCTACCCCGGGCTGGTGCTGTTCTCTCTGTACAGGGGCACCAGCCCGGGGTAAAATGTAAGCGATCTAAGTCACTTGGGGGTGCCTAACATTTTGGCACCCCCAAGTGACTTAGCCTTTCCTTCTCCTTTAAAGACATAACAAGCAATGTTCACTCTGAGCAGCTTGACAGGGGCAGGCAGGTGTATGAGGTATAAACTTAGGCCAAAACCCACTGATCTTTAATGAACTGACTGACTGTTTATATGAACTGCTTATTATAGAGTAACATGAGCTATTCATATTGGAATCTGTTTACTGAATTATATGAGCTCTCTCTTACATGAACTTTCTAGCAGTGGAATGACTTGGCCCCTCCAGCAACATCACTGGGTCCCAAAATTTTGGAAGCAAGTCATTTTCCATGAACATATATTTCAGCCCCACTGGGTCCCCTATAGTTCCTGGCCCCCCAGCAGATGCAGGTTCTGTTTCCTCTACAGTTACACCACTGCTTTTCAGTAAAATGATTTATGACTTTGTATTATAGCAGCTGTGCTGGAAAAACACACACACATACATCAATTTCAACCTTTTGTCTTAGCAAAACCTACTTACCTGCTAGTTGATCTGTTGTGTAGCACATACAAGGGTATAGCCAAAAAAGGTTGGTACTATGTGCCAAGAATCCAGACATCAAAGAACAGAACCTGACTACTGTATTGTGCGCCAATTACACCCTTGTGACACCCAGGACCAGTTGATGCTACCTGCTGTTTAGTTGCTATGGGTAACTAGATCTGTAGCAGACTTAGCATCTCTTATTACATTATAAGTCCATAATTTTCCGGTTTTGTTGGGAAACACTATGTGCAAGCCCAAACTGTCGATCTGTAGATTCTGGAAAATACCAGAGAGGCTGCTTTAAGATGCCATAGGCAGGCACTATTTAGTGGGCTGGTGGGGGGGGCTGTTTAGGCCACTGTGTATTTGAAATGTCAGGGCCTATTTTGAATCTCACTCTGGACCTGAGCTATGTACTATTGAACCAGCAACTCTGGATGCACAGTTTGCCAAAGATACATATTAAAAGTGATTTGAATGTCCCCACCCACAATTCCTCAAATGTGGTCTATTTTCTCAGAGATGGCATGCACATGTCTTCTGTTTTATTTATTTTACAGTGTGAAACTGGTCTGTGTATCAGTTACATTTATCTATATTGTATGAACCTTGGTCCCTGTATTATAGGCTAATTCAGTTACACGTCACCAACAGTAGAGCAGTTTATACAAACAAACCTGTGCACTTTAAATTAACATGACCTACCTTCACCTTTGGACATACGATAACAATAGTCTCTTTTATCCTACAAACCATGTTACACTTTCTTATATACTGTGACAGAGATTATTTGGGGTTCTGTAGCCCATGCCTTGGTGTTACACTCTTCTAGGGAAGAAACAGAACATTGAGGTATCATGTGACAGAGGCCCAGACTGGGATTCATAATAGGCCCTGGCATTTCAAGTACCCAGAGGCCCAAACAGCCCCCCAGCAGCCCAAAGAATAATGACTGCCTATGGCATCTTACAGCAGCAAGCAATCATAATGTAGTGATTGCAACTTTATAAACAGTTATCTATATACATCCATTAATTTTATTTATCCAGTATTTAAAGCATTGCCTTGAGGTCACTGGCTGATTAGTCCCCAGGTTATATGTGATTTCCCCTGCAATCTGATTTACTTTAATCAGAAGTTACATTTTATTTTAAGTTATTTACAATTATATATACAATTTTATATTTACAATTAAGTTACATTTTATTTTATTTTTGTACTTTGTTGAAACATGATGGCATGGTGGAACGTTTAGTCTCTCGTTTAGGTATGTCATATGTATTTTTTTTCATTCCAACTGGTATGTCATATTTTTATTGCTAATGTTTGATAATAGAGACTGATTTGCACACTATCTGCATTACTAAATAGGCCATGAGGTGAGTTAAGAAAGTTGCCTCAGGCGGCAGTGCCCCTGAAGTTAACAAATTCTGATTTTTATTGCACTCTCTGCACTAGCAATTCCTCTAATGCAAAAAGCCTATGGGGCCGATTCACTAAAGGCCGAAAAAACGAGTTGAAAATATTATCACTTCTTATATTTTGAGAACTAATGATCGATTCACTAAAAGGACACTTGTCTGAATTAAGAAGCGATGTTATTGTCGTTTATCTGGGGGTGACATATTTTTAAGCAATATTTTAAACCATGCAATATATTTATGAGTTATTTCATAGCACCGATATTAGCACACACTAACCGTTACTCTCTGAAAACTACCGTTCTGAAAATGAACATTTCTCTGAAAACTTTAGGCTGCATCACTCTAAGGCGAACACATACTTGAAAAAATCCGACTGCAAACTCCATCTTGTCACCACAATCACCAGCTGCAATTTTGTTTAGTAACGCCTACTCCTGGGAGACATTAAGTTTCACAGTAATTATTGCCACATTAACGCTTCAAATATGTCTGTAAATTATGCGTTAGTATTATTTATATTCGATAATTACCTCAATGTGAAGGAAGCTTTCCGATAATCAGGATTTTTGTGCATGCGATATGAGTTGTAACGCATGCGAAATGACTATGATGAATCGGTACTTAACTATCGAACACTTTTTAACGCATAAAACTATGCATCATGCGCTAACGACCTTTAGTGAATCGGCCCCTATGTGTGGAGGGGCCGCATCCCCTAGACTGCCTCAGGGTGACACTCTGGGCCAAAATGCCCCTGATTACTGCCAATATATGGCAACGTCCCATGTGCTGTATGCACCAGTTAGGAGAGTATCAGTAGCATAACTAGCAGTTCTTTCAATGCATGGTTCAAATACATGGAAATTAGTTCAGCTGCTCCTACACATGGGGCAAAAAACTATTCAGGGCTTTAGCTGCTTTTTAAGGCTGATGCCACACCAGGCGTAGGGCTGATTTTTTCGGCAAGCGGAAAAACGCTTGCCGAAAATTCAGCCCTACACCTGCTACTTGTGCCTGCACCCGAATGAATGGGATACGCTCGGGTGCAGGCACATGTAGCCGATATACGCATGAAAACGCGTGAGAATGCAAAGTCTCGCGTTTTCATGCGTATATCGGCTACATGTGCCTGCACCCGAGCGTATCCCATTCATTCGGGTGCAGGCACAAGTAGCAGGCATAGGGCTGAATTTTCGGCAAGCGTTTTTCCGCTTGCCGAAAAAATCAGCCCTACGCCTGGTGTGGCATCAGCCTAAGAACAGGTTTAGAAATCACTCTGACACACACTGGTAACTGCTTTATGACCGATAGTTACTGGGCACTCCTTTAGCACAAAAAAAGAAATATTGAACGCTTAATTGATTTCATTTAAGTTCACACTGACACCAAAAGAACCTTGCAGCAATAAACAGTTACAGGATGTACTAAACAATTACAGGATAACTGTAATAACTAAATGTAATAAAGGTTAATGTACATATATTGCGTCCTTTTTACCCACAAATAACAAATTATCACATTAGTCCTCCATAATGTCAGAATGTAATCGTACTATAAAGTAACAGATATTAACAACCACTCAGTCAGACATATCTCTAGTGACCAGGTTATTCCAGCAGTGCAGGTTCACAGCTTCAGATATGAAGTCCAGTTGCAGTACTAAATAAAGCATGATGGGCATCTCCCCTATTAAAGTCGCTCATTCAATTGTGGCCAAATATTGGAATCATTTTGTGCTCGGGCTAGAAAATGTAATAAATGTTACCAATAAATAAAAAAGATAAATAGTAAAGTATAATAAAATAACTGTAGGAAGCTAAAAATAGCCCATTATTTGTATACTGGCCAAGAATGGATTATGCCCCTCCTATAAAATAACCTGCATCATCTTAATATTGGAACAGAGGACTACAGAACCTGGCAGTGAAGAGCAATATACAAATAAAGGGTGCCCAGGTGCCAGTGGTGTTACACCCTATTAGCAGATCCTGCAACTGCAGAGGGGGCCTGGGGGAAAGAGGGTAAGAACCCGCATTTCCCTCCCTATGGTCTGCACTTGCACCATTGTACCCACTTGTTTACAGGTGGAGGCATGGGGTAGGATGGCAATGAAACCTGGAGGGGGCCCCTCGGATGATTCTTTTTGCAAGGAGAGACCCAGGAGGTCAATATTATACCAATGATAGGTGTTAAAGGAAATGTAAAGTCTGTTTAACTGTTGCATTCCCCAGTAAAATAGAAGTTTTTTTTTCCTCAGGTCAGCGCTTGGTGTTCTGCACATGTGCAGTAAAGTATACCCACCTAGATTTACTCTACTGCGTATGCACAGAACGCAAAGCAATAAGAAAGTAAGGTAAGGAGATGCACAGAGCTCAGACAGTTTCTTTCCACAGGTTTAAGTGGTTTTCTCCTAACAGGAGCACCAGCCTGGGGAAAAAACTTAGCAATCTATGTCACTGGGGGTGCCTAACATTATGGTACCCCCAATGAAATAGACTTTACATGTCCTTTAATCTAATATAATGTTTAGCATGTCATGGTTTAGCAGTCTGAGGTCTCACCATTGGTTTATGAGCTCTGGAGATGCCATTTCATAGCTTTGCATATACAATTTAAAATGTCTCTGGGCAAGAAGGTACCTTTTCACATACATGTGCTGCACAGATGCATTTCTAGCAGATTGATATTTTTAGTTAAAGACGCAAAATTGTCCAACAAATTGGCAACATTTATAAACCTGATAAATGTGTCATTTAATCAGTATGCACTTCTCTGTTCTGTACTATGGAGTGTCAGAGCTATAAGCATTGCTTCAACATTAAAGTGATACTGACACAAAAAAACTACTTTTCAAAATATGAATATACATAAAAAGCTACCTATAGGTCGTGTTGGCGGTCTTTTTCGGCGAGTCTTTTTCGGCGATTTCCGGAAATCGCCCCGCCGCGTCTGCCATCCCACCGGCAACTTACATGTTCGCCGGTGGGATGGCAGGGGTAGGCAACTCGGGGAGATTAGTCCCCCGCGAACAGGGAGTTTTGCCGCGGGCGACTAATCTCCCTGTGTGCCAGAGCCCTTAAGCATCAGGGGATGTTACCACTTAAGTGGGAGAAAGAAGAGCAAGGGGGTTGGGGGCATGTAGTTGCAGGGAAACAAGCTCAGGTCTCCCAATGATTTTGTATTATGATGAGCTGTATTATACCCATCAGCCCTGGTCCTCGGAAACATTGTCTTGCTTGAAACTGATCCGTGGTGCAAAAAAGGTTGGAGAACATTGAGTTATATAATGCATCATCATGAGATTCAGCACCTACACTGACATCAGCCTTTCCCTGTGCCTGCACCCAGACCCATTGTATTGGCCCTGGCACAGGCACACGGAGCAGATTTTGGCACAAAATGCCTACTCGTGCATTTCTGTGCCGGAAAATGCTCCATGCGCTAGCACCGGGGCCAACTTCTGCTGGCCAAGAATCAGCCCCACGTGGCATTCGCCGAAAGGTCTTACTGGCTTGCAGCATTAATCTTGTCTAGGATGCCATTGTCTTTCATGATGACTGGTCACAAACTTATGTATCACCTTTCAAAGCCCTGTTATTGTTTTCTTGTCCCTAACAAAAAGGCAGAAAGGGGTGTGGCACTGCAGCCCCAGCAAATATGACGGCATACATGGGTGAAGCCAGCTAAGCAGAATGATATGAAATGAAACTCTCTTATAATAAGTTTTAGCCAGGTTAGTGCAGAGATGTAACATAAATCTATTTTAGCAAAGCTATTCCCCTGAACTAAACAATATTCTGCAGGAAGGTCTGAGAGTTTTGTGACCTTTTAGAATATGTCTTAATATAAAAACCATTGCAGACTTTAATACCAGAACAGTGCTGTTAGAGTCATGTCCTTAACTATCATTGCACAATTATTGCTTGCACCAGAGAGTTGAATGAATTAACAAGATAAATGCAGTAACTGTTTAAACTTGTCGACAGAGTCACTCATGATCCACAAGATCAGTCATGGGAAATTGTATGTGGTCCAAGATAAAGAATACTATTGATACAAACAATAAGGTTCCATTTCAATCCTAAATAATCCCATAATTCCAACCAAGCTATAAGAAGTTTGGGAATGATCAGATTCTATGCAATTGAAAAAACGGCACCTGTGTAATTTTGTACACCTTTGCCAAAAGACTTGCATAAGTGTTTATTTTATGGTTCTACTAATGTTATGTTAATGCTCCACTAAAACTGTTACCTTCTAACATTATGGGGCATATTTATTATAGTGTGTAAGCCAACATCACCGGTGATGTTGCCCATAGCAAAGAAAATGCAATGTATTATTATACTTAGGATGGCCATATACATTCTAATAATATTTTGGGCAACTTAAATTTAATCTGTCAATGCACTATTTTGGCCAGTACTTTCTGCAGGTTCGGCAGAAGGAGGTAGAATTTCTATTGTTTCTACCTCCATATCTGATGATTCAGCCCTGAACGTCAATGGAGGGTGCAACGGAATTACTATGTGTATGGCTACCTAGGCTGCTAGCACACAAGGAGATTAGTTGCCTGCAATAAATCTCCTTTACTGCGGGCGACTAATAAAGTAAATCAAGTAACGAGATTTATTGTGGACAATAATGTGGCAGCAGCCTTAGGTCAAGGGCACCCAAAGTGCTGGCTCCAACACTCTTAGCCTGTGTTTTTCAGGCAGATGGAGAGAAGTCCATCCTTATTCTTCCGCAGCTCTGTATATCTCCACCGACAAGTACAGCTTCCACCTGAGTGCAGGTACCCAGAGTGGAGCAGAGACTGGCCAAAAATGCTTGCTTTCGCATTTCTGCGCACACGCAGGGGGGAGGGTCATGACAAGGGAGCACAGACTAGGGGTTGGCAGGAGAGGTTCTTGTCTGGCACCACCTCATCTTTGCACCCTAGTAGGTGTGTCTCCCCAACATGCCATTCCACCAGCAAGAATGTAAATCACCCAGGAACCCACGGAGTGGTTGAGTCCCCACAATAGATCTCTGCTATCGCGGGCAACAAACCGATCCAGAAAGGCTTTCCACCGGCAACAATAGGAGTCGCTGGAAAGCCTTTCACGGTAATCCGAAGTTGCATGGAGTTTCCTCCTGCAGGCAACTCGCGCAACTTCGGACTACTGAAGTGATGTGAAGGCCTTTCCACCGGCAATTCCCTTTGTTGCCTAAGACAATGACATACAGTGCTTTGTTGATTTGTACACAGGGGTGAGAAAGCACCAGAAATGATCTTTTAGTCTGGAAGAAAACTTTACATGCGGCAATCTGACTGAAAATGTTTTGGAGGTGTGCAGTAGTTGCAGGTTGCATGTTTCCTCTGGTTTGGCTTTCATGGGAACCAACCAGCAGCAATCCAATGCATGGCTTAGTTTTTGGAAGCTTATGCTTGTTAGGTAGGCTCTGCTAGGCTTACTATCTCTTTTTTCAGGTCATAAATGACATCAATATTTCTGTTAGAAAAAAGGGAAGTATTGCAGAGCTGATGAGTTAAGTTTGTCAGGAAAAGAAAAGTGCTAATTGCTTTGGTCATGTTGTCTGAGGGAGCAATTTATATAGTCTTTATATAGTCTCCTTTGCAGCATAGCTCTAACTGGGAGTATCTTATACAGTGGTCACCAATTACATTTTGAAATACGAAAGTGTGTTTATGTTTTGTAGCTTGTGTCTCCTGCAATTTATGTCAGGCTCCAGCAAACATGTATCACAACACTAAATACTAGTGAAACACATGAACTAGGTACTTTATATGACTTTATATGATCCTCTGTGCTTTTTCCTGTTTTTACTCTGCATCCAAGAGTTGGTGAATTTCAGTGAGAGACAAAAATCTATCCCGGACAGTAATGCTGTGCCGACTGGCAAATCTTCCTGATTTTAAGGAACCGCGGGTCCAGGAGGGCTATTAAATGTTGATGTTGCAGGCCCGGAAGGTAAAAATTTGCACCCTGCAGTGAAACTTACCCTCTTCATCCTTACTGCATGAATTTAAAGGGGCGGTTCACCTTTAAGTTAACATTTGGTATGTTATAGAATGGCAAATTCTAAGCAACTTTTGACTTTGACTTTATTATTTATTTTTCATGTTTTTTTAAATTATTTGCTTTCTTCTGCTGACTCTTTGAAGCTTTTAAATGGGGGGTGAATGACCCCAGCAGCAAAACACTATTGCTCTGTGAACCTACAGTTTTATTGTTATTGTTGCTCTTTATAATTTATTTTTCTATTCATGTCTGCTCCTTTTCATATACAAATCTCTCATTCAAACCACTCCCTGGTTGCTAAGGTAATTTGGATCCTAGCAACCAGATAACGGCTGCAATTCCAAACTAGAGAGCTGCTGAACAAAAATTAAAATAACTAAAAAACTGCAAATAATCAAGAATGAAGACCAACTGCAAATTATTTCAAAATATTACTATATTATAAGTTAAATCAAAGGTGAACAACCCCTTTAATATCAGTGAAATTATATGTAGCGCTCCTGTGTCATGCATCCCTAAGGCACAGTAATAGATTCCTGGGAGAGAAAGCTTGGAGCTCAAATTGACTGGATATATCACTTTTACATTAGGCTTTAGCCTAGAGCTCTTACTATACCCGATGGGTTTGGTTCCCTTTACAAGTTTAGTGCTTACAGAGAACACTACAAATTTCCTTCATTCTTTTGGGGCCCTGCAGAAAAGCACTTGCTGCAAAAGCAAATAAATTCATAACACAGATTTGTCTCCTTTCTGTGATAGGGCATCAAGTGTGGTTGCCACCTCACCCCTTTAATACTGGCCACATATTTAATCCACATCCTGCATGGCTAGTAAGCAATTCATTAAGATGTATTCTGCAGACTGAACTGAATTCTGTGCAGCCATGCAGCATGCATCTAAACTAATTGCTAACTTGCCATGCAGGATGTGGATTCGATATGTGGCTGGCATTTAAAGGGAGGCAGCAACCCTAGTGGTAGGGTATATAATTCTCTGGCTGAGAGTTCAATAACAGCTAGAGAGTGGCAGGCTGGATTGTAAACTGTGGGACCCCAAAGAGACTAATTTTCACCAATGCTGCAGCCTTTGTAGGGTTACAATTTCATTATTACCTATAATTCTATTCAGGCCCTCTCCTGTTCATATTTCAGTCTCTTATTCAAACCACTGCCTGGCTGTGAGGGTAACTTGGACCCTAGCAACCAGATGAAGCTACTGAAAAAGCTGCAAATTATCTCAAACTATCGCTGTCTACATCATACTTAAAGCTAATTTAATGGTGGGGTGGACTACCCCTTTAATTCTGCCTAAGCCATTTTCTGCAGGATTAAAGGGTGTGCCCTAAATTCCTAAAGACGTGGGGGCTATTTAAAATCCTTCCGCAATTTGCAAAGTAAATTAAAGGTTTTACCTGCACACATTTATGTGAATAAACAGCCATTCAGTGCACAGCACTAGGTAATCCAACCCCCCCCCCCCCCATTTCATTGTTTTTTTCCTTGTTTAGCATCAATATATGACCATCCATCAGTGATATGTATCTGGAATAGTAAATCCTGCATTGCCAATTACCACTTAAAGGAAAACTATACCCCCAAGCTATATAGGTCTCTATAAAAATATAAAACCCTGCTTCATCTAAATAAACAATTTTAATAAAAATATCCATTTAGTAGTATGTGCCATTGGGTAATCCTAATTGCAATTTTAAGATTGAAGAGCCACCTCTTGGGATCATAGGATTCACAGTGCACACAAACAAGCCAAGGCACACATACATGCTAGGCCCCATCAGCCAATTAATGGACAGAGTTAGAGTAGAGCTGCATTATTTATTTACGGTCATGTGATCTCTGAGGGAGCACACAGCCCATCACTAAATGGAGGATCAAGGGAAAGGATGTAAAAGGGCAATATTTACTGATATATATATATATATATATATTCCAGTTTGGTAAGATTCTTTAATAGGTCAATTAACATAATATAAACTATCTGTTGGTTAAGTATTCATTCTGGGGGTATAGTTTTCCTTTAATTCAGATGCATTCTGCATCTAAATTAACAATATATTTCAGTTTTGTATTACCATACACTTACATACAGGTGTATTAAATGCAAAACACAAGTAGGTTTGCCACTTAAAATGGTGCTTGATGCAAATGATAATAAAAGGAGATAAAAAGTAAAATATAGCAAGGCCTAGTTTTTTCCAGAAAAGGTAGGAACCCTTAACATATCTAAGTGTGTTTCCAAATGTAACTCTTTAGTACAGTGATCCCCAACAAGTGGCCCAGGAGCAAAATGTTGCTCACCAACTCCGTGGAGGTTGCTCCTAGTGGCCTCAAAGAAGGTGCTTGTTTTTGAATTCCTGGCATGGAGGCAAGTTTGTTTGTATAAAAACCCTCATGTGCTGCCAAACAGAGTTTCCTGTAGGCTGCCAGTCCACATAGGGGCTTCCAAATAACCAGTCACAGCCCTTTTATGGTACGCCAGGTATATTTTTCATGCTTTTAGATTTGAATGTAGGTCACGGGTAAAAAAAAGATTGGGGACCCCTGCTCTAGTATATTGTCTTTTGAATGCGTGTCAAATGCTGATGCCCAGAACTGTTGCTTCAGTTTCCAGAAAATAAAGTAACACGTATGCCTTCCCACCAGCAATTCACTTTATTGCCGGTAGGAAGGCATTTCAGGGAGATTATTCGCCCACGGTTGCCAGGGGCGTTGAGAAACTTACCTCAGGTGTCAGCACCCCCAAAGTAACTAGAGGTGGCAAAAAGCTGTTTTTTAAAACAGAAATTCGACTCTGTTAGTACAGAGAGTGCAATTGCAATGTGCCCCCCCCCCCCACCCAGGTAAGTGCAGGGGCGACATAGCAGGAGGCAGCTCTGCGGGCAACTAATCTCCCTGTGGGTCATCACCCTTACCTGAGTGTAAGCTTAATAATGTTTTAACCATAGAATGTGCTGAGGTTAAACTGCCTTTTAACTGCTCATTTATAAAGCAATCAAGCCAGCATTATCAGTTCTGAAAGGGCAAAGGGACAGTCTCAGTTTAAGGTATATAAGGTATATAAAACATTAGAAAACAAATAATGTAGAAATAAAATGTAACCCCAAACAGGAATATTCATCCAAAACTATAAATCATACCTTTTACTTTATATTATTATTTTTTTATTTTGCAAACAAAATATTACATTAAACTTACATATTATATCAATAGATGTCACTGGTTTCAACATCACATTATTATTTTTTGCCAACATTCAAAGTTTAGAAAGAGTTATCTGTTATATTATATATACAGTGGATATAAAAAGTCTACACACCCCTGGTAAAATGTAAGGTTCCTGTGCTGTACAAAAATGAGACAAAGATAAATCATTTCAGAACTTTTTCCACCTTTAATCTGACCTATAAACTGTACCACTCAATTGAAAAACAAACTGAAATCTTTTAGGTGGAGGGAAGAAAACCAAAAAAACTAAAATAATGTGGTTGCATAAGTGTGCACACCCTTAAACTAATACTTTGTTGAAGCACCTTTTGATTTTATTACAGCACTCAGTCTTTTTGGGTATGAGTCTATTAGCATGGCACATTTTGTGCAAGATTTGCCCACTCTTCTTTGCAGAAACACTCCAAATCTGTCAGATTGCGAGGGCATCTCCTGTGCACAGCCCTCTTCAGATCAACCCACAGATTTTCAATTGAATTCAGGTCTGGGCTCTGGCTGGGCCATTCCAAAACTTTAATCTTTTTCCGGTGAAGCCATTCCGTTGTTGATTTGGATGTATGCTTTGGGTCATTGTCATGCTGAAAGATGAAGTTCCTACTCATGTTCAGCTTTCTAGCAGAAGCCTGAAGGTTTTGTGCCAATATTGACTGGTATATCTTAACTAAGGCCCCAGTTCCAGCTGAAAAAAAACAGCCCCAAAGCATGATGCTGCCACCACCATGCTTCACTGTGGGTATGGTGTTCTTTTGGTGATGTGCAGTATTGTTTTTGCGCCAAATATATTTTTTGCAATTTTGGCCAAAAAGTTCAACCTTGGTTTCATCAGACCATAACACCTTTTCCCACATGCTTTTGGGAGACTTCAGATGTGTTTTTGCAAAATGTAGCCTGGCTTGGAAGTTTTTTTTCGTAAGAAAAGGATTTCGTCTTGCCACTCTACCCCATAGTCCATACATAAGGATACGGGAGATTGTTGTCACATGTACCACACAGCCAGTACTTGCCAGATATTCCTGCAACTCCTTTAATGTTGCTGTAGGCCTCTTGGTAGCCTCCCTGACCAGTTTTCTTCTCGTCTTTTCATCAATTTTGGAGGGACGTCCAGTTCTTGGTAATGTCACTGTTGTGCCATATTTTCTCCACTTGATGATGCCTGTCTTCACTGTGTTCCATGGTATATCTAATGCCTTGGAAATTCTTTTGTACCCTTCTCCTGACTGATATCTTTTAACAATGAGATCCCTCTGATGCTTTGGGAGCTCTCTGTGGACCATGGCTGTTGCTGTGGGATGAGACTAAAAAAATGTCAGGAAAGACCAACTAGAGCAGCTGAACTTTATTTGGGGTTAATCAGAGGCACTTTAAATGAAGGAGGCCCTTTAGGACCGGAGGAAAGTGGAGGGACGGGGCCATGACAGGGCTAGGAGGAGGATCCGTTAGTATTAGGTGCAAGGGTTCATGGGGCTTGTAGCCCAGGCAGGGATTGGTAGAGGGAAGGGGGGGTATTAAAAGGGGCGGAGTTAGACGGTTTTGGCGCCAATTTTAAGAAACAGACAGCGGAGTAGCAGGTTGTGGACGGCAATGGCGGCACAGGCAGTACTGGAAGGCATACGTGAGGCTCTGGCGGGTCAGGAAGGAGAACGCATTCAGAGGGAGCTGCTTGCACTGCTTAACGGAAAGGAGGGAGACAACGCGGCGGCTGGTGAAAGGGTGGAGGAACAGACGAGGAGAAGGTCTATGCGAAGGACCAGGCCACCGGAACGACTAAGCCCCGGGTCACCATGCAGCAGGAGGAGGAGGAGTGCCTCGAATGGCAGGGAGCAGATTGGAGAAGCACGGACGAGCGGGACTGGAGGCATGTCGACAGGATCTGTGGGGAACACTGTAGCAGTAAGCGTGGCATCCGGGAGCTCCAGGCAAGTGGGGGCTACGGGTAGGATGGAGGCAGCAGGAACGGTTGGCGGACGCGGCCGCGCAGCCAGGCAGGGGGAAAGGGCTAGCCAATTCCGGAGACAAGAAGGGAGGCCAGAAAGAAGTGTGCATGGGAGTTCACAGGATGGTACCATGGGAATTATAGGAGAAGAGGAGAGACGGAGGCCCACACCTGGCTTGGAAAGGGCGAGCAGGTCCAGGGGGCGCTCTGGGGACAGGAGCAGGGAGTGGGGGAGATCAACAAGAGACAGATCTGAGAGCAGAGGTTCCAGGAGGTGGGACGGCCCGCACGCACGCACCAGTGGTTCTAGGGATCACGGCAGGGAGTTACGGGCGAGGCAGTCAAGGAGCCACACGAGGGAAAGAAGTAGTGGGAGGCTCCACGGACCTTTGGCCAGCAACCAGCCTGGGGACAGGCATAGGGAGACCAGATGGGACACGGTCTCAGAGCAGCGTGGCAGTCGGCGGAGGTAGGGTGGTGGTATGTTGCTCTTGTACTTCTAGATGCAGATCCAGGGAACTGGAACAGAAGAGAGACAGCAGGAGGCATGCGCAAGGGGGGGACAGGGAGTCCCATCATACCGCGTAGGGTTCCGGTACACGGCGGGCGACAGTGGTAGAGGTGGCAGAGGTACCAAGGCAACCCAGCATCACCTAATCCTCCAGCAATACATGGGATAGGAACAGGTAGGTCAGGTGGGGCCCTCCTGGAGGGGAATGAGTGAGAAACAAGGGGTGGAAAGGGTATGGGCGGAGGGAATTGGTGGGCCCAGGACAGAAATTGATAATGAGGGGTCAAGCCAACTAGAGGCCAGTAAGACCACGGCCGTGGTAGGGGGATCCACAGGAGCCACATTAGGGGGGAAGCTAGAGGTAGCGAAACGGCACGGGAAAAGGAGATGGTAGCTATTCTGGGGGGGGTAGCAGACTCGGCGAGGCAGAGTTGTTATGTATCATTTGCAGGTCCAGAAGGGGTGCACTTGAGGAAGGAGGTGAAGGAAAATATTTGGAAAGGTGAATTTGTGGAAATATTTTCACTTCTTCCCCTTGAAGAAATTGTGGAAATAAAAGAGGATGATAAGAAGGATGGTAAGAAGGAGGAGGAAAGGGCTAAAAGATATAGGAAGATCCCTAAAACTTTCAGCAATTGGCTTAGGGCCTTTTGCATACTGGCGGGGGTCATGGGAGAAAAACACCCTGAAGAGTGTTCAGCTCTTTTTTGCTATTTGGACGGGATATGGGAGGCCTTCCGGGTAAATGGGGGACTAGCATGGTGGCACTATGATGAACAATTTCGTCAGCGCTTAGCAGCAAAACCAGGAATGAGATGGGATCAATTAGATATGACACTGTGGATGAGATTGATGTTGGCACAAAAGGTTTCTCCCTTTCCACAGCCCGCCGGTGGGGCCCAAACAGGCACCTCATCGGCGGGTCACAAGTTGGGATTGTGTTGGCCCTTCAACGACGGGCATTGTAAGTGGGAGGCAGCATGTAAATTCAAACATGAATGCTCCGGTTGCAATGGCAGCCACCCATATAGCAGATGCCTTAAGAGAGGAGGAGTCAAAGGATCAGAGGTTGCAAAAGGGGAGGTCGCCAGTGAAGCACGTCGCGATGCTTCCCTGGTTAAGATTGTACAATCTTAACCAGGGAAGCATCGCGACGAGCTTCACTGGCGGTAGGAGAGAAGAGGCGGCATTTCTGCAAGAAGGTTTTAGGGTAGGTTTTCGTATACCTTTCAGGTCACGGGATAGGGGGGAAGTTCATGACAATTTGAAGTCGGTTATTCAGAATCCGGGGGTGGTGCGGCAAAAGCTAGCAAAAGAGGTTCAGCTGGGTAGGATGGCGGGACCCTTTGCGGAATCACCATTGGCCAACTTGCGGATCTCACCCTTAGGGGTGGTCCCCAAGAAGGAACTGGGCAAGTTCCGGCTGATACATCATCTGTCATACCCAAAAGGGGGGGTCGGTGAATGATGATATCAGTCCGGAACTTTGTTCGGTATCATACACCTCTTTTGATAAGGCAGTAGCAAAGGTGCAGGGGGCGGGCAAGGGGGCCTTAATGGCAAAAGTGGATATAGAGGCAGCATTCCGCTTACTCCCTGTCCACCCAGACTGTCAGCATTTACTGGGCTGTGCTTTTGAGGGGCAGATATACATCGACCTATGCTTACCAATGGGCTGTTCGATTTCTTGTGCCTATTTTGAACACTTTAGTAGCTTTCTGGAGTGGGTAGTAAGACAGAGAACGAGATCAAACAGGTTGGTACATTATTTGGATGATTTCCTTTGCGTGGGGCCGGCAGCATCAGAGGAATGTGCATTCCTGTTGGAGGGGTTACGGGAAGTGGCAGTTGAATTTGGGGTTCCATTAGCACCAGACAAAACAGTGGGCCCAACAATTTGCCTTAGTTTCCTGGGCTTGGAAATTGATTCCGTCTTGGGACTTACGCGGTTGCCGGAGGACAAATTAAGGGATCTGTCCCAAGGGGTGTATAGACTTAAAGGAAAAAAAAAAAAAAGCCAAGCTGAAGGATATACAGTCGCTGTTGGGCAAACTAAACTTTGCTTGCCGGGTAGTTCCGATGGGGCGGACATTTTGCCGCCGTTTGGGATTGGCCATGGCTGGGGTAAAGGCAAAACATCATTATGTGAGGTTGTCCCGGGAGGTAAAAGGGGATTTGGAGGTGTGGGCTCGGTTCCTTAAAGATTTCAATGGGAAAGTTTTTTTTCAAGGCAGGGAGGTATTTGGTGAGGAGCTTCAATTGTTTACAGATGCGTTGGGAGGTGGAGGTTTTGGAGCATATCTGGATGGATGGTGGTGCGCGGAGCAATGGCCGGTGGATTGGATACAGTCAGGCATAGTGAGGAACTTGTGTTTCTTGGAATTGTTTCCCATTTTGGTGGCAGTGTTCTTGTGGGATGCTGTACTGGCTAACAAGCGTGTGGTGTTTCGGTCAGATAATTTGGGGGTGGTACAGTCCATTAATCGGCAGTCGGCCAACTCTCCGGAGGTGGTGAGACTAATGAGGGCGTTGGTGCTGCGCTGTCTGCAGATTAATATGAGTTGTAGGGCGGTACATGTCCCTGGGAAAATTAACATTATCGCTGATGCACCCAATGGGAGCGATTTTGGCAGGCGGCACCCAAAGCGGATCGGGTTGGAACACCCATGCTCGCTGGTCTGTGGCAGCTCGGGACTCAAGACTTGGTGGGCTGGTGAAATTGTCACTTTCGGAAACTACGTGGGCGACTTACCAGAGTGTATGGGAGGAATGGGACCAGCTGGCGGAGTGGTCAGGAGGAAGTGTCTATTCAAAGGACAGAATGGATGCGCTGCTTAGGTGGGTTTTTTGGAAGGTGGAAATGGGTAAGTCAGTAGGGAGCTTGGAAGAGGGCTTGGCAGCCTTAGCGTTCCTTTTCAAACTCCGAGGTAGGGAAGATGTTACTAAAGCATTTGAAGTTCGGGGCATTTGAAGGGCATGAAAAAAGGGAGAGGGGTGTCGAAGGACAGCAGGAGGCCGGTGTCTCTGGAGCTGTTACAGGGTATCCAGCGGAAAGCGGTAATAATTTGCAAGTCAAATAACGAAACTCTGTTTCAAGCAGCCTTTGCTTTGGCTTTTTTTGGGGCCTTTAGAATCGGTGAGCTGGTAAGTCAAAGCAAAACAAACCCGGGGGGTTTGGATGTCAGGGATGCCACTTTAGGACCCAGAAGTGTAAAGATTTGGTTGAGAAGGTCTAAAACTGACAGGTGGGGAAGAGGTAAGCTGATTGAGCTGGGTGAGCTAGATGGGGGGGCGGTTTGCCCACGTGGTAGCCTCCAACGTTACTTGGAGGTACGGCCAGAGGGAGATGGTCCATTACTAGTGCACACAGATGGCACGCCACTCTCCAGATATCAGTTTTTAAACAGTTTTCAGGTGGAGCTTAAAAGATAAGGCGTAAGGGTAAGGCGCCGGAGGAATACGGGACACATTCCTTCAGGATAGGGGCGGCAACTGAGGCAGCACGGGCGGGACTAAGGGACGAAACAATTATGAAGATAGGGCTCTGGGAGTCGAGGCGTTTCAAGAGCTACATACGCCCCTCTCTAATATAAAGGAAGGGTGGGGGGGGGCAAGTGGATTAAAAAAAAAAAAAAAAGGAAAATTTTGTTTTGTTGGCTGTTCTCTTTTTTCTTAAAGGTCACGCGAAGGTGGCATGGTTATTGGGCTACTCATACATCTACTGGGCCGAACGGAGAGCCGCAGTTCGGGGAACGGGGACGCAGCTGGGCTTTACGGATCGGCAAGTTACCCTGAAATGGTTTGGATTCCGGGGGCTATTATGGCCAGGAATGATGAACAAGGTGACAGGTTTATTGTATTCGGAAACACCTCCGGATATATTGGTGTTACATGTGGGGGGCAATGACATGGGAATCATGGGCCAGAGAAATCTGGTCAGGAGTATGAAACAGGACGTGGATAAATTGAGATCGCTGATCTCGGGGGTGGTGATAGTATGGTCAGAGATGATAGGTAGATTGGTATGGAGGTGGGCAAGGGATGTGCAGGCAATGGAAAGAAGTAGGCAGAAGGTTAATAAATTATTGAGCTCCTTCATACGACATTCAGGAGGTATGGTAGTACGACATAAGGAATTGGAATCTCGGCTTCCAGGCTACTATCGTCAGGATGGGGTACATTTATCGGAAGTTGGTACAGATATCTTTAATTTGGGATTGGCGGATGGAGGGCCCTGCAGCTAGGGGAGGGGAGGGCGCGTCAGGCATAAGTAGTCACGCCAGAACGCCCGTGGCGGCAAGGGATCTCCATAGGAGCAGCCTTTAGCGGCTAAGGGTGGAGATCTCGCTGGATTGGATTATATATTAATATGTTGGCATTGTAAAATTATATGACTGTTGATTATATACAATAAACGTGGCTGCGGCCTTTTCAAACCCATACGGTGTCGGAGTGTGAGTAAGAAGGGGGTGCGGGTTTTTGGGGGGAGGAAGGGTCAAGACTTGATGCTGCCCATGTCAAGGAGGCCCTTTAGGACCGGAGGAAAGTGGAGGGACGGGGCCATGACAGGGCTAGGAGGAGGATCCATTAGTATTAGGTGCAAGGGTTCATGGGGCTTGTAGTCCAAGCAGGAATTGGTAAAGGGAAGGGGGGGTATTAAAAGGGGCGGAGTTAGACGGTTTTGGCGCCAATTTTAAGAAACAGCCCACCCACCCTATTGAGAGGAATCTGTTGCAGCTTTTGGTAAGGAATAAAGGGTAGGCAGTAAGAGCTAAGGTGGTGCAGGTCAGAGGATGGGGATGGTGGTGATTAATTATTGTTAAAGCGGAAGGACAAAAGATAAGGGGAGGAGTCTCTGGCGGCAAGGGATCTCCATAGGAGCAGCCTTTAGCGGCTAAGGGTGGAGATCTCGCTGGATTGGATTATATATTAATATGTTGGCATTGTAAAATTATATGACTGTTGATTATATACAATAAACGTGGCTGCGGCCTTTTCAAACCCATACGGTGTCGGAGTTTCAGTAAGAAGGGGGTGCGGGTTTTTGGGGGGAGGAAGGGTCAAGACTTGACGCTGCCCATGTCATGGCAGGTGTATGCTGACTCCTATTTAACATGATTTTGAATGTGATTACTTAATTTTGAACACAGCTACATCCCCAGTTAGAAGAGGGTGTGCACACTTATGCAAACACATTATTTTAGTTCTTTTGGTTTTCTTCCCTCCACCTAAAAGATTTCAGTTTGAGTGGTACAGTTTATTGAGTGGTACAGTTGAGTGGTACAGTTTATAGGTCACATTAAAGGTGGAAAAACTTCTAAAATGATTTATCTTTGTCTCATTTTTGTACAGCACAGGAACCTGTCATTTTACCAGGGGTGTGTAGACTTTTTATATCCACTGTATATGTATTGCTGACAGCTGATGCCACTTCACCTGGACTTGATTCGTACCAAGGGACCCCACACTTGCATCCAATGCATTATTACACATATATATGCCCATTAGATAAAAAGTCGCCCCCATAGTGGCTGTTTTTTTAAAAAATCTTTAGTGCCTTTTAGTCCAAGTTCTGTGGGGTTTTGTGATGGTGGAGAGAATAGTTTGTGACGGGGAAGGTTACTTTAGATCTCTAGTGATCCCATAAGGAGGGCTTGCAATGCCATATTGGGGTTTTATGGGTCTGGATGATACCACCAGTACAAGAACCCCTTCATTGTTGCACCCTAGGCATGTGCCTCTTCTGTCTACCTCTAGTGCTAAAAATATAAAACACACATCAAGATCAGCCTTAATGGATTAATAGTGAAAGCATATTCACTGAATGTTTTTGGCCCAATATTAGGGTATTTGTCTGGAGAAAAAAAAGGGTGAAAATTAAAGCACTTACCTTCTTAAATCCCCAAAATGGTATTAACATTCAGACAACACATAAAACAAAAGTAAACAAAGGCAAAACAGTGTGAATAAAACAGAGAACAGGGCAGGAAGGACAAGGGGACTGGGTGTGTTTTTTTACAGGCGTGTTTTTTTTCCTTCTTAGGGCTCTGGCACACGGGGAGATTAGTCGCCCGCGACAAATCTCCCTGTTCGCAGGCAACTAATCTCCCCGAATTGCCATCCCACCGGCGACAATGACTTACATTGTTGCCAGTGGGATGGCAACTGATGGCAACTCGGGGAGATTAGTCGCCCGCAAACAGGGAGATTTGTCGCGGACGACTAATCTTCCCGTGTGCCAGAGCCCTTAATGTGGGTCAATGATGGGGGGGGATGCATGAAAGAGTTAAACTTGACAGCTAATTGGACTGAAAATAAAAAATAGCCATGTAACTATACAAAATTCCAAACCTGAGAGTTTCAGAAAGAAAAATCCAAATTTCAAAAACCAAGAAAAATAAAAAAATGAAGACTAACTGCAAACAGTGTTACAGTACTGCTGTCTACAACATGCTGAAAGTTCCTTTTATCTACCCTTAAGTTTGTATTTACAAAGTTACAAAGAGATGCAAGTCATATAAAGATCCCATCATACAGAGAATAGATACATTGTTCCAGGGATTCTTTACTATCAACAGCAAATCAGAAATATTTCCTATGTGGGGAAAGCACTATCCGATCCGTTAAGCCCTTTTTTTTTTTGCCAAAGGTCACACTGAAGGTGAAAAGCTATTCCTTTGCATATTTTCCAGGGCTGTCAATGTCTGGAAGCTGCTCACATTTCAGACAGAGGCAGGTGAGGTGTCAGGTTAGAGAATGGTTTCTGCACCTCCCAGTGCTGCAGGCAGTTATACGAGGAGAACAAGTTAGAGAGGCAGGAGCTGGGGAATTGGCCTGATAACTTCCCCAACTCACACAGCAGGAAAGAGAAAAGGCAACATCTGACATACTTCTACAGAATACAAGCAATAGATTGCGCTTAAGATGGTCCATAAAAGCTGCACAAAGTTGGCCAGATATCTATTGGCCAGGTTTGACAATCTAGTTTGAAGAGGACCAAGTCAGTGCATTTATACAGTCCTCTCCCAGTGGGCAGGCACAAACTGGGATTCAATATAGGCCCTGGCATTTTTCAAGGACTCAGAGGCCCAAACAGCCCCCCACCAGCTCAATAAATAGTGCCTGTCTATGACATCTTACAACAGCCCCTCTGGCATTTGCCAGAATCTACAGATTGCCAGTCAGGGCCTGCCCGTGGGTCTGTATTGGGGATCTAACAGATGAGTATTTGCATCAGCATTTCCCTGCATTTGCTCCTTCATGCATTTCAGTACAAGAGAATGCAGGCCTGTATTTCCTATAAGGCTGTGCTCATTCTAGTGCAGACAAGGGAAGACTGCAGTTGAAGCACTTCTCACTTCTGCCTATCCCAAGATCCGACCCTTTAAGAGCCTTAGGGATCTGGGTTGCACATGGGTGGCTAAATTGGCAAAGATCCACTTTTTAAGTAACTTTGCCAAATGCGCAGTATGGCCAAGTCACAAGGCAGTTTAGAATAACATAAAGCTCAATGGAAACATCTATTGAGATTGGGAAGTAAAGATTATGTTCAGATTGCTAAGTGAGTTTAACTATAATGCTGCGCTAATATATTAGGGGAAATTAATAAAAATATTTTGTGCCTGAATCCAGTCAGGTATAAAACGTAATGACCCTTTTATTGAGCTTCCCATAAATTCTCTCTGCGCTGTTACAAATAGGGCATGTCCTAAAAGTCCTTGTCCAGGAGTAGACTGTGGGTAGCCAATCACAGTTCTGCTGTCAGGCCCTCCTACTTGTTGATTGGCTGCAGGCACCTGCTCAGAATCGGAAAGTTGCGGGCAGTAAGTGGAACAAATAGGTATTTAAGGAAAAATTCAGCAAAGTAGCGCAAAAGGCAACATTCAAAAGCCACACAGAAAAAAGTATGCTGTGGCACTTCTGTTTGCAAAGGTGAAAAAGGCTTGAGAAAGGGAATGAGAAGGCTGAAACATTGCCTGGTCTTTGCGCCCTGAATAAAAGTTCACCTTTGCAAACAGTGCCGCAGCATCAATTTTTCTATATGTTCTGTTACCCCTGGCAAGGCTCCCAGCTGCTTGAGAACCCATCCAACAAGGATAAGTTAAGGTGGTTATTGCTCTCTTGATTACGAATACTACAGTCAAAAGCACATTCTCTCTGGTTTTTGATATATATAATTTAACAGCACAGACTTCTTGACACAATGGGCCCGATTCACTTAAGTCCAAAATAAGGAGTGCTATTTATAGCATGCGTTAAAAATCTTATCACTTCTTATTTTCTGCTCGATTCACTAAAAGGACACTTGTCATAATAAAGAAGCGATGTTCTTGGCGTTATTTATCTTGCGACGACATATTTTCAAGCAATATATTATGCAGCGCACAACATATTACGCAGTGTGCGATATTTTACACAGAGCGCAATATATTACCCACGTAACCATTACTTTCTGAAGACTACCGTTCTGAAAATTTTGTGCTCTGCGTAAAATATCGCGTGCTGCGTAATATGTTGTGCGCTGCTTAATATATTGCTTGAAAATATGTTGTCGCAAGATAAATAACACCAAGAACATCGCTTCTTTATTATGACAAGTGTCCTTTTAGTGAATCGAGCGAAAAATAAGAAGTGATAAGATTTTTAACGCATGCTATAAATAGCACTCCTTATTTCGGACTTTAGTGAATCGGGCCCAATATGTTCCTTTTAAAGATGATTCAAAGTCTCCAAGATGCTCCTCCTATGTAATAGTCTAGGCTAAGTTACAACTCTATCCCCCTTCCATCTGAGCTGGATATTCAAAATGTTGGACATTTTGTACAATGTTTTAAAAATCAAGTGACACATTATAAAGGGTGTGCTGGTCCTAAAATCATACTTTGATGTACTTGGCATTTGACCATGCACACCATTTTGTTTTGCATTAGAGTACAGGCACTGAAATAGAAGTATACATATCTATTGTGACTAGCGGATCAGGTATTTTTTTATGCATTGACAGTTGCCACAATGAGCAATATACAGTATATTACCGATTGGTTGCTATTGATTACTGCTCAGAAGCAAATTTGCCCTGTGTGGGGAAATGATCCCCACTATATTTAGTAATGATTGCTGTTGCTAATTCTGCCCAAAAAACTACAGAATTCTTCAAGATATCTATTTTCTAAATGCTTATGGTATGTGTGGGTTACCTTACTGTTATGTCAACAAAGTAAACTATAATTCGCTAATCATATTTTGCAGTCTCCACATTTAAAAAAGTGTGTTACTCTTGAGTGTATGTGGTACTAAGTTACTCATTAGTATTGTGGCATTCATATTAATCCTATATTGTCTATGTACTTAAAGAGTACAGTGGGAGAAAATATACTGTAAAGGTCAAGTTCAAAGCATAATTCAACATAGATATTATCTGCTAAGCCTATCCAAAGACATGACCAAATAGCATTGATCCATTTGTTTAGCAGATTTGGACAGACTTGAGAGTCACCTTAGGTCTAGTTCTACACATCTAGAGCAGGCATCTGCAGATTCAATTTTATGTCCAGACAGATGCATTGTGAAAACAGTTTAGGACTATGCCCCTCTACTGCTGGTTAAGAAATTGATCTAATGGGTATGGGCACAATCTGCCATTATTGTGGGCCTTATGAGAGTCAAAGGGACGATTCACAGAAAAGGATCAATAGGTTTGCTACACAGACAAAACATACTCTGTGTTGCTTTGAATGCATGGCTAGAGCCTCTGCCTGGGTCCTTATTCACTGATGACAGAAAGAAAACAGAGGACTTTTAAAACAGAGGATTTTAATGAAGTGTCAAAAGGAAACACTCTTCGGCCCTTTGTCAAGCCGAGTTGAGGCATCATTCAGCAAGAAAGTGTTCAATAGTGTTTAAGTATTTAATTATTGCATTAATAAGAAACGTATTGTTAGCTATAAAATATTTGCGCATAAGTCCTATTGACATATATATTAAATTGCTAATGTGTGAATTTGTCCATTTCTTAAAATAGTTAAAATAGTTTTTCTTTCTTCCATTCCATCCTTAATGAATGGAGGAGGAGAAAGTTGTGATTGTTGCACTAATGTAGTTGGGTTCAGCCATGGCATAGCTCCATAAATGTTCTTCTGTACTGATGTTAAGACTAAAGTTATCCCCCACACTTTCCTGCAGACAAGAGGTGAAGTAACTTCATGTGCTACATTTCTACTATCCCAAAGCATACAATTATTATTATCATCATTAATATGAATTTATAAAGCACCAGCCTATTCAGCAGCACTGATGGGTGGATACACTTATCATACAGGCTTACATAAAAAAACAACCAGTAATCGATACAAGAGGTAAAGAGGGCTGTGCCCAAAAGAGCTTGCCATCTAAAAGAAAAATTACTGTTTGAACATCAGATACATACATACATGGTAAGATTTCAGACTGAAATTTTAGGAAAAAGCCATAAAAATACAAATCAGAGGATGCTCTGAACGTGAAATAGTTGGCAGACACCAATCGTACAAAAGTGACTTTCATTGTAGGTCCCCCAAGGATATTGTCTGATACATGTGCAGATTTTATTGTTAACTGACCAAAATTTTCTAAACTGTCTGATTAACTAAACAACTTAAGGTCGCCATACTTGTAGCAATTTCGATCTTTCCACCCTCCACTGATGTTCGGGGCTGAATCGTCAGATATGGAGGTAGAAACAATAGAAATTCTACCTCCTTCTGCCGATTCAGCCCTGAATGTAGATTTTGCTTGGGTGCCTACAACCTGGCCGATAGACGAGTCGACCGATATCTGCAGCCTTCTGCAATATTGGTCGCCTCATCAAGCCACCATACATGCACCAAATATTGTACGAAATCATGTATGGCCAGCTTTATCGCCATGGTACGAAAATTATTAGGACAATAATTCCTAAATCATTTTATCGGTACGGGTATGGGCAGCTTTACTAGATCTGGAGCAAACTTTCCACTAAACTGCTAAGTGGACTTCTATAATGGCAATGGTAAACATACAACTATAATGTACATCTCTGCAGTTACAACCTCTTTACAGAATCAGCAATTGCATGGGGTTGTCTAAGGGCTGTGACACACGGGGAGATTAGTCAGCGCACAACAAATCTTCCTTGTTGCAGACAACTAATCTACCCGAAATGCCATCCCACCAGCTAGAATGTAAATCGCTGGTGGGATGGCATACGCGGTGCCGCGATTTGCTGACGTCACCGAAGTTGCCTTGAGAGGAAACTTCGGTGACTTTGGCAAATCGCAGCCCCGTGTATGCCATCCCACCGACGATTATATTCTAGCCGGTGGGATGGCATTTTGGGGAGATTAGTCGCACGGTGACTAATCTCCCCGTGTGTCACAGCCCTAAAGGTGGCCATACATGGGCAGATTTAAGCTGCTGATTTGGCCCCTTCACACCAGGTTTGCACTTTATTTGCTCATGTATGGGGCCCACCCGAAGGATATCTGGGCAAAAAAAGGCCAGATACTGATAGGACAGGTTAATGGCTTGTATCCACATCCTTAAGGTGGACATATAGAGGAAAGATCTGCCTGTTTGGCAACCTTGCTAAACAAGCATATATTTCAATGTATGGCCACCTAATTCTGCCTCGCCATAGTAATTCATTGCAATTCAATTCCCACCCCACAGCATATGTGATTATAAGGCCCCCAAGTCTTACAAAGACTTGTTAGGAAATAAAGAATTAGGTGCAGACTTGGCAACTGAACCCATCAGTGAATTGCACTGCCAAAATATATTGCTTCTCAGATATTGTACATCTTGTGGCACAATTTTAATTAGTAGCAACAAACAATCTCTACTAGAGAGAAAATCAGTTAGTTCACTTATAGATGCATGTCCCTGCACACGTACCAAAACTAAAAATAATAATGAAACTTAATTTAGGGAGACTATAACTGTCAATCCTTGGTGAGTTATAAATGCCAGTTCTAAGGCCAGTGTGGACTGCTCTTGAACTACAGCTCTCAGTGTACCTGGCATGTATTTAGAGTGTTGTAGTTTAAAAGAAAGTTTGTAGGTACACATGCCTGCTGCAATGTGACTGGGCAAGTCATAGAGAAGACTGGGCTGGGGACTTGACTGGGGAAAAGGCAACTAAGAGAAACTGCTATTCATTAATCAAAAGATGGACTTTGCACAAGTGTAAATTATGTAACTGGTGTGTTAATAGGTTTAAAAATGAAAGGTATCAAGGCTAATTGCTAATCACCTTTTGTGCTTTTTTACAATTTAATCAAGTGAAGAAAAATTCAAAGGTACTAAATTAACAAGGGTCACTTGTTTTTTTTGAGGGCTGGTGATGGGTGGGGTTTCAAAAAGCTTTTCTATACCAAACAATGACATACTAAAAACAAGACAATCCACTTAAAAATAAATGAGATTTCAGGTGTCAGGATGGGCCAAAGCCAGAGTGAATACAGCTATTTGAACAATGATGTTCAAGACGTTAAAGCACAAGTGAAACTATCAGTTCTGATGAATGAGCCACACCTTCAGTGAATGACCCAAAACACGAAGCTTGCAAGTTTCCAGAACAATAACAGACAAGGTAAGCTACGCAAATGTTGTGTTTCATTAAGAGCAATGATACATGGGTCACGTGTTGCCCAAACCGAAATGGCCGAGGCATGTGCCCAAGGCAGCAATGTGTCCATCATTTCTTGCAATAAATAGCCACATCATATAACATTATAAAGTCAGATTTTGCAGTTTAAACATTTGTGGTTTGCAAGTATGTATAAATGTGCGTGTGATACCACATTAAGCACAATGGCACAAAGTGCAACTCCTTCTTAGTACAGGTATGGGACCTGTTATGCAGAATGCTCAGAACCTGGGGTTTTCTGAATAAGGGATGTTTCCATTATTTGAACCCCCTTACCTTAAGTCAACTCATTTAAACATTAATTTAACCCAACAGAACTGGTTTCCCTCCAATAAGGATTGATTACATCTTAGATGAGATAAAGCACAAGGTACTGTTTTATTACAACAGAAAAAGGGAAATAATTAAAAAAAAAAAAAAATTTGAAGTAAAATGTACTCTATGGGAGATGTTTTTCTCATAATTCTGAGATTTCTGAATAATGGATTTCTGGATAATGGATGCCATACTTGTAATGTGTGGAGTGGCTCTAAATCACCCCCAGCCAACAGAAACCACAGGTCCTGCACCAGCTGTGCATGAAACAACGCAAAGCGCCACAGCACAACACCTTAATGCCCAAATGTGTGGTTGGCATATGTTGGCCAGATTAGGTCTTGGTTTTACATTCACAGTTTTTTCTTTTACATTTTTCAAAACTAAGCCTGATGTGTTTGTATTACAGTGAATGCAACAGAATTAGTTGTTCAGAAAATGAAGATTAATTTAATAATGCTCATCATGCTACTGTATGTGGAAAAAGAAATTACTGGCCACCCATCATAGAAAGATTTTTTGTACATATATCTGTGCATAGGGCTGCACGCACAAAGACTGTTAGAACTTTGAAGTACAGCCTTAAACCAGCAAATAGCCTTCCATCTGTACATCTGTGCTGCAGTTTCCCCTTAGAGAGCTTTGCAGTGAGGAGAATGAATGTGTGTGCTTTAAATGGCACTAATTATAGGGATGGATTAGGGAATGATGAGCTGTAAATGCTATGGAAGCCGACATTCCCAGTGGCTATTATGTTCTTTTCAGACATATATACCTCTATACATTAAGGAATCCACACTCACAGTACATTGTGGGAACTATCCTCATCATCTAGACTGCACCCAGGCTCTGATATTCTTCTTAGGGCGAAGACACACAGAGCTACTTAGTAGCAGCTACTTGTCACGGTTATTACACCAGAAAATACCCTGCCATAGACAATACTGAGAATTGCCTCTGCTAAAATAAAACGTAGAGACAGTTATGATTAAACAATCAGCATTGTCTATTTTACACACACACACTCGCATATATATATATATATATATATATATTTATAATATACATTAACAAGAGCCATAAATATCCTCTAAATTACATCCTTAGAAGTGCTTGGAGATATCATAAATCATAACTGGTGATCAGTGATGTAATTTATGTCACATGACTCACTGAAACTTGTGTATTAAATATGAGGATATAATTAGTCCACCCTGAATTGTCATGGAACTCTTCTTGGTAGTCTTATAGAAAAGCTGCTGCACTTCAGGACTTGATTAATAAATAAAAATGATATTTTAATATTTTTTTTCATTCATAAGCAAGTAACTGATGCCCAGCAGGTTTTCTAAGGAGATATAATATATAGAGATGTAGATATGTTATTAACCCCTTGCTCATTATCAGAACATGGCCTGAAACATTGGCAGAAATCAGACTTTATACCTGTATCAGTTCCACTAACTTGTCGTATCGGCTTTCTCCGTGATAATTTCACACTTACCCCACCCCCTAGGTCTCGTATCATTTGGCATTTTACAAATACAGGCCACTAGTGTATTTCCCCTTTGGCTATTGTAATGCGAGTCCCACCATGTGAGGTGGCCCTTGAGGTGCGCTGCTGAGCCGGCGGGCCCAGGGATGGAGTGAGACTGCTGGGCGAGTGCTTTGTCTCTGGCAGACGTTGCATTCTTCTGCAAACAGCCAGCGTCTGAGGAAGGGCAGGGACTGTGCTGCTCAAACCGGTCGGACAGGTACAGGAGTGCTTGTTGACACCGTTATATTTGCAGCACGCATGCTCGCTGCTCCAGTTCCTGCTCATTATTTTCTTCCACTTTCTTCTGGGTATTTTGTGGGTACAGCGAGTGGGCGCCTGTACCCCACGGGATGAGCTAGGGCGCCCCATAGGATACTTCTCGCTACCTGTGTGGGATCTGTCCTGCGCTAAAGGCACTTGGGTGAGGGCGGGGGGGGAGACTGCGTGAGAGTGAGCGGGGAAGGAAAAGTTCAGGAGGAAACCGCAAGGTGAAGTAGTCTAGTCCGTGAGCGCAGCACCCCCGTCACCAGCCATCATGCCTAGAGCCTTCCTGGTGAAGCGAAGGAGCCCCCCGCCCGTCATCCGCAACTGGGACGAACTCCCGGACGAGGAGAGAGCGGATACCTATATCCCAGGTGAGCACGGAGACCCCAGCTGGGGAATGGAGGGGGCTACTTTCCCTGGCCTCTCTTATTACATGACGCACCTTCCCTTTACCTTTCCGCTCCTGTTCTCTCCCCCCGGCACAGTGGAACGCTCCGGCTAGCATGTGGCTTTATAGTAGCGCCGAGACGGATCCGCTTAGCGCACTACATTATAGCGGGGGAACTCAAGCAAGTTAATGTTAAGGGCGATATGGACATATTTTTTATAGTAAAATTCCGCTTACTTTTGAGAGGGTTGGCGATGCACCGTCCCCTCACACCTGGCCAGTGTATGCCAATGCTTTATGGATCGTTTATATTTTCTAGGGCTGCCCTATAGAATCCCTACTATTCATAGTTAAATGGTTATCTTGTGTGGATTATGATATATGCAGTTGCACCGTATATTTACACATTTGGTGAAAAGTGATGAATAGAGCTGCGGCCCGAGGTCCAGCGGTGTGTGACTGAGGCGCTTTGCATTGTGTGCCAGTGCTCATGGGGTAGGGCAGAGTTGAACTGATAAACTGGGCGCCCTGTGCTCTCGGCTTGGGACGGTCCTATCTGTGGGGGTGTGGGTGCGACTGGCGCAGGTGCCACGCACGGAGCGGACTCATGTTGTATCGTGTCACACCCCCCCGGGCGATATAGTGTTACCCGCCTCAGTGGCGCAGGTACCCCTGGAACACACCTGGCTATCCCACAACTGCCAGGGGGGTGGCTATGTGTACTTCTATAGGTGTTTTCCAATCTAACGGAAAAGCTCCACGCCATCACTCCAAGCCCTGCTTGTTTGCATTGTGCCATTGACTTGTTAATGAGAGAACCTAACATTGTAGCTACACCCTCAGTTCAAACAGTACACTGAGAGGGAAAAGAGCCCTGGCCTGCCTCCTCCCCAGTAATCCACCTTCCCCCTCCCTCTTTAGTGATTCTTGCTCCTGGGGACAAGGGCTCAGCTCTGCCTTAATGAAAGGCAAATAGAAGTTACCTGCAGGTGATGCTGGGCTTTTGTGTAGCTGCTTATCTCTTCATCTCCTGCTCTCTGTTTGTCTGCAGACACCATAGACTGTATCTTTAAGTATGTCACTGAAGATAGCCTCAGTAACAGCAGCGCTGGGGACCCTGCTGGGGACAGTCCTGAGAGAAGCAGCAGTGACTCTGGGAGCTGTAATGGCAGCATCACCACCCCCCCTCACAACACACCCCAAAGTGGACTTGTGTCCCCCTCTAGAAAGGACTCCACAAAGCAAGAGGATGAGGAGGAACAGACTTCAGACCCTCATGGAAAAAGACCATCGGCCAGATCAAAAATTAAGGTAATTTAAAGTTTATTTCATTCATGGGAATGATATATTTAAGTCAGAGGGCAATGCTGTATCCTATAACCTTGGTCCTACTTGCATGTATCCAGAGTTCACTTTTATTTCCCCATTGGCTGCGTATTTACATTAGTTAACACTACAGTTGTCTTACTGTTTCTAAAATCATTTAGCCATTAATCCTTATAATAGCAATAAAGGATCTGACAAAGCAGTCGGCTGCTATAATGACAATAACAATAGGTATAGATGTACACAGGAGTGGTTCTAGCTTAAAAGAAATCTTCACCTAAAGAATTTTTGGGTTTTTTTGCATGAATAACCGGAAAACGGAAAGACATTAACAAATGACCACAATTGCGGCTTCAAATAAATCTACTGAAAAAATATTATTATTATGGTCCTATTGACAACAGTATTTTCAATTTTGTTTTAAATGAAATAAAATATTCTAAGCAGCGTTTTAACATACATTAACTTATTTTTTTCCAGTAGTTGTTGATAAAGTACAGTGAAACCTCAATTTTACATCCCCTGATTTTAAGTTTTCCTGCATTTTACACCATTGTTTTGTGGTCCCACCAATATATAACAAATAGATTTCCCGGATTTTGCACCATTTTTTTCCGGTCCCCTGAAAAATGTAAAATTGGGGTTCTACTGTAATTGCTATTTAAAGCAATATCAGTCTGTTTTTTTATATTCTCTGCACTACTGGCTGACTACTGAAACAATGTATCAGATGATTAAAAGACCTGTAGAGGAACTGACTGCTACATTGTTTCTGTAGTCAGACTGAGAAAACAGAAAGAGATAAACATATACAGATTTCAGTGGCAGTTACATTTACAAATAACTTTTGGGGGTGGGGGGGAAACTTAATCGGTTTTGGAAAGTTGCTTTTAATTATGGTGTCTTAGCTGCAAATTGTGACATGTTACTTGTTAAGATAAAAGGAACAAGAGCGGTATGGGAGTACACTCCTCCATAGAAGCGTAAAAGGATCTGCAACAACCAAAGCGTCTTTACTAAACTTTAAATATTTATTCATAGGTGCAAATACAAATGTAAATGTTTGCTGATCATGTTTCATTACGTTGGTAACTGTGCAGGGGCGCATAGTATGCCATAGCTTTATAAATACTTAGTGATAGTTTATTCTTTAAAGGAAGGTATGGGATCTGTTATCCAGAAAGAGGTGGAATATAGGAATGTCATTTTCCTATTTAAACAAATACTTTTTTTTTTTTACATTTCCATTTTATCTGTAATAATAAAACAGCACAGGTATGGAATCTATTGTTGGAAATTCTTGGTTCCTGGGGTTGTCCATTTATGGGATTTTTCTGTAATTTGGATTACCATATCTTAAAGGGGGGGGGTCATTTTAAGTTAACTTTTAGTAGCTTTTTAGCTTTCAAATGGTAGGGGGGGTTTGCTGAACCTGGCAGCCAAAAATGATTGCTCTTTACGACAACAATTTCATTGTTACTTTTTATTACTTATCTTTCTATTTGGGCTTCATCGTTCTAATTCAAAGCAAACATCTCATTGTTAAGGTAACTTGGACCCTAGCAACCAGATAGCTGCTAAAATTCAGAACTGAAGAGCTGCTGAACAAAAAGCGAAATAATTAAAAAAAGAACAAATAATAAAACATGAAGACCAATTGCAAATTGTCTCAGAATAGCACTCTCTAAAACATACTAAAAGCTAATGTAAAGGTACCCCAATCCTTGAAGTCTACTTAAAAAAATGTAAACACTAAATTAACCCAATAGAATTCTTTTGCCACCAATAAGGATACATGCAAGTTAGTTACCATCAAGTACAAGGTGCTGTTTTTATTATTATTATTACAGAACAAAAGAAACAAGTTTTAAAAGTTACAAATATTTTCTCTGTGGGAGATTGCCTTCCTGTAATTTTGAGCTTTCTGGCTACAAGGTGTCTAACCTTTTATTTAAGGATTTATACAGCTTATTATTGGCAAAACAATACTACTGTTCTTATTTAAAGTTTCTCTATTATACTTAAGATATGGTTATCTAAATTATAGAAAGACCCCTTATCTGGATAACTATGGGTTCGGAACATTCCAGATGATCCCATACCTGTATGTCGGTATATTTTATAGTTATATGGGAAAATCCTTAGATTATGATTCTTAGATTCTTGAATCAAACGTAAATGATTTACCAGTACAACAATCAGGAATTTGCATTTATAAACATCATTTAGTTTCTAACTGGTTTGTAAGTACAACTGTCTTAGCCCCTTTTTTGCACTGAGGATGTATTGAACTGAGGTTTCAGTAATTTTCTGAGGATTTACTGCTTCCCTTACTTGAACACCAGATCCTTTGATCCCTTTTCCTGTAGTGTCTTCCTTAATTACAGATGAAGGATCAGGCTAATGAAATAGAGCAGGAAAAGTATAATGGCTGATGAAGTATTTTGAGTGCCCAATGGCCCATGCAGTTCCCCCAAGGATCAATAACGTAGAGCTGGAATAATTCACTAATGAGAATTTTCACTAGAAACAAAATACAACTGAAAATAAACAAAGTTCAAATTAAATCAGTTTGAAGCAGGTCAACAGCAAACTGTAAAAACTAGTAACATTCCATTTGTTACATATACTGTACTATATTTCTAGTTCTTGACTATTGTCACTATTATCCCATCTGCACAATAGCCTCTGGTCATACATGTAGAATAAAGAAGAAACTGAGTAGGAGAAATGTTTACTTTAAAATTTGCTGCTTAGTAAAGCCAAGCAATTATTTTATGCTGTTAATTAGAGTATCTGGATTAATTAAGAATTTTCAGATCAGTTAGTCTTCCTAGACAGATGAAACCTAAGCCTAAATGTTTGTACATTTTAAAGATATGTTCACACAAATACATTTAAAAAAAAAAAGAATTGAAATTCCATACAACTCACCATATATATATATATATATATATATATATATATATATATATATATATATATATATATATATATATATGTATACATTATTTTGCTAATATTAATTGTATTCGTTATTTGTAAATATAATTTTTGCTAAAAGCCATTTGTCTGCCTCTAATAATTCCTTTCCTGACTAGTCACCACTGCAGAATTGTCAGCTTTCCTCCAGCCAAGACTTTAGTTCCAACAATGCCATGTACATTCTATGATTAACTGAATAAAGAAGAAAGAGAATATCAGAAGTGTGAAAGGCATTGTAAGAACTAGAGCCTTGGCTGGAGGACAGCATCTTTCTGAAACATTGTTTCTGAAGAATAACACAACAAATAAGGCAATTCACCCTTTAACTAATAGCTTACGTGTTTCTGATTAAAAACCGGTATACAAAAGCCAAAGCCGGGGCAATACTAGGAAAATCTGGAACAGTCCATTTTGGAGTCCCTGTTACAGCAATGCGATTGGTCAAATTACTTGATAATAACTTTGCCATTAAATTTGCTGATTCTTCCTATGCAAATATGAGAGTTCGAGGGCAGGTCAGAAATTGATCTTTGTCATAGCAATGCTTGGAAACTATATTTATAAGGTGCCTGGCCCTATATTTGCTTAAGTGGACTTAATTGGAAATATTTGCTACTGTTAGATACATTTAAAACCTCTGTGGTGCTTCTTACCAAAAGTCATCACCTTTGTTTCAAATGAACAGTTTATTGTAAAAATGTCCAGTTGGAATATGCAATTCATTAATTGTTGAGACATATTTTTTTTACATATGTACCTAATAAATACAGTACCCATTAATAGAATGGCGTATTATTTTATTATTTCCTTTAGCTTGCCGTTTAGATAACAATGTTGGAGCAAGCTTTTTTTTTTTAAGCATCTCTCACAGCTTGAGCAACCACAACCTTTTGTTTCTAAGTCTAAAAAAATTAACTAAAGTGTGGCACTTATGTAAATCATATTTTTAACCTTTTACAAAAACTTATCAATAATCACTTGCATTTTTCAAGTATTCCTCTGCGATTGTATGACTGCTGTTCCCATATGAGCAGGTTTCATCTCAAAAACAACTGACATTGCAAACTATATCCCGCTACTGACATTTAGCTTTTCAGGCTGGCAGAGCGCTATGGTTTAGGTGTCCGTTTGGCAGCAAATGGCCATAGTGTCAGATTGACCTGATAGGAAGCACCACTATAGTTTTGTTCGGCAGCCTTTGACAGTAAGCCTTCAAGTAAAGTCAGTGATGCCATTACAGGATTCTAAATATATAGGCACACTTCCCCTCCCATTTCCCACATACTGGGCTAAATATGCTCGTTACCAGTTTATCAGTGTAGTTAGTAGGGCTTGATTGGCTGTGTAGGAGGTCCTTCTGGTGTTAGCCCCCCTCATGGTGAATCCAATAACTTTTCCCCTTGTTGGTTCCATTTTTTTCTTTAACCCTTTAACTACCCTTTACAGCCATCCTAGTTGAATTTCTCAGTCATCCCTAGGTAGACTTAGATTGCAACTGTGCAGTAGAGTTGGTGCTCACTGCAGGGATATCTCCCATCACTTATACGTAAAAGTTTATTAAGTAATATTAAGCCACACCCCTAAATCCATATGCCTCTTCCCCTGTCAGTAGCACAACAAGCCCCCACACACCTTAGGGACCCCATATCTTCTATTTCCAAATGTAAACAAACTTCCAGAACAAACCCCTACCAGGTTTACCTCCCACAGGCAGCATAGGGCAAGCAGAGTATGGCACACATAGGCAAGGGTAGAGCAGGGCAGGCAGAGTAGAGGAGGGCAGGAAGACAGGGAAACCTATCATGTCTAAGAAGGTAACTGATTATGACCACTCCAAGATGAATCATTTGAACTGCAGTACATACAGTGACACAATGCAGGTGCTGCTCCTAAAATCTGTTTGAGGTGTGAACAGATAAACAGTGCAGGCGCTTACAGTCTTGGCCTGAGTTGTGAACAATGGAGGGTCTTAAATGTGTAAACAATACATAACTTTACAGGTGTAAACAATACAGGGTCTTCCAGGTGTAAACAACACAGGGGTTTACAACCTGAATCTGTGGTGTGAACAGTGCAGGGGGCCAGTTAATCTCAGTTGATTGATATTATTTAAAGCTTACACAAATGTAATTAGTCACAGCAGCCAGACAGGTCAGCGGGCTGAGGGCCACCAGCTGGACAGCATTGTGTTAGAAAGTTCCAAGGCTAGTGCATTTGTTTGGCATCCCCACAGTGAATTCAGCTTTCCTTGTCCTTTAATGATGGGACATTATACACCTATATACAGTTTTATTTTTATTGTGCTGAACTTCCCACTTGATAAGATGAGCTTTGTATAAACAAACCCCTCCTTTGCCTATACTGCAGCCTTTCAGATAAAGAGCAGTTTATTATACAGGGGTCTTATCTGTATTTTCTTGTTTAATGAAAAACTTAACATAATGCATTTATGAATTAATTAGGCAAAATTATGTTTAAAAAGCCCTATTTAAAGGGGTTGTTCACCTTTGAGTTAACTTTTAGTAGGATGTAGAGAGTAATATTCTGAGACAATTTGCAATTGGTATTCATTGCTTATTTGTAGTTTTTTAATTATTTAAATTTTTGTTCAGCAACTCTCCAGTTCAGGGTTTCAATACTTATCTGTTTGCTAGGGTCCAAATTACCATAGCAACCCAGCAGTGATTTGAACGAGAGACTTTTTTTATGAATAGGAGATGACCTGAATAGAAATAGAAGTTATACAAAGTAACAATAAAACTGTAGCTTTACAGAGCAATAGTTTTTTGGCTGCTGGGGTCAGTTACCCCTATTTGAAAGCTACAAAGAGTTTGAAAAAGAAGGAAAATAATTCAAAAACTATAAGAAATAAATAATGATCACTTAAAAAGGCCATTCTATAACATACTAAACGTTAAATTAAAGGTGAACCCACCCCCTTAAATGAACTCATTTTGGAAAGGGTATACTGCCTTCTCAGATAACAATGTTAGAACAGGTGTGACATTTGTAATACAAACAGTGTTTGACCAGGCACCCTAGGGCCCTCCAAGGCTGGCATATGCAGCTGCAGTGCACAAATGACAGATACTGTGCACTTCCTTGATTGCCCCTGAAATATTAGCTTCATCCACTCCAAATAAGCATATGTGAATGCATAGAGATTGCAGTGAATGCTGTCTTACTTTTGCCATTTGTTTTTCTATCTTATGCATTCTCAGAACTAGACCCCATGTGATATGTAGAATATACGTCACCCGTCCCATAGTAAAAGTTGGAAGATACTGACCTAGACTTCATGGTTAAAGCCAGGAGCATACAGGGCTGCTCACGATTTTGTCTGTGAATATTGTAGAGTAACACAGTTCTCATTGGATTAGGATTTTGGCCAATGGAAGCAACTAGTAATCACTTGAGTGATCCATAATGCTTCCCATTGATAATATTAGAATGTGATATGCAAAGATTCGGCTATTGGATCACTTTGATGTTTTAGCTATAGGACCCCGTGTGCCATTAGCCTCATTAAGTTAAAAAATCCACTTTTTCAAATACTTTTATTGGGACAATTCATACTTTGTGGTTATGGTCGGAATACTGGCATTTACTTTGCTTGAAAACCCAAGAAAGCAGACAAACCGACAAAAAAAATCCCTGTAGTAAGCAAATAACATAACATGCAATGCTGGATTTTTTGTGTGTGTTTCTGCACGTGTTATACAAGGTACAGTGTAAAACACTGCTTGTGTTTTACAAGTAATCACCACCCAAAGCTGTTATTCCTGTTATTTACCAACTCTCATCATCTTGCCCTTTCAGTTCACAACTGGGTCGTGCAGTGAGGAGATTTACAGTTGTGAGATCTGTGCCAAAGGCTTCCGTTTACAACGCATGCTCAATCGTCACCTCAAGTGTCATAATCAAGTAAAAAGGCACCTGTGCACCTTCTGCGGGAAAGGCTTTAATGATACTTTTGACCTAAAAAGACACGTGAGGACACACACAGGTATGGACACATCAGTAAAACATGGTATTTCTTTGCTGCCCTCTAATGGTTGCTTTGGTGTATTGTAGATCAGTGCTATTTATACAGGTTATATTCTTTATGACTTTTCAATGGTTTCATTGAGGAGTTTCCTACTAAAATATTGTTATTCAGCCGTTACATGAAAGAGTCTTTCCTTTCCTTTCTCAGATTCCAAATACAGGTATGGGATCCGTTATCTGTAAATCTGTTATTCAGAAAGCAGAGAGTCTATTTTAATCAAATAATCTATTAAAAATGACTACTTTTTCTCTATAATAATTAAACCACCTTTTAACTGATCCCAACTAATTGATACAATTAATGCTTATTTGTGGAAAACAATTCTATTAAGTTTAATGTTTAAATTATATTTTTAGCACACTTAGGGGCATATTTATTATGCTGTGTAAAAAACAAAGAGAAAATTCGCAACACGTCGCCAGGCTTCGCCGTGTAAAATCGGCGTAATTGTTTTACGCGTTTTTGCTTCCACCAGAACTTATGGAAAATAACAGCGTAATATCTGGCGTTCAGATGGCGATCTTTTCCATTTATTTTACACAGCTTTTTACTCCGTTTTTTCAGCGAATTAGTTTTACACAGCATAATAAATACGCCCCTTAAGGTATAGAGATCAAAATTACAGAAAAACCCCTTATCCGGTAAACTCCAGGTCCCAAGCATTTGGGATAACCGGTCCCATACCTCTATCAGGAAGTGCATTAAAGCCTTTTAAAATTAGAGCCCTCAGGAGTAATCGGCAGTTTTGTTGCTGATGGAGCCAGAGACTCATTGTACTACATTCAGATCTAGAAATAAATAGTTAAATGGTCAGCCATTAATGAGTTACCTGAGCTTTGGAAATTACTGCTGAATATCCAGGAAGTGCAAACTTTGCCCTCCGTTATCAGCTGCCTGCTGCAGCTCTAGGTGTGTATTATGTGCGCAAAGTCTATAAATCCAGGGTAAGCTATGTTTGCTCAGCCCATGATCTTGTTAGGCTAATACATTTTGAAGTAAAAAAGGAAATCATGGCACACTGAGTTTCCATAGCAGGTTATATATGTATATGTTTGTCACTGCACATGATACCGAATAAAATGGCAGCAAACAGCCGACTGACTCCTGATTAGATACAGTTGCCATGAGACTTGTGCACATTTACATTCTGATAACAAAGCTGTTCACCAGATTAACACTTTGTTGCAATTTGTTTTTACATTCTTTAAATATATTTTTGTAAAGGTGTTACAGAGAATATACCACTTGTCTTGTGGCAAGGGGGGGCAGGGTATGTATTATGTACCAGCACCCACTAATAACCTGGTGAGAGTATTTAGTGTTTATTTTGTTTACTGGTAACAGCTATGAACAACAGATTTTTCATAGTTACCAGTGCATTGTTACATGAATATGTTGGTAGAATCCAAAGAAGAATCTCATAAAGGCCTTTGTCATGCCAGGAGATTGGTACCTGTTTCTTGTAGTTGCCAAGATACACCCCTGGTAATTTGGTAAATTAAAGACAAAAAACATACTGGGCATCTTGTTGAAATTAGAAGGGTTCAAAATACAGTGAAATAGTGCAAGAGAAACAGTTACTATTTGCTACTTAAAAAAAGTTCAGTAGCACAAAGATGCCAAATTTGAGGTAAAATGCAAGGGCAAGAAATCCCAAATTAACCAATATTTTGCCAATATTTTTTGGGGGGAGGGATTTTTCTGAAGGAGTGCTGCATAACCATTTCCAGTCACCCTTCAGCATACATAGACTTAAGCCTGCCCTTTTTCAGATTTCCCACTACAGTGCAGATGCAAGTCTAAAACTGGAAAAGTGAAGAAAAATCACAAAAAAATAATCTGATATAAAATAATCTATAGAAATTCCCAGGGCCAGAGCAATTTTTTCTTAGTTGATTGAAAGAGATCAGGGCTAGATTAGACACTTGCACCCAATAAATGTAGGTTTCTTTGTCCTTTAGTAAGAAAAAGGTGGCTCTTCTACACTCAGGGTTACTTATAGGAATTTTGGGGACCCAAACATCAACCTGATCTTCACAATCCATCCCCCTCATCCTCCAAAACTCTGTCCTAAACCAGCTAAACCCCACCCTTTATGTAGGAAGCCCAGTCCTTTCTGCGGCCATATGCACACCCTGCTGGTACATGCCTACCCACGGGCTTAAACCTGTTATTGTGGCAAAGCATAATTTTAGAAAACTTTTGCAAACAAAATATTTTCTAATTGTTTAGAATTGCTCAAGGGTTTGAATACTATTGCAAGGCACCTTAGATGTTCCATAATTCCACTCTCATAAATGGTTGAATTGGCACACGGTTACCCATGTGAGCAGTAACGCCACGTCAAGGCTTCAACTCTTGTTACTGTCCATTCACACACCTATTCCAGCAAATGGCTCACCCTATCATTTGCTGCAATAGTTCCCTATCTGGTCCAGCACCTAGTGACAAACTGTCATGGGACCTTTCCTCTTCAGTAATGACTGAAAGGAACAATTAGCTAACTATCCATACATACATATTTAATTGGCTTTCACTCACACAGATCTTAGCTAATTTTATTTTGTTGGAGCAAATCACCTGGTTATCATAGGTGTAATGAGGGTTAAATCCCCACTGCTTGGCTAACCATATGATTTGCTGCAATGATTCCCTATACGGTCCCTATTTAGGTGTTCAGACACATCACTCGCTCACACATATATTGGCTATTTTTACTGTGTTGGAGCCAATCACGTTGGCAGCAGAGCATAGATGGGGTTTATACCTCCGCTGCTTGGCTAACCATATAATCTGCAGCAATACTTCCCTAACCAGTAATGATTTTAGAATATTAATACTAAGGAATCACTGATGATGGCCCTATTTATGCTGTAGATAAATAAATTACTAAAAAGTGGGGGTAAAGTAGCAGGCAGCATTTTGGTTAATCAAGCTCTGCCTGGTTTTCTCTAAATCTAAGTTTCCCTGTATTTTATGCCTAATATGGCCTGAGATATTTGGTCTTATTTTTACAGTGCCCTATTGTCACATTCACACACATATCTCACAAAACCATACATCATTCATACATTTTGAGACAAAACACACTGTAAGCAATTGATATAAAAAAAAAAGTATATTATTGCTAATAGTATCTAACCCTAGTTACATATGAAGCCCATGACTGGCTTAAAAAAGCCAGAACTGAACCGCTGCTATTTGATTCATTGTAGAAACCGTTTTATTTACTTGTTTTAATTCTAATGGTAACTTTAGGTCTCATCTGCACTGACTTAATTACTTATTAGTAGGGATGCACCGAACCCACCCTGATGAATTCTGCTTAATCCCGAACCGAATCCTAATTAGCACATGCTAATTAGGATCGGAAGGGGGATAAAATTTGCCTAGATGATCCAGAGGAAGGCAAAAACGCCCCGTCTGAAGCAGTCTTTAATTTGCTTCAGAAGGGGAAAAAAATTCCTTCCTGACTCCAAAATGGCAATCGGTACAGTCCCTGGATCAATGGGGTCCTAAATATACTAATAGCAGTAGCCTTGTACAGTAAGTACATTGCTACAACCTGGGCGTATGAGCTGGTTCAGTATTGGCATACGTTTGGTAAAGTACCAGGATATAAAAATATCCTGACACTGGTTACTGGTTTCGTTGAATGGGAGAACAGTAAGGCTGTATATAAACACACAGGCATTTGGGGGTGCTTCTAAGCCAGTCTCACCAGTAGTGCAGTCAGCAGCTCCTGCGCTGTTAATGCAAGCTCTGTAAATATGCTGAACTGCCGCCATCTGCTCTCAATATTATATATATGGCTATGGGCTGTGCTGCAAGTAAAATGGCCCTAGAAGCACCTAGAAATGCCAGCGGATAATACTGAAGAAATGTATCTCAGTGTTCCCCTATTCAAGAAATGGGTGAGCATTTCAAATGACTAAACTGATACATACACACAAGCACGCATACACAGACAAGCACACATACACACACACACACACAAGCACGCATACACACACACAAGCACGCATACACACACACAAGCACGCATACACACACACACGCATACACACGACAAACATACTCTCATACATAAAACATATATATAAAGAACACACACAGCACACATACACCCATACACACACAGCACGCATACACACGCATACACCCGTACACACAACAAACTTACTCTCATACATAAAACACACATATAAAGAACACACACAGAGCATGCATACACCCATACACGCACAGCACACATACACACACCCATACACGCACAGCACGCATACACCCATACACGCATAGCACGCATACACCCATACACGCATAGCACGCATGCACACACAGCACGCATACACCCATACACACACCGCACACACAACAAACATAATCTGAAGTTTGAAATTTGGGGCAGTGGTGAAATTTTATAGGGCCCAAGCACCCCCAAGTGAGATTTTGTGTGCATCATGGGCCACCCGCCACACCCCTATGTGGGGCCCCCTGTAGAGGAAGTAGACTTGGGCCCCCCGCAGCCTTGGGTCTTCTTCTATAGTTACGCCACTGGTGTGGGCACTGGTTAGGAAAGGGGTTAATCGTGGCTAAGGGAATAAATTAGTAATGGATTATGACTGTGGGGCAGTGGTGTTACTCTATTAGACCAAGCACCCCGCAATGAGATTTTTCGTGCATCGCGGGCCACCCACCACACCCCTATGCTGGTCCCCATATAGAGGAAGTAGTCCTGGGCCCCCCGCGGCCGTGGGTCTTCTTCTTCTATAGGTAAGCCCCTGGTTAGGAAAGGGGTTAATTATGGCTAAGGGAATAAATTCGTAATGGATTATTACTGTGGGGCAGTGGTGTTACTCTATGGGACCAAGCACCCCGCAATGAGATTTTTCATGCATCGCGGGCCACCCGCCACACCCCTATGCTGGTCCCCATATAGAGGAAGTAGTCCTGGGCCCCCCGCGACCGTGGGTCTTCTTCTTCTATAGTTACGCCCCCTAGTTAGGAAACGGGTTAATCATGGCTAAGGGAATAAATTAGTAATTGATTATGAAGAGGACGACAGAAGTTTGGGATCTGGGACAGTGGTGTAACTTTATGGGACCAAGCACCCCGCAATGAGATTTTGCGTGTATCACGGGCCACCCGCCACACCCCTATGCTGGTCCCCATATAGAGGAAGTAGGCCTGGGCCCCCTGCGGCCGTGGGTCTTCTTCCTCTATAGTTACGCCCCCTGGTTAGGAAAGGGGTTAATCATGGCTAAGGGAATAAGAGGTGATCACAGATTTGTGTGTGGGGCAGTGGTTAGTAAGGGTTAATCATGGGTAATGGAATAGGAGGGAGACAAGTTTTGGATGTGGGGCAGTGGTGTATATTTATGGCCCACCCTCCATACCCCTATGTGGGTCCCCCTTTGTAGAGGAAGTAGACCCCTGGCCCCCCGCAGCCATGGGGTCTGCTTCCTCCATAGCTATGCCACTGGTGTGGCCCATTGGTTAGGATTGGTTTAATCATGGGTAAGGGAATAATGAGGGTGATACAACTTTTGCATGTGGGGCAACGTTTAGGAATAGGGCACCATGCAATGAGATTTTGCTTGCATTGCAGTTCATCCGTGACCCTTCATGTTGACCCCCTGAGGGAAGTAGATCTGGGCCCCCCGCAGCCACAAGGTCTGCTTCCTCTATAATTACACCACTGGTGTGGGGAACTGGTGAGGAAAGGGGTTAATCACAGGAAAGGAAACAAGAGAGAGACACAAGTTTGGGTTGGGTGGGGCAGTGATTAGGAAGGGGGGAAATCATGGTGAAAAGGTGAGAGACAGAAGTGGGTGGGTGGGAGCAAGGCTATCTTTATAAGATTTATACTCACCATAGCTCAGACTTCTAAATGATCTTACCTTTCTTGTTCCATCCTTTAGAAGTTACAGTTAGAGATCCCGTGTGGTGCTGGCATCAATGGTAGAACCAGGTGACATTCACAGGAGATGATTTAGCGTTGGTATAGCCTGTGGATTGGTGGTTCTGGGGTGCAACGTGCCATAGATGGTACAATGTTATGGGCTTCAGGTTGTTACAAGCAGTAGCTAATGATGTTATCCCACATTATAATAGAGGTGATGCCTTACTCCTGCCAATTCCAGCTGGGATCCACATAGGAGAAATTTTTCCAGTTGGTTTCTTCATTGGAACACTGAGGGGAGAATGCTGGCTGGTATTCATGAAGGTCGTCTGCTGATGGCTATGAACAAATTATAAAAAGTACTTAACCTTTTATACAGCATTTTATAGTTTCATTTCCATTGCTACTGTTTTTAGGGCTGTGACACAAGCAGAGATTAGCCGCCGCGCAAGAAACCTTCCTTGTTGCGGGCGACTTACCTCCCCACAATGCCATCCCACCGGCTAGAATGTAAATCTCCGATGGGGTGGCATACACGGTGCCGCGATTTGCCGAAGTTGCTTTTAGAGGAAACTTCGGTGACTTCGGCAAATCGCGTACACTACGTATGCCATTACTGGCGATTTACATTCTAGCTGGTGGGATTACATTGCGGGGAGATTAGTCGCCTGCATCAAGGAAGATTTGTTGCGTGGCGACTAATCTCCCCGTGTGTCACAGCCCTTAACGTAGATTCATTATGATTAATTATGCCCCTTAGCCTTCTGAAATACCGATCATATATACCGGCATATGTGTAAAATCTTTATAGAGAAAGCAGCCTTTTAACTTCACAGGGAAGAATACACTCCCTTCTTCTGTTATAGGGATATGGGAATCAAACTAATGAATAATGCGGTCACTTAGGGATTGCTAACTGCAAGGAAGAAAATGGCTAAGCCAGTTGTCTGGTGTTATTATGGAGCTGACCTACCCTCTATCCCAATAACAGCAGGGATCCTAAGCCACTGGGACAAACTCTTTGTCTTAACACTACCAACTCCTATCACTGGTAAATATAAACAGCAGTGAATTATCGGGCTGTCTTCCTAATGTGGCCTTAAAGGGGACCTGTCACCCTAAGAAATAATTCCAATTTCTTTTTTTATTGTGTTTGTTAAGCAAAATTAACTTCACATACTATATAAATGATATAAATCTTGTTTCCTTCAGTCTTGGAAATATACAATCACAGCCAGGAGGCAGCTGCCCTTTTGTGGGCACTGTTAATAAGGCAAGCTTTGTATCACCCCAAAATCTTGTGTATGTGCCAGAATGGGGGACCTGATGCCTTTGCTCATGCACTGGTTACACTATTAGATGGTGAGAAGGTAGGGAGAATGTGAGTGTTGAATGGAAAGTTTAAGTATTTGTTTGCCCCGCCTCTATGCCTAAGGCATAGAGGCGGGGCAGGCAGTATATGATTGACAGCTGGGATTTTTAAATGCTTTTATAATGGGTTTGAATGTGTTAATATAGAAATGAATCTTGGCTTCATGTTTAATTTGAAAAGGACTTTTATTATACAGCTTTTCATGTCTGTGTGACAGGTCCACTTTAAGTCACTAAGGGAAGCCCAACTTAATGGCTAAATTTGGATCAAAATGTATGATTGATGTACCACCTGGACATCACTTGAACAATGGAAGAGTAACACCCACGTTTTCATATATTTCATATATCAGTAACAAAGGAAAAGAACTCAAAAGGAAAAGGAGTAGTAGCGCCCCGGCAGGATATTACTAGATTATTCATTGGTTCAGCGCACAAATTTACCATTCCTGGCTGGAAAGGAGGCGTCAATCTTCGGTTTTCCAGATCTTCCCAGTTGATTGTGCTGTAGAAAGCATGCTCCCTGATGTTCCCATTCAGTCCAAGCCGCTGAGTCTCATCATTCTCCAAAAGCTAAAGAGAAAGATAGTCCTTTATTTGAGTAATGCAGATATTAAGCTGGGTACCGCCTCCCACAAATAGATGTAATAAGAATAACAAAAAGGAAGACTTTCTCTTTATATCTTAAAAATCCTTAATAGAAACCATTCTATTGTGTTTTTTACAAGAAGGACTTGACTCAGCCATACATGTAACCATCAAAAACTACACCTCCTCATACAAACTACCAGTATTTTAATGCTTACAGAACTAAACTCCTTCTCAAAAATACTCTGGCTGGGTATACAGGTATCCCTGTAGGGGCTCAGGTGGGTGCATAGGCTGTACAATCTCTTTCTTAGAGATTTCTGTACTGTGTATGCGCCCAGCTGGAACCAGTGCAGATGTTACCTGGAAAATCTGAAAAAGGTGGTGAATATTTTAAAGAAGAGGAGGGCCAAAGGGTTAAAACAAATTTGGACTCTGTAGAGTTTTTCTCTTACTTTACCACCAGGGACACCCTTCATCCCTTCTTCTCCCAGTTTTCTATACACCTCTTCCCCAATATCGCTCAAATACCTTATCAAATGTTAATGTTTTGTTTCCTTTTTCCTGTTAATTGTTATCAATTACTTTTACTTCAGGGTTAATAACCAATAAAAATAAAGTTATATAAAAGGTCATCATTACAGTAATATGAAATATATATGTGCAGACCTTTTGAGTTAAATATGGGACACAAATGGGACCTCTGATACTTATGTATACCACAGCTATATACAATATTAAATACACTGCAATTCCCTTATGTATTCCTCTATTTAACTGCTGATATTTACCTTTGGCAGGAGGTCCAGCATTTCCTCGCTCATATATTGTGGGTAATTAGGTGTTCTCATTTTAATCATAAATCGTTGCCTAAAAAGGCTGCCTGAATGTGGAAAAGGCAGTTCTCCTGTGGCCATTTCATACATTGTAGCCCCAAATGACCACCAATCCGCTCCTGCGTTATAGTCTTCGCTCGATAGAATCTTTAAAAAAAAATAATAAAAACAACTTCATTGGCTACTTATATTTGTGACTTTAGTTTGAAAACAAGGGTACATTGGCATTTTTCTCCATAGGATTGCTGTCAACTGCTTCTCATTACTGTCAATAGGAATCACACTGCTGCTTATGGTATAGCGAGGCAATTCTTGCCCATAACCTGGCATGGGTTTTTGCTCTAACACTGGAACACCTGAAATATGACAGGAAGATACTGGTCTCTCCTCCTTACCACATAACTTTTCCTCCATCTCAGTAATAGAATGTTAGGAAAGCTGTGTGACCACTGTGTCAGAAAGACTTTTGGTACCCATTAGGTTAGAAGGCATTTATTTTGCTCAGTAACAAGTGTTAGATAGCACAAGAATTCCCAGAAGGAATGGGGTGAGGCTAAACTCATCATTTGCTTCAGCTCTCTTAAAGGAACAGTAACACCAAAAAATGAAAGTGTTTTAAAGTAATTAAAATATCACGTACTGTTGCCCTGCAATGGTAAAACTCGGGTGTTTGCTTCAGGAACACTACTATAGTTTATATAAATACGTTGCTGTGTAGCCCCGGGGGCAGCCATTCAAGCTGGAAAAAAGGAGAAAAGGCACAGGTTACATAGCAAATAACAGATAAGACACCATTGTATTCTACAGGGTTTATCCGTTAGCTGCTATATAACCTGTGCCTTTTCTTCTTTTGAATGGCTGCCCCCACGGCTTCACAACAGGGTTTATATAAACTCTAGTAATGTTTCTGAAGCAAACACAAAACTTTTACCAGTGCAGGGCAGCAGTACATTATAGTTGAATTTCTTTAAAATATATACATTTTTTGGTGTTACTGTTCCTTTAATGCATTCCAAACTATTGACATAGGTTTAGGCACTTTGAACATCAAGTTTTAAACAGCCCAAGATGGCAGCACCAATGTGCCTTAAATTACCCCTAATAGAATTTAAAGGAACAGTAACACCAAAAAATGAAAGTGTATAAAAGTAACTCAAATAATGTGCTGCTGCCCTGCACTGGTAAAAGTTGTGTGTTTACTTTAGAAAGTCTACTATAATTTATATAAATAAGCTGCTATGTAGCCATGGAGGCAGCCATTCAAAGGAGAAAAGGCACAGGCACATAGTAGATAGCAGATAAAAAACTATTGTATTCTACAGAGCTTATCTGTTATCTGCTATGTAACCTGTGCCTTTTCTCCTTTTTTCCAGCTTGAATGGCTGCCCCCATGGCTACAAAGCAGCTTATTATATAAATTATAGTAGTGTTACTGTAGCAAACACACCAGTTTTACCAGTGCAGGGCAACAGTGTATTATATTTTTATAACTTTAAAGCTCTTTCATTTTTTAGTGTTACTGTTCCTTTAAGTATCTAAATGACCCGACATTGCATTGTGCCAGCACTTGTTAGATGATGGTTTCCCTTGGCAGTGGGATCATCTAAGATGCTAATGCTATTCTATAGATTTTTTTTATACAAACCTTTCATCCTTATGTATATATATATATATATATATATATATATATATATATATATATAATTACTAGGTATATATTGTAAATATTAAAAACAAATTATGTCACCTCTGGTGCCCGGTATCCAGGGGTTCCTGCTAAGCCGCTCGTCTTCTTCTTGCCAATGAGGCCAACTTCAGCAATGCCAAAGTCGCAGATCTTAATATGGCCATCTTTATCTATCAGTATGTTGTCCGGCTTCAGATCACTGTAGGCGGAATATTAGGAACAATTTGCAATCGTATAAATGTACATAGAGTTTTGGGAAGGAAGTTAAGGATTTTCTAAGACGTTAAAGGATGGTAAAGGGCTACTTTAGAGTGTCTTTATAATCACATATTCTTAAGGTCACTGTCTTAGTGGTGGCAGGTAATTTATTATGTATTGCTGAGGAATACAGGAGATTATTTGTGGGAACTCTTGTCAGCTATGTAAAGGAAATAGAAATATTGCGCAGGGCTTCTTTGGCTCTTTTGAAACTTTGCAATGAGCTAACAATTAACCACAAAAGAAGGTGGCAATCCAAAAGATCTTAACAGCTCTTGGTTATGGATCCCACAAGATGCTCTGTGCCACAGCAAGGAATTTAGAGTGTACCAGTGATGAACTCTGTCATAGAAACCTTTGGTTTCCTGGATCTGCCCTTAGGCCAATGGCGTATGGGGAAATATCATGCAGTATGAAAAGCTGCAACAAGCTTCCTAAAAACTCCAGATTAGTAGCTGCTACCTGCATCTGGCTAGAAAAAGACTTGAAACATTTTATTGCCCACTTTTTCATATGCAGGCAGGGAGGACAAAATGCTGAAAATAAATGTACATAGAATGATAATCATGCTAACCCTGCAGGTGCAACTGTAGTATTGTGCATATATGCAATACTGAGCAAATTTAAGTGCAATTGCATCAGTATTTGCCTGTGTTTTGTTATCTGCCAGTAAGTGAGAAATTTAGTGGGCAACAAAACCCACCGTGTGCCACTGCCCTTATAGATTTCTTTGAGGGCGTAATAGAACATTCTACACTTTAGCAATAAAACTTTATTATAGTTGACAGGTCGCTGCTTCTAATCCCGTCAGTATGACATAGGCCTTATATGTATAATTGAATGACTGTATGTGTATAACTGAATTACTATATTTAATAAACTGACATCTCAAAGCATGTTACAAGACAGATCTGCTCACAGTGAGTGGAATCATGATAACAGTGACTAGTTTAGTTTAAAGAACACATTAAAGGTATAACACAACATATTGAGATTTTACTGACCGATGAATGATTCCCTTGGAATGCAGGAACTGGAGGGCAACCACCATCTCCGCTGTGTAGAACCTTTCCAAAAAAGAAAATAATCATCATTCCTATATCTCATCAATTTCTCATCTCTCTTAATAACAGAAAAATGCACTAATTTGTGTATCCATTAGTGTATAGAGCACAAGGGCAAAAACTTATTTCACTTATTAAAGGGGCAGTGTATCCCCTTATTCAACATGACTGCAGGTTGTGCTTGTGGGGAACTTACTTTTTGTCTATTGTCTAACGAAAAGTTCTGTGGTTCTTATTATTTATTGAGCGGAACAGGGCAAACATGTTTGACCCTTGCAAGGAAGAAGTAAAACTTATCAACCCCCCTTTTTTACCCCAATATATATTGGTAACCCTATCTTAGCCCAAACTACATTTTCTGGCTAGTGATGGTCTCCTTTTCCCAGATGGAACCTTGTTATATGAAAGAGGAAGAGAGTGGGTGTTGTGCCACTACATCCCTCTGCTACAGTAATAAACATATAACAAAACAATTGATATGGTAGATATATAATGTTACATATATTCAAAGCAGAGTTTAACCCTCACACCACTATGGAGGCACTAGGTAGGTTTAAGATACACTTTTAGGTTGCCAGTTAGTGGTCCAGATCCCCTCCAACATAACATTTTAGGAAGTATATACTATGCCAAAATCCCTTGCCCTCAGGGAGCCCTATCTGTAGCTATAAATCCTTAGGTGGAGCACAAGGCTGCTCTTTCTAGCTATGTCTCATTATCTTACCTTCCTAGAAGATACTCCAGACAAAACTAGTCCATTATCTGAATAAACCTCATTCGTAGGGCCCCTTTTCCCTGGCTTTATTTAGAAGGGGGTTCCCTCTATGGCAGGACTCTTGTAAAATTGGGCCTTGTAAACACCAGGCTCCCTGACACACATCCTTCAGTATTAAAGTGGTCACTAATTCTATGGGCCAATAACAAAGTTTCCACTTAGGTAACTTAAATACATTACCAGGACCTAGCAACTTGGGGATTAAATACAGTATATAATATAGAGTGATCTCTTGGGGGAGAGCTAAAAGCTCTAAAAATATGAGCAAGTATTGCACCTGTTTTTGTACTTTACATTTACCCTGGAATTGTCATTTCTGCCTGATAATACTCACATGATGCTTGACATTGGTAGTTTTCCTTTGCAATCAATCATATCCCACATGGATTTCCCACTGCAGTACTCCAGGACAAAGAAGGCTTCCAGCTGGTAAGGACAGATTAGAGGAATATGAGACATGGGACACTACCACCCACAAATACAGCTGGCAATAAGATGAGATTCAAGGTACTTGCTTAATGATAAAACCATCCCAGATAACTTGGGATGTCTGCAGTGACCTCTTCCCCCCCACCACCCCGCTGAACCGCACCACACACGGCTCCAAATAAGATGCAGATCAGCACTGTGGTCTGGTGGCTGCCATCTATGGCTGCTTCATGGCATCTTCCCAGCTCTCTGACTGTGAACACTGAATGGCACCAGCTCTTTGCCATACACCACTTAGCTGGGAAAGCAGCCATAGAATGCATCAGCCAACCCTGCTGTGCTACTCTGAATTTTAGTAACAGTGTAAATAGGGCGGTATTAGGGTAATGTGTGGTACCTTTCAGGAGGTGGGTGGGAGACCTCTGCAGGAGGCTAAAGTTATATAAATAGGTTCATATATTTCAATGATAAATAATATCCCTGTAATACACACCATGAAGGCACCACTACTTTACACTAACGTGAATTTATTGACATTGACAAAGTAATTTTTTTGGTGAGTACTTAATGACAATAAGGTCTGGGAGTGCCAAGAACTAAATCTCAGACACACACATACAAAAGAAACATACATATACACATACAGTATGGTTACCTCTGTTTGCAAAACTGCATAAGAATGGCTTAAAAATGCACATCCTCTGCTGATCTTCAAAAAATAGGCCTCTTTAGTGATGGTATAGGTGTTGGTCTTTGCAGACTTCTTCTTCAAGACCTTTATTGCTACCAGCTGTTTATTTGGTCTAAAAGTAGCCAACATCACCTAATAAAAATAAGAGAAGACATTCAATATCACAGTGTCTCTTGTAGAGATTAAACAATTCCATATTTAATGACTTGGAATATATTTCGCTCACCTGGCCAAAGCCTCCTTGTCCCAGCTCTGAGTGGAACTTATAGTTGTTGATATCCAGAGGATCAGGTCTTTTGATGTCCAAACAGGATCTCTTCTGTATACTTCCACCTTGTTAGAGAAAAAAAATCCCATTAGTAGCTCAGTATCACATATAAACTGTACATACTAGTATATGTTATATGATATAGGTATATGATAGGTATTACTTACCCACTTATATTTATGGCAACTTGCAACCTTATTTTAAGCCCCAAGGGCCAATATACATTTGTGAGAGGCAAGATGCAAACAACAATTGTACTATAAAGCGCCACAGTTATTCTACTTTGCACCGTAACTCTCCTCATTTGTTCACAGAGCTCATAATAGAGTTGCGCTTCTCTATCTCTGTAAGGGTGAAGACACACGGAGCTACTAGTAGCAGCTCCTTTTTCACGGCTGCTAAACGCCAGAAAAAAAACCTGCCAATACTGAGAACTGACTCTGCAAATATGCTCTACATGACAAGTAGCTGTTACTAGTAGCGCCACGTGCCTTTACCCTAAGTGGATCTGCCTGTTTTTCTAAATGTTGCATTAAGAAGCAGTGGGATTTTAGCAGCACAAGGTATACAGTATATAGAAATTGGCAGTTAAACTTGCTGTTAGTTATTAGCAAATAAGGCAAAGGGTGAAGGGGGACATATAGGGAATAATAAGGTATATTCCCTGCCACACATAATAAAGATTCAGATAGGTAAAATGGCTCCTAATAACATTTACAATAAAGTCTTTAAATATGATAGAGACTTAGCAAAAGTGCTTAAAATTGCACCGAGCAATTTCCCATTAAGTTATAATGTACTGTATGTGTCAATTAAATTTATACAAAAAGTGCAGTGTAGTTTCCTTACCTTCTAAGGGGTCTTCTGGGCTCCTTGGTCTTTTATTCCTCTCTTCCTTTTGCTCCATGTTTCTTTTTTTACTGCTTTGTTGACTTTGCTTTTCTTTCTGTTCTTCTTCAGATTTTCTTGTAATGCTCCCATCCTCACTGGTCTTCTTCTCTGCTTGGATTTCCCTTACCTTCTGTTCTTCTTCATATCTTCTCCTATTAATGCTCCCATCCTTACTGGTATTCTTCTCTGCTTGCCTTACCCTTTCTTTCTGTTCTTCTGCAGATCTTCTCCTTTTAAATCTTCCATCCTCGCTGCTCTTCTTCTCTACCTGGATTTGTTTATCTTTCTGTTGTTCTTCAGATCTTCTCTCAATGCTCCCATCTTTATTGGTCTTCTCTGTTTGACTTGCCTTTTCTGTTTCTAACTGCCCCTCAAGTCTTCCCCTCTTATTTCTCACATCCTCACTTGTCGTCTTTTCATTTTCTTTGTGTTTCTCTTCACTCCTTTTTTTAATGCTCCTATTCTGAATTTTCTGTTCATTTCCGCAGCTTTTGTTATCATTTTCTGCTTCTCTCTTTTCTATCTCCTGACTCCTTTCCTTGCTCCAATCCTTGTTGGGTTTGTCTTCTGCAAAGCTTTTTGCTCTCTCTCCAGATGGACTCCGACTCCTTTTCTTACTCAAACTCATGATGGTATCTTCTACACTGTTTTTTATAAATTTTATTTACTCTCTCTCGCTATTTCTATAATATTAATACTCGCTGATCGAAAACACTCCCTCTCCTACTCCCTATCCAAACGGCAGTTGGTCTGAACCCAGCAAATGGCAGTTAAGCTATTGTGAGGCATGTGACCAGCAGGAGTGGCATGCAGGGCATCAGTGGCGTTACCATGGAGACATGCATGAACTAGAGAGCTGAAGACATACAAGCCTTTCTCCAATGCAGAAGAAAACTTTCTAAGAGCAAAAAGCTCAAGTTGCCCAACTTAAAGAATATAAAAAGACCAGTAACAATATGTGCCAGCAGAGTTGTAATCTATGAATGATTTTTATTTGTAGAATGCTAGGTTATAAAGACAATGCTAGTAATGGAATATGAATAGGAATGGAAGGAATAGGGGTGTGCCGATAATATATCACATCATACGCTTACACTTGTCTAACTGCGCAGTTTTTTAGATGCTACCTGTATTTATACTTCCTAATAGGGGTGCAGCAGGGGGTGTGATCTGGATCAAATGGAGCATGGTTTGGATTAGGTTGAATCGGGCATGGACTGGCCAGAACAGGGATGTGTCCAAAAATCCCCCTTGTACACTTAGAGGCACTTACTAACATGAATTAGTGCTCAGGTTATTTATGGGCTGACTCAGGATAGACACAATACAAACAGTATATATATATATATATATATATATATATATATATATATATATATATATAGTCCAAAGTAGATGCCGCACTCACAGGACTTAATGTGATCAAAAAGTATTTATTGATGAAAACACGTCAAACTAACGTTTTGGCCGTATCCACAGCCTTTCTCAAAGTGAACAGAAAAAGTTACAAACCCACTCTTAAACCCAGTTTGGCGCCAAACTGTAGTTCATGACGTCACTATGTGTCAAACCAATCACCAATCACCAGAAATTGGGTACATAAACAAACATATACCTATATTTATATACAAAATTCATGAATATAGCGTCAACATCAAGTAACAAGTCAAAGATCGAGGAAGAAAGAAGCAGGTGAGTGTAGACGTAACTCTGATCTGGGGGTTTCATGTGTGTCACGGCAGTAAACTTTGATCCACTGCGACCCCCTATCCTATGAGTGTTCCCCACTTAAGAAGGTAATCTCCTGCAATGGAGTACACGATTATAAATACAGCATTTCCACTTACAACAGAGTGGTAAGATCGTGAACCTTACTACACCTGGGCGAGTGGACTTGATATCCTTACTGAACACGAGTTAGTTAATGAACGGACTGACGGCGAGTGGGGCGGTCACCATGGTAACCCGGCTCAGAACTACAGTTCAGGTACGGTGCCGATCGGGGGAGACTTCCTTCTGATCCCCAACCCCTGTGTGCATAGCGCTCTGATGCTACTACCTACTACGAACCCCTTGGTATGAAGTGATCGCAAGTGTGGGCACATGAAGGGGATAGATATCGCGATGTGGTAACCATGCCAACGCGCTTTACAGTGTACGGTATTTTCAGCGGTTTATATACTCCTTCCTGCCCTAAGAGTAGTTCCTTGTGCTAAAGATATCAGCTACATGGAATTTACTCTTGCAACTCCCATTTTACTATAACTTGATCCTTAAAGGAACAGTAACACCAAAAAAAGAAAGTGTATAAAAGTAACTAAAATATAATGTGCTGCTGCCCTGCACTGGTAAAAGTTGTGTGTTTCCTTCAGAAAGTCTACTATAATTTATATAAATAAGCTGCTATGTAGCCATGGGGGCAGCCATTCCAAGGAGAAAAGGCACAGGCACATAGCAGATAACAGATAAAACACTATTGTATTCTACAGAACTTATCTGTTATCTGCTATGTAACCTGTGCCTTTTCTCCTTTTTTCCAGCTTGAATGGCTGCCCCCGTGGCTACACAGCAGCTTATTATATAAATTATAGTAGTGTTACTGTAGCAAACACACCAGTTTTACCAGTGCAGGGCAACAGTGCATTATATTTTTATTACTTTAAAGCTCTTTCATTTTTTGGAGTTACTGTTCCTTTAACCATACCCAATGCCCACAGTGTGTGAGTTATAGTTCAACAGTATGGGACAGCCTTCTGCACCGAAAAATAATTTCTCTACACTCACCTGCTTCTTTCTTCCTCGATCTTTGACTTGTTACTTGATGTTGACGCTATATTCATGAATTTTGTATATAAATATAGGTATATGTTTGTTTATGTACCCAATTTCTGGTGATTGGTGATTGGTTTGACACATAGTGACGTCATGAACTACAGTTTGGCGCCAAACTGGGTTTAAGAGTGGGTTTGTAACTTTTTCTGTTCACTTTGAGAAAGGCTGTGGATACGGCCGAAACGTTAGTTTGACGTGTTTTCATCAATAAATACTTTTTGATCACATTAAGTCCTGTGAGTGCGGCATCTACTTTGGACTGTACTATCTTTACTATACTGCACCCAGGCATACTTGGACTTGGTTAAACGTGAGTGCCTACTTGTTTGCATATTCTATATATATATATATATATATATATATATATATATATATATATAATCAGTGTTGGGCTCCCACCCCAGGCACCCTGCAGGTGCCCCTGCCGGCCACATCCCCGAATTCCTCCCCCAAGGGCCCCCCTAACCCCCCGCAGGGTCCCCCACCCGACATCCTCTTCTGAGCGCGCGTAAATTTAATGCATCAGGGGAGGAACGGGCAGGCGCGCCAACAAGGGTTGGGCCTGGGCCGCCGGGGCCCACCGGAATTTTTCCCGGTGTCCTGACAGCCCAGTCCGACCCTGGTTATAATCAGTGCTTAATGATGTAATTTCTGTCTCAAACTTGTGTATTATAATAAATAATGTTGCTCCTGTTGTAAAATATGAGGATATTAAAAGTCACCTTGGAGTTCCTTGACCTGTATAAACACTCTCCATGTGCCTTTATATGGTTATGGAACTCCTTTGTAACTTATAATATGCATATATTTTACAGTGTGGGTACATTATTCTCTATATAACTTGTGTCATAAGGCTATAGTAATAGTATGTAATGATTTAATACCAACGGTTTATATCCTTTATTTCTGGTCTCTTATGAAAGTTTCAGAGAGATCTAATGTGATAAAGTTGGAGTGCTGCAATAACCACTTATTTGTTTTACATGAATAAATACAAAAGATCCCTGAGGTATATGAAACTGCTTTATCAGTTTAGAAGGTTCAACATGGAATGATGTTTTTTTTTGTTTGTGTTTTTTATTTTCTAGGCATCCGCCCTTACAAATGTGAGATCTGCAACAAGGCATTTACTCAGAGGTGTTCCCTGGAATCTCACCTTAAGAAAATCCACGGGGTTCAGCAGGGTTACGCTTACAAACAACGCAGGGATAAGCTCTTTGTCTGTGAGGATTGTGGCTACACTGGACCCTCCCAAGAGGACTTGTACCTACATGTTTATGATAGCCACCCAGGAAGTGCTTTCCTCAAGAAAACCACCAAAAAACTGGCAGCCATTTTACAAACCAAAATCACATCTGTTCTTCAGATAAAGTCCACAGCACAAGAAGAGGTGGAGGCAGAGTGAGAAGACAAACGGCGCTTAGACAGATGTTTACAGAGTTTATGAACTTCCCATTTTTTATTGCCTATTTTATTGCTTTTTTTAAAGTGGGGAGATTTCTAAATTATACAATGAACTCACTGTGGTTGGATATCTTTTTTTACATTATGACAAATGATTGGGCCAAAAAATTTATTCAAGTATACATTTTTAGAATATGATTATCTTGTGAATGTGTTATGAACTGTACAATTGTATAGCAGTGTAAATAAATATATTAGCCCTTAAATTGAAGTATAATGCTAGTAGGTGCCTTTCTCAATAATACTGAGTAGATTTCTTATTTCACATGGGTTACAGTTTGAATTTTGTGATAAAATGATTGCTGTGTTTTCCCTGCCATCCTCTTGATACATTTAATCCAGTTCACACACATCTGCTTATTTGTGGGAGGTGAGAGCATTATGTGGCAATGCAGTGCATCCCTGTGGCAGTCGTAATGCCATCAGACAGACAGAAGGACCTGCAGCACCACATTATTTCAGTCAGATCAAGAATAATTTCCCCTTTTATTCCTATGGATATAAATTGATTCCCACTTGCAGCGGGAGACCAAACACTGAAGTGCGTGTGGCCTTATACAGGTGGAATAGGCATTTTGTGGTGCATCTGGTACATAGTGCTCACCGCTTATTTCAGTGGAGATAATGATATGGCATTTCTGGCAATAAAGTCTGCTCCATCCATATTATAACATCCCAATATTCCTACATTCATGTGCTTATGGGTGAATATATGTTTTTATAACATATTTATATTGTGTGTAACTGACTCACTGGTTAATGCATATTTTTGTTCATGGAAAATATATCAAAATATTACACACCTGCCATTTCTTATGGGAACATTTTATATTTTATCTATAACTTCCTTTCCGTATGATGTAAATTCTAAAAAGAACACTTACAAAAGAATGTCCTATAGATGCTACTGGCGGAATGAAATATGTATCTTGCAATAATAATAATATCAGAAAGCGCCTTTGTGTTTACTTGTACATCTAGCCAGTGGCGAAAGTTTTGGGGCCCTGCCCCCGCAGTTTTTATTTCCAGGACCCCAACCAAACACCCCCGCACCTGGCTGAAATCATGGGCGGCACCCACGACGCACAAAAATTTGCGGGTGACCCCTGTGGCCGTGGGGTCTGTTGTGTCTGTAGTTGTGCTACTGCATGTAGTGGTGGGACAGACGCAAGTAATCACCTGTTTATTCAGTGGGTTGACAGCTCATTAATATGCATGGTATTAAACTGGGAATTAATTACTGCAACAAACATTCATGCTATGTCACACATGAGGTTTTCGCCTCCAACTAAAAACGCAGATACATTATGTAGCATTGTGTATTCAGTCACAGAGAAAATCTCACAAATGACATTAGCCTGAACGTGGCTTTGGCAGCAGGTAAGAATGAAATAATAATACTAAGATACTGGAACCAAATGCAAAACTGTGGTAGATCCCTTTTGATCTGCATGTGCCTTAAAAGCAATTTTTGTAAAAAATGAATAATTTTTACTTTCATATAAAATGTTTTTTTAACAAGATGACTACATTGTTGTGTATATAGAGAGAATGGGTGCTGGTGCCTTTTAATAAACAAAAAAAACAAAGTTTGTGTTGGTATTTTGTGGAATTGTGGGCTATACTGTGTCATAAAGAACACCGGTGACTTTGTCTCATGGTTTTGTAAGGCTGTGTGTACCATCATATCTAGGTTTTGGTTACACGTTATTACTTTTTGTTGCATTGACTGTAAACTATAATGATTAAAGGGGTTGTTCACCTTTAACCCTTTAAGTGCCAGCAGAATTTGACATTTCAGTTCCCCTCAGTGCCAGAAGTTTTGTAAACATTCTGTGCTCTCTCAATTTAGGGGCTTTTACTGGGGGCAGGGTTAAGTTTAGGTAGGCAAACTATATATTGTTAACCTGAGCTTTCCAAATCTGAGTTTTTGTGTATTTCCACTTCTGGAACAAGATTAAGAGCTTGAAATAAAAAAAAAAAGAAAAAATGCTATTTTTCATGCTATAGGGATTTATACCAGAAACATATTTTATTTTATGGACAAAAATTCAACTGATTTGGAAAGCCTCATGTCTCCCGAACGTGCCAGTACCTGATATGTAGAGTTTTATTGAGATTTCTGACTTCTATAGATCAAAAACTCCCAGCAGTAAATTACTAAATTTTCAAAGCATTACAGCAGAATACGGCATACTTTACATTCCAAAGCCAAAAATCCTGGAACATTAGGTTTACCCCAGGAAATCATATATTTTTGAAAAGTACACATTCTGATGAATCCGAAATGGGTAACTATGTCTTCCAACTCCTAAGTACCAAACGGCAATGCTTTACTGAATTTAGAAGTTTCTATAAAAAATTATGAAAATTCTAAAAAATCACCTCATATCTCCCACATAAAATGGGAAAATACATCCTAAGTATGAAAGCCAAGGGTCCACTGAACAGTTTGATGCCCATTGTGCATAGGATCACCAATGTATCTGGCATTTAGAGACCCCAAAAGAAAGTAACTACATACAAATTGCCCCAGCTACTGAAAATTCAACATGTTTACTGCGTTTTCTGTGGGGTAAAAACACAAAAAATACATTGACCCCCCCAAAACCATATATTTTTGGAAAGTACACATTCGGGCGAATTCAAAATTGGTACCCATGTCTTTCTACTCCAAACTACAGAGTCACAACGCTTTCCAAAAATTGCCGGTTTTGATGAAATACCTGAAAATCACATCAAATCTTCCACTTTCAAGCACCTTATCTCCCACATAACATTAGGTACCAAGAAAACACACCCTAAATATGAAAGCCAAGGGTCCGCTGAACAGTTTGATGCCCATTGTGCATAGGATCACTAATGTATCTGGCATTTAGAGACCCCAAAAGGAAGTTAGTGCATACAAAGTGTATACGCTCCAATATAAGCTACCAGCATGTACATTATGTGCCATAAGACCCCCTTAACAGTACGGAGACCCTATAAGACCATACATTTTCTGAAAGTACACATTCTGACAAAACAAAAATGGGTAAATACATCTTTGTACTGCAAACTATCAAACTACAAAGCTATGCTAAACAGAACGGTTTTTAGGACATTTCTGAAAATTGTCACAAAGCTTGCATTTTACCCCATTATGTACCCCCACATTTTGTACCGTACCAACATAAAACATTCTAAATATGAACGCTAGGGGTCTACTGAACAGTTTGATGCCCTATATGCATAGATTTACCAAACTATGTGGTGTACAGGGGCACCAAAATAAAAATAGTGCATATGAATTTTCACATAAGACTCTCCGGCTCGTGCAGTTTTTGCACCCGGTATGTGTATTATGTGCCATAATACCCCCTAACAGTACGGAGACCCTAGAAAACTATATATTTTCCGAAAGTACACATTGCAACAAAACAAAAATGGGTAAATAAACCTTTCTACTGCAAACTACCAAACTACAAAGCTATGCTAAATAGAATGGTTTTTATGACATTTCTGAAAATTGTCACAAAGCTTGCATTTTACCCAATTATGTCCATGTGCAAAGACAAGTAACAAAGAACAATGTAAAAAGCAATAAAATTGATAAAAAAAAAAAAAAAAAATCACTAAAATCATTTTTTTTTTCCTAATTATATCTGCGGTCAGAATAACAGTTTGAGTATTTTGGTTTGGGCAAATAAGTTTTACAGACAAAGTCAAGCGAACATCAACTATGCATAGCTAAAAATGCAATAAAATGGCTAAAAATAATACACAAAAGGAATTGTGCAGTGCGGTTAGCGAATACGCTATCCGCAATGGCGATAAAACTTTTTTCAGGCAAGAATGAAAACGATGTGAACGATGGGCGGTGCAGAAAGGGGGGGGCGAGGAGCAGAGGGGGAGTGGAGGAAGGGGAGAGGAACTGCAGGGAAAGCCTGGCACGTAGAATGCACATTCCAGGCTTTTGCTATGGGGCCCCTGGGCAATCATGCCCCAGGGGCCACTCGTTCCCCCCCTCTGACTGCTGTCTAGGGGCTGGGGAACGAGCGGGGAGTGGAGCCGCCCCTTCGCTCCCCGCCAAACCCGGAAGTGCAGCAGGGCGTAGAATCTATGTCCTGTGGCACTTAGGTACTTTTATACACAGGACGTAGATTCTACGTCATGTAGCACTTAAAGGGTTAAATTAACTAAGTATGATGAAGAGTGCTATTCTGAGACAATTTGCAGTGGGTTGAAATTTTTTTTATTTTTTAAAGTTTTTGAGTTATTTAGCTTTTTATTCAGCTGTTCTCTAGTTTGCAATTTTTGCAATCTGGTTGCTATGGTCCAAATTTCCCTAGCAGCCATGCATTTAATTGAATAAGATACTTCTAGAATACGAATAGGAGATTTTCTGAATAGAAAGATGAGTAATAAAAATGTGCAATAACAAATTTGTATCCTACAGGGCATTTCACTTTTAGATGGGGTCAGTGACCCCCATTTGAAAAGTGGAAAGAATCAAAAGAGTACAGCAAATAACTAAAAAAACGATAAAAACAAGAAAACATGAAGACCAATTGAAAAATTTCTTAGAATTGCCCATTCTAAAACATACTAAAGCTTTTTCAAAAGCATCATTTAAATGTATTTCTGAGTATCCTCTAGCCTGATTGCTTGACTCTCTCATATGAGCATAGTCGACGTAAAGAATTGAATTGTCCCGTAGGGACTGCCCTGATGATGTGTTTTGCACGGCCTGAAGTAGCCTGTAATTGTAAATTTCCCGGGTTTTCTATAGAAATCAAAATAGTTTCTATTATTTATATTTTACAGATTTAGAACTAAAAAAGTTGCTGGAGTGTTTATCAAAAATGTGTTTAAAAAGTCCACCTTATTTTTATTTACTTTTTATAGTTTTTAAGTCACCCAGTGAACCTTGCCAGATGATAATATTGTCAATACAGTGACCATAAAATGCAAAAAAATGTTTCAAGGGATTGTTGTATATAAAATGTTCCTCCCACCGGCCAATCATGAGGTTGGCATATGAGGGGGCAAATAAAAAGGGCGTTTACTCAAGGGCAGGGGTGTTTTCGGCCCCTGGGCTGCCTGAGGCGGCTCCTCCAATGTCGCCCCCGCACTTACCTTTACAGCGCCGGAGAAGGACTGGGGAGGCTGCATCGCTAGTGCAAAGAGTGCAATTATGCTCGCGTCACTAGCAGAGCTGAATTTCTGCTTTAAGAAATGGAAATTTGTCTCTTAATACCAGGAGCGGCTTTTTGCTGTCCCTGGTAACTTTGGAAGCTCAAAGGATGAAAACACATTATTTTGCCTTTTTATAGATACTTGGTAAGACATCACCTGAGTATGCAGTGCAGTTTTGGCTTCAGTCCCTAAGAAGGATATTAATGAGTTAAAGAAACAGCAGAAACCCACAAAGGTGCTTGTGAGGGCACATGATTGGTGTCTACAAGAACAAGGACAGGTATTTTACCATGATTAAGACCGATTACCATAGGTTATGTCATGTGGATCTGAAGGTTAGTGAATGGCTAGGCATTTTCAGTTGCGCCGCAACAAATCTCCGTTGTTGCGGGCGTCTAATCTCCCCGAAATACGACTTTGCAGCGCCGCGTATGCCATCCCACCAGCGATTTACATTCTACCCGGTGGGATGGCATTGCGGGGAGATTAGTCGCTCGCTACAACAGAGATTTGATGCGGTGCGACTAATCTCACCGCGTACCCCTGCCCTAAAGAGGGCACACAAGAAAAACTATTAGCCATTCCAATATGCACATCTAAAGACAGAAAGGAATATACCTTTAAACACTGCCTTTTGTGCTACTTACATTACTGAGACTTTTCCCAAAAAGCTTGCAAACAGAAGCCTGCGGTTCCACTTCCGGCTGGTTTCTCTGCAGGGAAAAGGCCTTTATATACCCAATCCAGCTATCTACATTATAAATATACTCCCAGTGTTCATAGGAAATTAATAATACTAGAACACATCAGCAACATATTCTAATGCCTGCGCTTGGGCTGGTTTACACCGTTTTACTCTTATTCATAGTAACAACATATTTAGACTAATTGCTATTAATAAAGTGAATAGTAGCATAAAGGCTTACTCAAAAATAAAACTGGCAAGGCCACAGTCATCATTAGGATTTATATTTATTCTCTAATACAATTTTTATTTTGCCTTTGTTGGGATCAAGTACAAGATACTGGTTTATTATTACAGAGAAAAAGGAAACCATTTATAAAAATTAGAATTATTTGCTTACAATGGAGTCTATGGGAGATGGCCTTTCCGTAATTCGGATCTTTCTGGATAACAGGTTTCTGGATAAGGGATCCCATACCTGTACTTTAATACAAATTTTTTGCGAATAGGCCTGAACTGGGATTCAAAACAGGCACTGGCATTTCAAGTACACAGAGGCCCAAACAGCCCCCCCACCAGCCCAATAATAGTGACTGTCTATGGCATCTTACAGCAGCCCCTCTGGCATTTGCCAGAACCCACAGATTTCCAGTCTGGGCCTGCATGTGAATTCTACATAAGCTATTAACCTAATGCTGGAAAATAATGTTGCATTAAGAACACAAAGCAAATTGTCATTTTTTCCTGTTCACTTTGTGATAGGCTAGTAATTGTGCTCTGTTTGGTAGGAACCATTTCCTGTTACTTAAAGGGGACCTGTCTTTTTTCTAATTTATTTCAGCTCATAAGTTGAAAATGTTGGTCCACCCAATCAGCGTTGGACTGCTCCACTAGGGTATCAGGAACGGTTCTAGTAGCCCCCCTGCTCATCCAAACATTTCTCCTTGTATGTCTATATCAATATGCAGTCAGTGTTTACCATTGTATGGGCACCTTAAAACTAAATAAAGACAAAAACATATGCAAGGGGTTTTAGTAAAATATCTTTTACTGTTCAACAGTTATTATGCTGAATTAATAAACAGTTAGGATATCATTATTTTTAAAATGTATGTATAAAGTTCTGCAGCTCTGTACACCAGCTTTATGTATTTGTATAACAATATAACATGAATATATGCCTTCACTTTCTTGAACAGCGAATCACAATCAGCCGTAGTTAGACGGTTGGGAAATGGGTTCTTATAGGCAATATACATAAACATAAAGGTTAAGTAATTCAAAGTTCATGGTAAAAATGCATACAAAATAGATTACCATGTAGGTTTTATCTTTTACGTCTAGGTGACATGGTGACTTATACACTGAATTACTTAAATAAGGACATTTATCCAACAGTAAAAATAGAGTGCGCCACTGTCCAGCAGCTCAAAGCTCAAAGACATACTGGTCAAAGGGTTAAAGTGAGAATTCACCCTTTGATAAGTATGCCTCTACAAGTGCATAGAGGGTAGGTAGCAGAATTTCTAGCAACCTGTGTCTGCCACTGCAGGCTCTCATATTGCAAGTGGTTGGATCCGCTGTCTGTAGGCGCCACCTATAAAGTACAGATGAGAAGTTCCTCCCTTTCTGCATATTGTATTTCATTCACATTAGGTCCAGGTGTATGCAGGGGCAGTAGAACAGACTTTAAATGTGGGACCTTAAACAAAACATGTCACTGCCATGTCCTGTTGTCATTGCTGTTTCTCCTTCTCCTCCTTCTTCTTTTTATATTCTTCTAAGCGTAGCAGCCACTTATTCCAGAAGTGCAAACAAAGATCTGTGTCCATGAAATGTGTATGGGCAGGGGAACCATCTTTGTACGCCACCACTATGAGACCACAGTTGACCTGAAATATTAGATTTTATAAAGTAGGTTAGGATATCTCAAGGCTCTCTCTTAAGACTGGATACAAAACATTAAAAAGAATGTCTATTGTAATTTTGCAATACATTTAACATTTATTTGGACAATTAAAAAACATCAACCATACCAAAAGGACAGAAGAACCTCAGTGCTCCATAGTACATGAGCTCCATCTTCTTTATGTGTTTTGCATCATTGGATGCTTCATCAGAGAATCTAAGGGACCATGGAGAACTGAGGGACCTCTATCCTTATGGTATAGCTGATTATTTGGAGATCTGTATACATTTAGGATTGTTTTGTGCACCATTTTAGCTGTGAGACTTTGTATTACTAAGTTGTTATTCAGGGTCTGGGGCAGTATTCCCACAGGTTTCAGGTGGCTTACTCTTAAGTACTGGTTATAATTTATTGTTGCACTGTCTGTCTGTACCAAGCAATTAACAGGGGACATGTCTTGGGTTCTAGCACATAATACAGACCTGCTTCTTTAACATTTCAGCATAAATGTTACTCACATAAGGAAGGAATAAGAGAAACTGACTGTGTGGATTATTTCTCATTAGGCTCCCCCTTAACTCACAATAACATTACAAACATATGAAAATATAATAGTCACCAATTTATAGTTCTGAAAATGCACTGATACATTATTCATTTTATAAAACTGTATATTTATAGGCTAGGTCGCCCATCAATGTTTTCAGCCCCCAATCATAGAAATATGCATATGAGATATTAAGCCTAAGCCATCCCTCCTATCCAGAATGGTGAAGCAGAAAGAGACCTCCAGAAATGAGATAGCTTCTGTGTATACTTACCTGAAAATTATAATTATTGTCATGATTTATTGCTCCAATATAAGCTGCAATTTGCAGTGGATTATCAAACGTGTCTCGTATATATGGCTTTGGTTTCTCTGAAGTCTTCCAGTCTATTACACACAGCTTTTGCCTGCAAAATGACACACAACAGTAAATCTGAACAGAAGGCATGCAGATAATTGAAAAAAAAAGCCTGATCACTAATAAAAAACAGAAAACACCTTCTCAACTGTGTTAAATAAATGTTAAGCCGTATGTATACAAACATGAAAACAACCAAAATCTTAGTTACCAAAACTTGACAAATAGTGGAGAAGGCTGCATTAATAGCAACCAATCACCAATTAGCATAAGTAGAAGTCTTCTACAGGCATGAAACTAATGGCAAAATTTATAGTCCTACAGGAAAGAGGGCCTAATCTGAGGCTGATGGGAGGTGGCACGTAAGAGAACATGCAAAGACATCATAACAGTGGTGGGCATGCCCACAAATGACTGCTGCAGAATGGCCTACATTGCACCCTCCCCAATAAGTAAATGTTGCATCCCTCACGATCCATGGCTTACCCCAAGGTGGGAGGGGGGGGGGGTCACACCTCACAGTTAGGGAACAGTGGCTTAGGGCATATATATATTTATTAGGGTCACAAAGACATGTAAGCATTCAAGAGGCCACAAGGTAGTATGCATTGCATCTTAACATAAATTTAGTCAACTGATTTGTTTAGTATACAGATATCCATGTTAGACCCAAACTCTCCCCTTTAACATCTCCTATCAAAGACAGGAAACAATGTATAATAAATAGATGTGTTGTGATTCTGACAAACAATTTCCCTGGCCCAAGAAAGCTGTCAAAACTATTCAAATACTCCCAAACATTCAGTCCCTTTGAAGTATCAGACTGTGGGACTTTCAGAACCCTCAACTCCCAAGGACAGCACAATGGATTTCTCTTGCCGTATGCACCCTTACCTATAAATTGCTGAACCTGGACAATACCACTTACAATAGAAGGGAGAAGATTACTTGGCTTTTAATGTGCCTCCCCCATTCTCTCTGGATACAACAGTTTTTATTCCCCTAGAAGGGGGTAGTTAGTTGGCGATGGGGGGGTGTCTTAAGGATGAACATTGTAGCTAATGCTGCCATCTCCAGAAAGAGCAGGGGAGAGCATCAATGTTTGTAGAATAGATGGTAGTTTTCATTGAATGTACAACATTTCTCCCATTACCACCTGGTGTACTGTGTCTCTCACTGTTGCTCAGGAAGTCACAGAGTCCCTGGATATGTAACATCTATAGGGTCCCATGGAGCAAAGTGAATTTCTGGTGGTGGCCCTAAGGATGATAGGACTGCTGTTGCCACAGCTTGATTACATTTCAATTTGAGGTTTAGGAGACTAAAGGCACCAAACCCTGCAGATTTTTCTTCAGACTTGTATGAAGCAGTTGCCAGAAGCCAGCCATGTAAGTAATATGTGTCCACAGTTCTCAAGTCACAGAAGGGTGGTTGTACCTCCCATATAAATGTCACGTGTCATTGGAAATTATTGAAACTTGGTGTCACTGGCAAGTTTCTCTAGTGGCAACCACCAATTGTCCTATAATGGGAACAAGTTTAAAAACATTCTTTATAAGGAATTAACCTTAATGGGTTGGCTGCTATGACAATGTTCTCTGAAACAATTTTAACCTTATTAAAATGTATGTCTCTGTTTTACCTCTTGATAAACATGCTTCCAGTTCCTTAGCTCATTTATCCCCCTAGGCTACAAATCTTACCCTGTGACCTAAGAAGATAATTATCCCCACATACACATTTAAAATAAAAAAAAAAACTGATTTTAATCAATTCACTGAGATACTAAGAACATTTTCTCACCGATATTCAGCCACACAGTCTACAAGACCCAAGTACTGCAGCTCTGAGTGGTGCACTGCACTTTCAAGTGACTTAACTCCAATAATGTCTGTCAGAACATGCTGAACACTGCTCAGGTACCCTGTGGACCCCTCAGGCTCCTCTTTTTTACCATGATCCAGAGCCAAAAGCAGATCTTCCAGCTGCATGTGGAACTGTTTTCCCTGTGAGAAGAGAGCTTGGAAAACAACAATCTGCTGTCAGAATTATACTTATGCAGTCATTTTTCAGTCTACAGGTTTATGAACATTATTCTGACCTGAATATGCATAAGAACAACTTGACATAATTTTACAGATATAATCCCAGTTTGAAATGGAATAAAAACAAAAATTAGACCTAACCTCATATTTAAAATCTCAGATGTCAGACGGATGTTTACTGGATTATAGAATCTTTGTACCGACTAGTGCTGTGGATTTTTACACATACCAGCTCCTCTAAAATGCCCTGCGATCTACATAAAAAAGCCAGAGGCACATGGGTCCACCTTTACCATGTGTAAGCTCCCATGTCTACTTGTCACTGTAGCTGTCAGGTAGACAGGAGAATTTTGTCATTGTGGTTTTCCACTGGATAGCAGTGGCAACAAAGTTCTCAGTGTGTGAGTGGTAACCATAATCCTAATGTTAGGCCGTTTGGGCCTGTACCTATACTGTTAATTCACTAGAATTAGTCTGCCTACTATCTACAGTTCAGTTATCAGCAGAAAGTTACCCTTTTGCTTAACAAGAGTAAATAGAAAGAATATATTTTCTTTGACAGGAGGTGGCCAGCTTGCTGTCCTGAAACAGCAGAATTACAACTCATAGCTTTCCTTGGGAGCATTTCTTTGTTAGAGGTTGTAAATCAATGATCAACACAGTCCCTGTACCCTTGACCTGGTAAAACAACTATGCCTTTATTGCATAAAATCTAGCCTGCTACTAAATTTTGATGCCCTTTAGCAGTTAATACTTTTCATTTAGTCACCAGTACAGATCAGATAAGGCAATGTTTACACTTGCCCTGCAGCCTATTGGTGCCTTCCTGTGCCCCCCAAGTCCAATGTAACACAACAACTTTCCTGTTTCTGAAGTTGTGTAGGGCCCAAATCAGATTCTGGTTCTTTCACAGACATATGAGAAGAACCAGTTGTTGGCGACAACTAGTAAAAGTAGTAATAACAATAGTGATACTCCCAGTAACATTCAGATCTACTCTTCAAGATAATGAAATGCCAGGTCTCTCTCTCTCTAATTCTGTTTTGGAAGAAATGGCCAAAGATTATTTTTACACTCAAGCCAAGACCTATCTATTATCTCGTACATTTTCTGCATTTTTTTGGCAGGTTCATTAATCAATGTCTCATATTAATTAGACAATATATTTACAGTAAAGAAGTGCACAGGTCAGACTTAATACCTGTACACATCAGTGCAATAATGGCATTTCAATTTAAAAAATACATATTCTATATTTTACCCATACATTTTTTTTTTTTAAAACACAATTTGGCATTATACATTATGATTTGGAATATACAGAAACCTGCAGTATATTCAGCGAAGCCTTGTTCACCCAATTCCATGATCATCCTCTGCTTCCATCTCTCAAGGTAAAATGCCTGTTCCATGGGCATGGTTTGCTGTAGGATTCTGGTAACACTAGGAATTGTGCCATTTGCCATATGATTTCTTGCTGGTAAACTGATCTTCAGGGGTAAGTCAAAGTCGGTCTTCTCTAGGGGCAAACTAACTTTATTTGGGTTGCTTAGTGGGACCCAGTTCTGAGGAGCCTTAGGCTCAGGTGTTTGTGTTGCAGTCTTTGATTTTACTACTTTGCCAAACAAAAAATTGTCTTCTTCAAATAACCTATCAGGTGTCTGTGGACTGATGCGGGAGGCAGTGACAGTACGCACCAAACCTTCGTATTTTGCTTGGTTAACCTCATCATAACCATTGTGTTTCTTTTTCCTGCTCAGGCAGGTGCAGGAGGTGGATATAAAAGCAGGAAGGAAAGATTTGTGCTGCAGTACATCCCTTATTATCCTTCTGCAGGTAAGGTGAATCTGCTGAAGCGGCTTCATTTTTGACACCAGTAGTTCACATCTGATGATCAGTTACCTCCTGAAACATACGTACAGATTAGTATAACACCGGGCTATAATAATAATGAAATAGTCCAGCAGCACCAGCAAAACGTGGATCCACTCCTCCACTTAAACTCAATACAAATCCTTCAAAGGTGCGCTTATAGAAAAAAATCAGTCCTCGTTCCAGGGCACTCTGCAAGTAAAATCTAGAGACCACAATGGTGCAATACTAATAATAAATGGCCGCACACACTCAGTGTATCTTCTACATGTGCATGTCACAGTTGGTTTGCAGCAGCGTGCCTTCCCTCTCCACACTCCAGCACCTACACAGTTAAACGCTGATAGTGAAGAGTGTACCGACAGGAGCACACAATAACGCATCAGTTCTTCTTACAGTGTGTCCAAACGTGCATGCATATCATGCCTTCTCCACTGTTCAGTTCTGTCTGCAGTAACTTTCACCTCCGTGCAGCAGTTCAGTTCTTCTTCCTGTCCTGGGGATTCCTGGTACCATGTGATCACCTACAGCCAATCACACTGTTCCTTCTCCTACCAGGATAGTCACAACAGAGCAGGGAGGGGGGAGCTAGATCGAGTTTTCAGCAAGCAAAGCAGGACTGATTCAATCTATTTGTTTATCACAAAACAAAAACTGTAGTACCGTGTTAGCCAGTGTCAAAAATAATAATAAAAAAACAACAAAACACAAATACAAAAGTATTGTAGAAATGATACCTATATTGGCTAACAATAAAAATACATTGCAAGCTTTCGGAGCTCTAAGGCCCCTTCATCAGGCAAAATACAAATGAGAACAGAAATGGCACAACATTTATACTGATAGATCAAAGAGAAGTGTTTACAAGCAATAAATTAAGAAGTTAGATAGAGATAACTTGTGAAGATAGTGAAAGTAATTAAGGTTTATTAGGGTGGGTTGTAAATAGTCCAGGGGTCTAGATTCAGTCAGATCAGATAGTGTGACATGAAACCTGACCCCAAATTAAGGCCCTGTCTTAATTTGTTAAATAACTCCTTACATTTGAATTCATAGATCTTCCTTTCTCGTTCAGATCCAAAGTTCCCTTTTAGAATTAACACCTTCATGTCCTGAAGCCAAAACCAAATGTTTATTAACTACATAAAATGGCCCAACATCACCCTTTTACATTGTCACCAATTACCTGAGTGTGTGCGGCCATTTATTATTAGTATTGCACCATTGTGGTCTCTATATTTTACTTGCAGAGTGCCCTGTAACGAGGATTAATTACCCCCGAAACATAAATACAACGTCAGTAACAAAGCAGGAGACCAGTTTTTAGTGAATCTGTTTTACCCGGTATCTGAAATGATTTAAAATGACAATTCCAATTGGCTATCCAGCTGTTCTGTTTCTAATTATGCTTCTAATAATGCTTCTACTATGTTTCTACTGTGACTGGTCAGAACATGTGATCACCCTTGGGCTAATAATGACACCAGTTATCACCCTGCTTTCCTTTACTGGAAGAATTCAAGGTGTTAAAACTGATGTAGAAAATCAATGTGGCTCTTAAGTTATAGTTAAATATGAATTTTCAAATTACTTTGCATTAGCTGACCAATCAGAGGACTTTTACTTTACAGGGTCTCCGGCTTCTGTGAGGATCTCCGGCACCTGGAGACACAGAGAAGAGGCAGAGTGGAGTAGTGCTGCCTTCAGGGTTTTAATTGGCTCCTGCCAGAGAGGAAGAGCCCTAATGTGACAGGAACTCATGGGTCCAAGTGCTCATCAGCTCTTAAAGGGACAGCAGCAGTTAAAAGAGCCAAAAAGACCAGAGCAAAGCTGAATGTGGATCCTGCTCCTGCTCTGTATGACCTGCAATGTTTCTACCATCTTGTGATGACAGACACCTTAACCCTGTGGAAGGCCCTGCCCTACTACTTCCTCTACAAAATTTGTAGAAAAGAATATGTAAATATGTTCTCTCTCTTTCTGCTGCCCATTAAGCCACTCATTTATCCTTGAGTTTAGGATCTTTATGCCACTGAACGTTTTCAAGGTTTCAATGTTGTTAGAAAACTGTAGCAGTTTTTCTTGCAGTGATTCCCTGTATTTAGTGCCCTTCATTCTAAATTCAACAAGATGCCCAGTTTTTCCTGTTAAGGGCACAGTCGGTTCGGGGACCGCATCAATGAGCTGATGTGGTCCCCGATCCGGCTGAATTTTTTAACCTGCCCAATAGATATCTGCCCGATTTCAGGCCAGATGTCGTTCAGGCAGGCCCGTTGTTGCTGCCCCTACATGGGCCGATAAGCTGCCGAATCTGTCTAGCTACAAAGCTACAATCAGCCCGTGTATGGCCACCTTTATTGTCTTAGTCTTAGGGGCTGATTTACTAACCCACGAATCCGACCCGAATTGGAAAAGTTCCGACTTGAAAACGAACATTTTGCGACTTTTTCGTATGTTTTGCGATTTTTTCGGATTCTGTAAGAATTTTTCGTTACCAATACGATTTTTGCGTAAAAACGCGAGTTTTTCGTATCCATTACGAAAGTTGCGTAAAAAGTTGCGCATTTTTCGTGGCGTTAAAACTTACGCGAAAAGTTGCGCATTTTTCGTAGCGTTAAAACTTAACGCTACGAAAAATGCGCAACTTTTCACGTAAGTTTTAACGCTACGCAAAATGCGCAACTTTTTACGCAACTTTCGTAATGGATAGGAAAACTCACGTTTTTACGCAAAAATCGTATTGGTAACGAAAAATTCGTAAAGAATCCGAAAAAATCGCAAAACATACGAAAAAATCGCAAAGTACCGATCATTACGAAAAAAACGCAATCGGACTCCATTCGACCCGTTCGTGGGTAAGTAAATCAGCCCCTTAGTCTACAAGAAACAGGTTCCAGTCTCTTGGCATGGCCTTCATGATATCCCTTCTCTGATTCTGCCAACATATTTATACAAATATTCAGTGGTAACTAAGAAAAATTAACATATTTATAATTTAACACTATAAAATGTAAGTTCTACATTCTAGATTCACGTTCATTTGGCGCTAATTAAAGTTGATAACCTCACAGGAAGTGTCAAATTGTGATAATGAAAGTTAAAAACACAAAAGTCTGCTTTTCTTGCCCTGCTTTTAATTTCTTGGTTAATATTAAAGGTGGACTAATTAGTTAAGTGGTTAAAAACAATTTCTTTTATCAAAGAGGATCTAATATCAAGACTGTAGTAGTACTTCTTTATTGTACATTTGCAAATGGACCTACTGGCCATGCACCAACTTACTGTAGGAATCTTATGGACTTTTCCCGTAACACTTGTGTTAACCCCTAGAGTTAGCATTTAACTAGGTAAGCAGTAAAACCGCAGCAACCAATTATGTTACAATCCATACTCCTCATATGATTAAATAAATAAGCCTGTCTGAAGGCCAACCATTTACAATGAATTTTGCTTAATCTAGTTATCTTCCATACCTCCAACACAATCTGCACCTTATTTTTATTCAATAATTATTCAATGTATCTGTTGCTGTATAAATTAAAAATGTAACAATATGCCATTTAAACAATATAATTGCTCTCTTACTAATAACACAGTAGCAAGAACATACTGTTTTACAGTTTGTGAGAAAAGTGTGCCCTGCTCATACTGTTACCTGACATGTAAGGTAAGTAGATAATTGCAGACCTGCAACTTATTCATGGCCCCCATGACTACCCCTGCAAATCCTGTTCTTGACCCCCATGTCCCCATCGCTTTTACGTGGCAGAATGTTAGCATACCTTCCAAACTGTCCCGTACTGTGATTTCCATAAGAAAACTCACAGTCCTGGATTTCAGTTTAAATGCCCTGCTTGCTTTTCACCACCTGCCAGTGGGTTTTAAAGAGAGGGAAAAAACTCAAAAGATGGCCTTGCTTTGGAATATGCAAACATATTTGATTTTTTAAACAGGAGTTTTAGCTGGGCAGAGAGAGACAAGAAATTCTGCTTGTGCATAGGCGAGGTAATGCTTTCAAGCTATCAGTTTATAAATAAAGGTATACATACATACATCAGTTTATTTAGCCATCTTACTAATTGGCCATCTCTGTAGTATGCTTACTGGAATGACTGGTTTTTGGTTATGTTTTTTCATGGTCATGGTATTTGGGGTTATGGCTAAAAGGTGGGCATGGCCATTATTTTTTCACAGTGGTGTCCCACTATGTCCCCCTTACTGGTTTTTAGATGTTTGGAGCTATGTGTTGGCCACACCAACTGATTACAATCGCTAACCTAAATCCCTGGCCCAGTGCTCCTTTCATGCTATATTTCACCTTCCAAGGTTTTCTTCCATTGAAAGGACCCGGTGTTCCCTTTTGGCTGTCAGGAACAAGCACATATGTGCTTCAGTAAATCTTGAATTTTAACTATACTGTGTATATACTGTATATGGTTCAGGACCTCAGCAAGGACCTAAAAGTTTCCGCTCAAGGCAACTTCCGCGATTTTGTGGAAATCCCGGCGCCGCATATGCCATCCCACCGGCGATTTACATTCTCGCCAGTGGGATGGCATTTTGGGGAGATTAGTCGACCGCAACAAGGGAGATTTGTCGTGGGCGACTAATCTCCCCGTGTGCCAGAGCCCTAAATGTTCTGCTATTCAGCGCTGTGTACTTACAGTGGAGGAAATAATTATTTGACCCCTCACTGATTTTGTAAGTTTGTCCAATGACAAAGAAATGAAAAGTCTCAGAACAGTATCATTTCAATGGTAGGTTTATTTTAACAGTGGCAGATAGCACATCAAAAGGAAAATCGAAAAAATAACTTTAAATAAAAGATAGCAACTGATTTGCATTTCATTGAGTGAAATAAGTTTTTGAACCCTCTAACAAAAAAAGACTTAATACTTAGTGGAAAAACCCTTGTTTGCAAGCACAGAGGTCAAACGTTTCTTGTAATTGATGAGCAAGTTTGCGCACATTTTAGGAGGAATGTTGGTCATCTCTAAATCCCTAAGGTTTCGAGGCTGTCTCTGTGCAACTCTGAGCTTGAGCTCCCTCCATAGGTTTTCTATTGGATTAAGGTCCGGAGACTGACTAGGCCACTCCATGACCTTAATGTGCTTCTTCTTGAGCCACTCCTTTGTTGCCTTTGCTGTATGTTTTGGGTCATTGTCGTGCTGGAACACCCATCCACGACCCATTTTCAGTTTCCTGGCAGAGGGAAGGAGGTTGTCGTTCAGGATTTCACGATACATGGCTCCGTCCATTTTCCCGTTAATGCGAATAAGTTGTCCTGTGCCCTTAGCAGAAAAACACCCCAAAGCAAAATGTTTCCACCCCCATGCTTGACGGTGGGGACGGTGTTTTGGGGGTCATAGGCAGCATTTTTCTTCCTCCAAACACAGCGAGTTGAGTTAATGCCAAAGAGCTCTATTTTGGTCTCATCAGACCACAGCACCTTCTCCCAGTCACTCACAGAATCATTCAGGTGTTCATTGGCAAACTTCAGATGGGCCTGCACATGTGCCTTCTTGAGCAGGGGGACCTTGCGAGCCCTGCAGGATTTTAATCCACTGCGGTGTAATGTGTTTCCAATGGTTTTCTTGGTGACTGTGGTCCCTGCTAATTTGAGGTCATTAACTAACTCCCCCCGTGTAGTTCTAGGATGCTTTTTCACCTTTCTCAGAATCATTGACACCCCACGAGGTGAGATCTTGCGTGGAGCCCCAGAGCGAGGTCGATTGATGGTCATTTTGTGCTCCTTCCATTTTCGATCAATCGCACCAACAGTTGTCACCTTCTCTCCCAGCTTCTTGCTAATGGTTTTGTAGCCCATTCCAGCCTTGTGCAGGTCTACAATTTTGTCTCTGACATCCTTGGACAGCTCTTTAGTCTTTCCCATGTTGGAGAGTTTGGAGTCTGCTTGATTGATTGATTCTGTGGACAGGTGTCTTTTATACAGGTGACTAGTTAAGACAGGTGTCCTTAATGAGGTTGACTAATTGAGTAGAAGTGTCTAACCACTCTGTGGGAGCCAGAACTCTTAATGGTTGGTAGGGGTTCAAAAACTTATTTCACTCAATGAAATTCAAATCAGTTGCTATCTTTTATTTAAAGTTATTTTTTCGATTTTCCTTTTGATGTGCTATCTGCCACTGTTAAAATAAACCTACCATTGAAATTATACTTTTCATTTCTTTGTCATTGGACAAACTCAGTGAGGGGTCAAATAATTATTTCCTCCACTGTACGTACCACAAAATACATGAAAATTTACATAAAGTGCAGTGAACTCTGCAGTTACAATTGTTTGCCTCCATTTTGTATACAGGCAACAAATCAGTGCCAAATATATGCAAATGTTATTTGGCCATATAAGGCCAGGATGAATTGTGAGGTGGGCTAATGAGCCAGGAAGAGAGAATGGCACATTTAGAGGGGAATTGGACTGCATACATATAACAGGACACATGGGAAGGGTCAATAGAGATAAAATGATACTTGGGGAGGGGGCAAGGAGGGCAGAACTGAACAGGGAGGGTGTGGGGGTCACGGAAGGGAAAGTGGCACATGGAAGAAGGGAAAGGATAAAAAAACTGAGACTTGAAGTTTGTGAGGGGGATGTAAGAGCAAAGAGAAAGATATCAGGTGATGAAGAAAGGAATATACGGACAATAAAGTGATCGGAGAAGAATACACAGAATTATTAGATTTTGTTGAAAGGCTCACAAAACCTGTAAATATTTTACTCTGGAGTAACCAATGGATATGTGGGTCTCTGGTTTGTTTACCTTATAAAGTGCAATTAGGTGTTGTGGGGTGCAGCCTTTACACCAGTGGTGTAACTGGGCTTTACAGCAAATTTAATTTAGGGCCCCAAAACTTGGGTAAGTTGACGTCTCTACCAAGATATATTAAAAACTGATTATGGCTTTACTAGGCCCCTTATACTCCTGGGTCCACCTGGCACCACAATTTCCTCTTCTACTGTAGTTATGTCCCTGCTTTACACAGTATACAAAGTATACTACCTTTAATATAGTAGAAACACAAAAAATAAAACCCTGGTCTCTGCATTTTTTTGAAAATGATTAAGGCTGCTCATATTAAAGGTGTCTGTGCACCTATGCAGACAAAAGGATAAAGCAGTATTTGTAACTGCAATGTGATTTTATTGTAGAAGTGATTTCAAACTACGTTGCAGGTTGTGCCCTTTATCAACCGTGCCCTTACACTTGATAATTAAATATCACATTGCAGTTACATTATGACATAAAATAAAATCACATTGCAGTTACAAATACTGCTTTAAACTGTCTGATCATTCTTCCTTTTGATTGCATAGGTAGTTATGGAATCTTTGCGTAACTTTAGAACTTTACATACTTTTGCATTTTGCACCCATGGTTTGCACCCACATATACAGCTTTTTGTGCTTCCATAATTGGGTATTATAGCTACCACTGTTTGACTGTAAAACAAACACAGGTATGGAATCCTTGAATGAGATCACCTATATATGTGTATATATACTGTTTGTATTGTGTCTATCCTGAATCAGCCCATAAATAACCTGAGCACTCGTTCATGTTAGTAAGTGCCACTAAGGGGCACATTTACTAATCCACGAACGTCCGAAAAGCGTCCGAATGCGTTTTTTTTCGTAATGATCACGACAATTCACGAAATTTGTAATGGCTATGAAAAAGTTGCGACAATTCGTGCAAGTCGTAACGGCTACGAAAAAATCGCAAAATGTTCGTTTTCCAATCTGAATTTTTCCCATTCGGATTTGGATTCATGGATTAGTAAATCAGCCCCTAAGTGTACAAGGGGGATTTTTGGACACATCCCTGTTGTGGCCAGTCCGTGCTCTATTCAACCTAATCCAAACCATGCTTCATTTGATCTAGACCACACCCCCTGCTGCACCCCTAATAGGAGTATAAATACAGGTAGCATCTAAAAAACTGGGTGGTTAGACAAGCGGGGACTTATGATGTGATATATTATGGTCACACCCCTATTCCTATTCATATTCCATTACTAGTGTTATTTTTATAACCTAGCATTCTACAAATAAAAAATGTATTGAAAGCTTTTTTATTTTATTTCATTCATAAATTAATAATGGTGCCATAATGTTAGAAAAGGAAATACAATACAGTGAAACGTTGAAGTAGATACATAAACCAACTGATAGCACCAACCAGTATACATTTTGACCGATTATTCTCCTGACCAGTTCAAATTTAATAAGCATTATAAGATCCATTACAGCTCTGCTTATTATTGATCTTTTCATATTCTTTAAGTTGGGCAACTTTTTGCTCTTAGAGCATTGGAGAAAGGCCTGTAGTGCCATCACAATGTCCTCAGCTCTCTAGTTCATGCATGTCTCCAAGGTAACGCCACTGATGCCCTGCATGTCACTGCTGCTGGTCACATGCCTCACAATAGCTTAACTGCCATTTGCTGGGTTCAGACCAACTGACGTTTGGATAGGGAGTAGGAGAGGGAGTGTTTTCGATCAACGAGTGCTAAAATTATAGAAATTGCGAGAGCGTGCAGATAAAATTTATAAAAAACAGTGTAGGAGAAGATACCATCATGAGTTTGAGTAAGAAAAGGAGTCGGAGTCCATCTGGAGAGAAATTAGATGTAGCAAAAAGCTTTGTAGAAGAGAAGCCCAACAAGGATTGGAGCAAGGAAAGGAGTCAGGAGATAGAAAAGAAAGAAGCCGAAAATGATAAAAAAAGCTGCGGAAATCAACAGAAAATTCAGAATAGGAGCATTAAAAGAAGAAGGAGTGAAGAGAAATACAAAGTAAATGAAAAGAAGACAAGTGAGGATGTGAGAAATAAGAGGGGAAGACTTGAAGGGCAGTTAGAAACAGAAAAGGAAAGCCAAACAGAGAAGACCAGTAAAGATGGGAGCATTAAAAGGAGAAGATCTAAAGAACAACAGAAAGAAAAAAAAATCCAGGCAGAGAAGAAGAGCAGTGAGGATGGAAGATTTAAAAGGAGAAGATCTGCAAAAGAACAGAAAGAAAAGGTAAACCAAGCAGAGAAGAAGACCAGTGGGGATGGGAGCATTAATAGGAGAAGATCTGAAGAAGAACAGAAGGTAAAGGAAATACAAGCAGAGAAGAAGACCAGTGAGGATGGGAGCATTACAAGAAAATCTGAAGAACAGAAAGAAAAGCAAAGTCAACAAAGCAGTAAAGAAAAAAACATAGAGCAAACGGAAGAGAGGAATAAAAGACCAAGGAGCCCAGAAGACCCCTTAGAAGGTAAGGAAACAACACTGCACTTTTTGTATATATTTAATAGACACATACAGTACATTGTAACTAAATGGGAAATTGCTCAGTGCAATTTTAAGCACTTTTGCTAAGTCTCTATCATATTCAAAGACTTTATTATAAATGTTATTAGGAGCCATTTAACCTGTCTGAATCTTTATTATGTGTGGCAGGGAATATACCTTATTATTCCCTATATGTCCCCCTTCACCCTTTCCCTTATTTGCTAATAACTAACAGCAAGTTTAACTGCCAATTTCTATATATACCCCTTGTGCTGCTAAAATCCCACTGCTCCTCAATGCAACATTTAGAAAAACAGGCAGATCCACTTACGGTAAAGGCACGTGGCGCTACTAGTAACAGCTACTTGCCATGTAGATCATATTAGCAGAGGCAGTTCTCAGTATTGGCAGGTTTTCTGGCATTTAGCAGTCGTGAAAAAGGAGCTGCTACTAGTAGCTCCGTGTGTCTTCACCCTTACAGAGATAGAGAAGCGTAACTCCATTATGAGCTCTGTGAATAAATGAGGAGAGTTAAGGTGCAAAGTAGAATAAATGTGGCGCTTTATAGTACAATTGTTGTTTGCATCTTGCCTCTCACAAATGTATATCGGCCCTTGGGGCTTAAAATGAGGTTGCAAGTTGCCATAGATATAAGTAATACCTATCAGTTATAAATGTAATATAAATAGTTGTTTTGTTTTTCATACGTATACTTGTTGATTAAATTATTAAATTAAACATATACTAGTATGTACAGTTTATATGTGATATTGAGCTACTAATGGGATTTTTTTTCTCTAACAAGGTGGAAGTATACAGAAGAGATCCTGTTTGGACATCAAAAGACCTGATCCCCTGGATATCAAAAACTATAAGTTCCACTCAGAGCTGGGACAAGGAGGCTTTGGCCAGGTGAGCGAAGTATATTCCAAGTTATTAAATATGGAATTATTTTATCTCTACAAGAGACACTGTGATATTAAATGTCTTCTCTTATTTTTATTAGGTGATGTTGGCTACTTTTAGACCAAATAAACAGCTGGTAGCAATAAAGGTCTTGAAGAAGAAGTCTGCAAAGACCCAACACCTATACCATCACTAAAGAGGCCTATTTTTTGAAGATCAGCAGAGGATGTGCATTTTTAAGCCATTCTTATGCAGTTTTGCAAACAGAGGTAACCATACTGTATGTGTATATGTATGTTTCTTTTGTATGTGTGTGTCTGAGATTAAGTTCTTGGCACTCCCAGACCTTATTGTCATTAAGTACTCACCAAAAAAATTACTTTGTCAATGTCAATAAATTTACGTTAGTGTAAAGTAGTGGTACCTTCATGGTGTGTATTACAAGGATAATATTTATCATTGGAATATATAACTTATTTATATAACTTTAGCCCCCTGCAGAGGTCTCCCACCCACATCCTAAAAGGTACCACACATTACCCTAATACCGCTCTATTTACCCTGTTACTAAAATGCAGAGTAGCACAGCAGGGTTGGCTGATGCATTCTATCACTATCCTAGCTAAATGGTGTATGGCAAAGAGCTGGTGCCATTCAGTGATCACAGTCAGAGAGCTGGGAAGATGCCATGAAGCAGCCATAGATGGCAGCCACCAGACCACAGCGCTGCTCTGCATCTTATTTGGAGCCGAGTGTGGTGCAGTTCAGCGGGGTGGGGGGGGGGAGAAGAGGTCACTGCAGACATCCCAAGTTATCTGGGATGGTTTTATTAAGTTCATTAAGCAAGTACCTTGAATCCTATCTTATTGCCAGCTGTATTTGTGGGTGGTAGTGTCCCATGTCTCACATTCCTCTAATCTGTCCTTACCAGCTGAAGCCTTCTTGTCCTGGAGTATTGCAGTGGGAAATCCATGTGGGATATGATTGATTGCAAAGGAAAACTGCCAATGTCAAGCATCATGTGAGTATTATCAGGCAGAAATGACAATTCCAGGGTAAATGTACAAAAACAGGTGCAATACTTGCTCATTTTTATTTTTTTCCAGAGCTTTTTATCTTTCCCCAAAGAGACCCGTCTATATATATATATATATATATATATATAAATATATATATATACTGTATTTAATCCCCTAGTTGCTAGGTCCTGGTAATGTATTTAAGTTACCTAAGTGGAAACTTTGTTATTGGCCCATAGAATTAGTGACCACTTTAATATGGATGATATGTGCCAGGGAGCCTGGCCCAATTTACCAAGAGTCCTGTCATAGAGGGAAAACTCTTCTAAATAAAGCCAGGGAGCAGGGGCCCTATGAATGAGGTTTATTTCAGATTATGGACTAGTTTTTGTCTGGAGTATCTTCTAGGAAGGTAAGATAATGAGACATAGCTAGAAAGAGCAGCGTTGTGCTCCACCTAAGGATTTATAGCTACAGATAGGGCTCCCTGAGGGCAAGGGATTCCCTGAAGGGATTTTGGCATAGTATATACTTCCTAAAATGTTCTGTTGGAGCGGATCTGGACCACTGGCTGGCAACCTAAAAGTGTATCTTAAACCTACCTAGTGCCTCCATAGTGGTGTGAGGGTTAAACTCTGCTTTGATATTTACCATATCAATTGTTTTGTTATAAGTTTATTATTGTAGCAGAGGGGAGTAGTGGCACAACACCAACTTTCTTCCATCTGGGAAAAGGAGGCCAAGGTGACTCCTTCTACCATCACTAGCCGGAAAATGGCTAAGATAGGGTTACCAATATATATTAATGTAAACAAAGGGGGGTGGATAAGTTTTTACTTCTACCTTGCAAGGGTCAAACATGTTTTGCCCTGTTCCACTCAATAAATAATAAGAACCACAGGATTTCATTAGACAATAGGCAAAAGATAGATAAAAAAAAAATGAGAAATTGGTGAGATATAAGAATGATGATTATTTTCTTTTTGGAAAGGTTCTAACACAGCTGAGATGGTGGTTGCCCTCCAGTTCCTGCATTCCAAGGGAATCATTCATCGGTCAGTAAAATCTCAATATGTTGTGTTAACACCTTTAATGTGTTCTTTAAACTAGTCACTGTTATCATGATTCCACTCACTGTGAGCAGATCTGTCTTGTAACGTTCTTTGATATTGTTCCTAATATCTCGCCTACAGTGATCTAAAGCCGGACAACATACTGGTAGATAAAGATGGCCATATTAAGATCTGCGACTTTGGCATTGCTGAAGTTGGCCTCATTGGCAAGAAGAAGACGAGCGGCTTAGCAGGAACCCCTGGATACCGGGCACCAGAGGTGACATAATTTATTTTTAATATTTACAATATATACCTAGTAGCATATATATATATATATATATATATATATATATATAAATATATATATAAAAGGATGAAAGATTTGTATATAAAATCTATAGAATAGCATTAGCATCTTAGATGATCCCACTGCCATGGGAAACCATCAATCTAACAAGTGCTGGCACAATGCAATGTCGGGTTATTTAGATTCCTAGAATCTATTAGGGGTAATTCAAGGCACATTGGTGCTGCAATCTTGGGCTGTTTAAAACTTGATGTTCAAAGTGCCTAAACCTATGTCAACAGTTTGGCAAATGCATTAAGAGAGCTGAAGCCAAATAATGAGTTTTAGCCTCACCCCATTCTTTCTGGGAATTCTTGCGCTATCTAGCACTTGTTACTTGATCAAAATAAATGCCTTCTAACCTAATGGGTACCTCTAACCGAAAGTCTTTCTGACACAGGGGTCCCATAGTAAAACCCCAATGCAAACACTTGCTGCTGTTCCCTAAAATACAGCTTTGCTTCCTAACATTCTATTATTGAAATGGAGGAAAAGTTATGTGGTAGGGAGAAGAGACCAGTATCTTCCTGTCATATCTCAGGTGTTCCGTGTTAGAGCAAAAAGGCCATGCCAGGTTATGGGCAAGAATTGCAGTGTGATTCCTATTGACAGTAATGAGAAGCAGTCCAGATAGCAATCCTATGGAGAAAACTGCCAATGTAACCCTTGTTTCATATTAAAGTCACAAATATAAGTAGCCAATTAAGTTGTTTTTATTTTTTTCTTCAAAGATTCTATCGAGTGAAGACTATAACGCAGGAGCGGATTGGTGGGTCATTTGGGCTACAATGTATGAAATGGCCACAGGAGAATTGCCTTTTCCACATTCAGGCAGCCTTTTTAGGCAAACGATTCATGATTAAAATGAGAACACCTAATTACCCAGATTATATGAGCGAGGAAAATGCTGGACCCTCCTGCCAAAGGTAAATATCAGCAGTTAAATAGAGGAATACATAAAGGAATTGCAGTGTAATTAATATTGTATATAGCTGTGGTATACATAAGTATCAGAGGTCCCATTTGTGTCCGCATATTTAACTCAAAGGTCTGCACATATATATTTCATATTACTGTAATGATGACCTTTTATATAACTTTATTTTTATTGGTTTATTAACCTGAAGTAACAGTAAAAGTAATTTGATAAAAAAAGGAGACAAAACATTAACATATGATAAGGTATTTGAGCGATATTGGGGAAGAGGTTCATAGAAACTGGGAGAAGAAGGAATGAAAGGTGTCCCTGGTGGCAAACTTTTTAAAAGGACAAAGTAAGAGAAAATGTCTACAGGGTCCAAATTTGTTTTATCCTTTTGCCTACATGTTGGCCCTCCTCTTCTTTAAAATATTTCACCATTTTTCAGATTTTCCAGGTAACATCTGCACTGGTTCCAGCTGGGCGCATACGCAGTACAGAAATGTCTAAGAAAGAGTCTGTACAGCCTATGCACCCACCTGAGCCCCTACAGGGATACCTGTTATACCCAGCAGGAGTATTTTTGAGAAGGAGTTTTAGTTCTGTAAGCATTAAAATACTGGTAGTTTGTATGAGGAGGTGTAGTTTTTGATGGTTACAAGTCAAGTCCTTCTTGTAAAAAAAAATAGAACTGTTTCTATAAGGATTTTTAAGCTATAAATAAAAAAGTCTTCCTTTTCTTATTCTTATTCCCCTATTTCGTGGAGACGGTACCCAGTATAATATATCTGCAATATTCAAATAAAGGACTATTTTTCTCTTTAGCTTTTGGAGAATGATGAAGTCAGCGCTTGGACTGAATGGGAACATCAGGGAGCATGCTTTCTACAGCACAATCAACTGGAAGATCTGAAAACCGAAGTTGACCGCTCCTTTCCAGCCAGGAATGGTAAATTTGTGCGCTGAACCAAATGAATAATCTAGTAATATCCTGCCGGGGGCTCCTACTATACTCCTTTTTTTACTCTTGAGTTCTCTTTGTTAGAGATATATTAAATATATGAAAACATGGGTGTAACAGTTACTCTTCCATTGTTCAAGTGATGTCATGTGGAACATCATCATACATTTTGATCCAAATTTAGCCATCAAGTTGGCTTCCTTAGTGACTTAAGGCCACATTCAGGAAGACAGCCCAATAATTTGCTGCTTCTTCATATTTACCAGAGTGATAGGACTGGTATTGTTAAGATAAAGAGTTTGTCCTAGTAACTTAATACGCCTGCTGTTATTGGGATAGAGAGTAGGTCAGCTCCATAATAACACCAGACAACTGGCTTAGCCATTTTCTTCCTTGCAGTTAGCAATCCCTAAGTGACGCATTATTCATTAGTTTGATTCCCATATCCCTATAACAGAAAGAAAGGAGTGTATTCTCTTTTTCTGTGAAGCTAAAAGGCTGCTTTCTATAAAGATTTTAAAACATATTCCAGTATATATGTGGGTATTTTTCAGAAGGCTAAGGGGCATAATTAATCAGGTGTCATAACGTTAAAAACAGTGGCAATGGAAATGAAACTATACAACGCTGTATAAAAGGTTAAGCACTTTTTTTAACTTGTTCATAGCCATCAGCAGACGACCTTCATGAATACCAGCCAGCATTCTCCCCTCAGTGTTCCAAATGAAGAAACCAACTGGAAAAATTTCTCCTATGTGGATCCCAGCTGGAATTGGCAGGAGTAAGGCATCACCTCTATTATAATGTGGGATAACATCATTAGCTACTGCCCATAACATTGTACCATCACGCTGCACCCCAGAACCACCAATCCACCTGCAATAAACGCTAAACCATCTTCTGTGAATGTCAGCTGTTCTCTACCATTGATGCCAACACCAACACGGATCTCTAACTGTAACTTCTAAATGATGGAACAAGAAAGGTAAGATCATTTAGGAGTCTGAGCTATGGTGAGTATAAATCTTATAAAGATAGCCTTGCTCCCACCACCCCTAACTTCTGTCTCCCACCTTTTCACCATGATTTTCCCTCTTCCTAATCACTGCCCCATCCACCCCAAACTTGTGTCTCTCTCTTGTTTCCTTTCCTGTGATTAACCCCTTTCCTCACCAGTTCCCCACACCAGTGGTTAATTATAAAGAGGAAGCAGACCTTGTGGCCGCGGGGGGCCCAGGTCTACTTCCTACAGGGGGTCAACATGGAGGGTCACGGATGAACTGCAACGCAAGCAAAATCTCATTGCGGTATGCCCTCTTCCTAAAAGTTGCCCTACATGCAAAAGTTGGATCACCCTCTTATTCCCTTGCCCATGATTTCTAACCAATGGGCCACACCAGTGGCATAGCTATGGAGGAAGCAGACCCCATGGCTGCGGGGGGCCAGGTATCTACTTCATCTACACAGGGGCCCACATATAAGTGTGAAGGGTGGTCCATAAATTTACACCACTGGCCACATCCAAACTTTTCTCTCCCTCCTATTCCATTACCCATGATTAACCCTTTTACTAACCACTGCCCCACACACAAATCTGTAATCACCCTCTTATTTCCTTACTTGTGATTAATCCATTCTTAACCAGGGTGTAACTATAGAAGAAGAAGACCCAAGCCGCGGGGCCCAGGTCTACTTCCGCTATATGGACAAGCATAAGGGTGGTGGGTGGCCCGTGATGCATGCAAAATCTCATTGCGGGGTGCTTGGTCCCACTATCCCACATCCCAAACTTCTCTCTTCTTCATAATCAATTACTAATTTATTCCCTTAGCCATGATTTATCCATTTCCTAACCAGTGCCCCACACCAGTGGCGTTACTATACAGTAGAAGAAGAAGACCCAGGGCCGCGGGGGGCCCAGGACTTCTTACTCTACATGGGACCAGCATAGGGGTGTGGCGGGTGGCCCGTGATGCACAAAAAATCTCATTGCGGGGTGCTTGGTCCATAAAGTTACACCACTGTCCCACATCCCAAACTTCTTCTTCTTATCCATTAACAATTTATCACCTTACCCATGATTAAACCCTTTCTTAACCAGTGCCCCACAACAGTGTCGTAACTATAGAAGAAGAAGACCCACCGCCGCGGGGGCCCAGGACTACTACCTCTATATGGGGACCAGCTTAGGTGTGTGGTGTGGCCGCCCGTGATGCACGAAAAAAATCTCACTGCGGGGTGCTTGGTCCCATAAAGTTACACCACTGTCCCACATCCCAAAGTTCTGTTGTCTTCTTCATAATCAATTACTAATTTATTCCCTTAGCCATGATTAACCCCTTCACTAAACAGGGTGTCACTATAGAGGAAGAAGACCCACGGCCGCGGGGCCCAGGACTACTTCCTCTATATGGGGACCAGCATAGGGGTGTGGTGGGTGGCCCGTGATGCACGATAAAAATCTCACTGCGGTGCTTGGTTCCATAAAGTTACACCGCTGTCCCACATCCCAAAGTTCTGTCTCCCTCCTATTCATTACCTATGATTAACCCTTACTAACCAATGCCCCACACACAAATCTGTGATCACCCACTTATTCCCTTAGCCATGATTAACCCCTTCCCTAAACAGGGTGTAACTATAGAGGAAGAAGACCCACGGCCGCGGGGGCCCAGGACTACTTCGTCTATATGGGGACCAGTATAGGGGTGTTGGTGGCCCGTGATGCACGAAAAAAATCTCACTGCGGGGTGCTTGGTCCCATAAAGTTACACCACTGTCCCACATCCCAAAGTTCTGTCGTCTTCTTCATAATCAATTACTAATTTATTCCCTTAGCCATGATTAACCCCTTCCCTAACCAGGGGTGTAACTATAGAGGAAGAAGACCCACGGCCGCGGGGGGCCCAGGACTACTTCCTCTATATGGGGACCAGCATAGGGGTGTGGCGGGGGCCCGTGATGCACGAAAGAAAATCTCACTGCGGGGTGCTTGGTCCCATAAAGTTACACCGCTGTCCCACATCCCAAAGTTCTGTCTCCCTCCTATTCCATTACCTATGATTAACCCTTACTAACCAATGCCCCACACACAAATCTGTGATCACCCACTTATTCCCTTAGCCATGATTAACCCCTTCCCTAACCAGGGGTGTAACTATAGAGAAGAAGACCCACGGCTGCGGGGGCCCAGGACTACTTCCTCTATATGGGGACCAGCATAGGGGTGTGGCGGTGGCCCGTGATACACGAAAAAAAAAATCTCACTGCGGGGTGCTTGGTCCCATAAAGTTACACCACTGTCCCACATCCCAAAGTTCTGTTGTCTTCTTCATAATCAATTACTAATTTATTCCCTTAGCCATGATTAACCCCTTCCCTAACCAGGGGTGTAACTATAGAGGAAGAAGACCCACGGCCGCGGGGGCCCAGGACTACTTCGTCTATATGGGGACCAGTATAGGGGTGTGGTGGGTGGCCCGTGATACATGAAAAAAATCTCACTGCGGGGTGCTTGGTCCCATAAAGTTACACCACTGTCCCACATCCCAAAGTTCTGTCGTCTTCTTCATAATCAATATTAATTTATTCCCTTAACCATGATTAATCCCTTTGCTAACCAGGGGTGTAACTATAGAGGAAGAAGACCCACGGCCGCGGGGGCCCAGGACTACTTCCTCTATATGGGGACCAGCAAAGGGTGTGGCGGGTGGCCCGTGATACACGAAAAAAAAATCTCACTGCGGGGTGCTTGGTCCCATAAAGTTACACCACTGTCCCACATCCCAAAGTTCTGTCGTCTTCTTCATAATCAATTACTAATTTATTCCCTTAGCCATGATTAACCCCTTCCCTAACCAGGGGTGTAACTATAGAGGAAGAAGACCCACAGCCGCGGGGGGCCCAGGACTACTTCTACTATATGGGACCAGTATAGGGGTGTGGTGGGTGGCCCGTGATACATGAAAAAAATCTCACTGCGGGTGCTTGGTCCCATAAAGTTACACCGCTGTCCCACATCCCAAAGTTCTGTCTCCCTCCTATTCCATTACCTATGATTAACCCTTACTAACCAATGCCCCACACACAAATCTGTGATCACCCACTTATTCCTTAGCCATGATTAACCCCTTCCCTAAACAGGGGTGTAACTATAGAGGAAGAAGACCCACGGCCGCGGGGGCCCAGGACTACTTCCTCTATATGTGGACCAGCATAGGGTGTGTGGGTGGCCCGTGATGCACGAAAAAAAATCTCACTGCGGGGTGCTTGGTCCCATAAAGTTACACCGCTGTCCCACATCCCAAATCTGTCTCCCTCCTATTCCATTACCTATGATTAACCCTTACTAACCAATGCCCCACACACAAATCTGTGATCACCACTTATCCCTTAGCCATGATTAACCCCTTCCCTAAACAGGGTGTAACTATAGAGGAAGAAGACCCACGGCCGCGGGGGCCCAGGTCTACTTCCTCTATATGGGGACCAGCATAGGGGTGTGGTGTGTGGCCCGTGATGCACGAAAAAAATCTCACTGCGGGTGCTTGGTCCCATAAAGTTACACCGCTGTCCCACATCCCAAAGTTCTGTCTCCCTCCTATTCCATTACCTATGATTAACCCTTACTAACCAATGCCCCACACACAAATCTGTGATCACCCACTTATTCCTTAGCCATGATTAACCCCTTCCCTAAACAGGGGTGTAACTATAGAGAAGAAGACCCCACGGCCGCGGGGCCCAGGACTACTTCCTCTATATGGGACCAGCATAGGTGTGGGGCGTGGCCCGTGATGCACGAAAAAAAATCTCACTGCGGGGTACTTGGTCCCATAAGTTACACCACTGTCCCACATCCAAAAGTTCTGTCTCCCTCTATTCCATTACCCATGATTAACCCTTACTAACCAATGCCCCACACACAAATCTGTGATCACCCACTTATTCCTTAGCCATGATTAACCCCCCCTAAACAGGGGTGTAACTATAGAGAAGAAGTCCCACCGCTGCGGGGGCCAGGACTACTTCCTCTATATGGGGACCAGCATAGGGCGTGGCGGGTGGCCCGTGATACACGAAAAAAAAACTCACTGCGGGATGCTTGGTCCCATAAAGTTACACCACTGTCCCACATCCCAAAGTTCTGTCGTCTTCTTCATAATCAATTACTAATTTATTCCCTTAGCCATGATTAACCCCTTCCCTAACCAGGGGTGTAATTATAGAGAAAGAAGACCCACGGCTGCGGGGGGCCAGGACTACTTCCTCTATATGGGGACCAGCATAGGGGTGTGGCGGGTGGCCCGTGATACACGAAAAAAAAATCTCACTGCGGGGTGCTTGGTCCCATAAAGTTACACCACTGTCCCACATCCCAAAGTTCTGTTGTCTTCTTCATAATCAATTACTAATTTATTCCCTTAGCCATGATTAACCCCTTCCCTAACCAGGGGTGTAACTATAGAGGAAGAAGACCCACGGCCGGGGGCCCAGGACTACTTCGTCTATATGGGGACCAGTATAGGGGTGTGGTGGGTGGCCCGTGATACATGAAAAAAAATCTCACTGCGGGGTGCTTGGTCCCATAAAGTTACACCACTGTCCCACATCCCAAAGTTCTGTCGTCTTCTTCATAATCAATTATTAATTTATTCCCTTAACCATGATTAATCCCTTTGCTAACCAGGGGTGTAACTATAGAGAAGAAGACCCACGGCCGCGGGGGCCCAGGACTACTTCTACTATATGGGGACCAGTATAGGGTGTGGTGGGGTGGCCCGTGATACATGAAAAAAATCTCACTGCGGGTGCTTGGTCCCATAAAGTTTCACCACTGTCCCACATCCCAAAGTTCTGTCGTCTTCTTCATAATCAATTACTAATTTATTCCCTTAGCCATGATTAACCCCTTCCCTAACCAGGGGTGTAACTATAGAGGAAGAAGACCCACGGCCGCGGGGCCCAGGACTACTTCGTCTATATGGGGACCAGTATAGGGTGTGGTGGGTGGCCCGTGATACATGAAAAAAATCTCACTGCGGGTGCTTGGTCCCATAAAGTTACACCACTGTCCCACATCCCAAAGTTCTGTCGTCTTCTTCATAATCAATTATTAATTTATTCCCTTAACCATGATTAATCCCTTTGCTAACCAGGGGTGTAACTATAGAGGAAGAAGACCCACGGCCGCGGGGCCCAGGACTACTTCCTCTATATGGGGACCAGCATAAGGGTGTGGCGGGTGGCCCGTGATACACGAAAAAAAAATCTCACTGCGGGGTGCTTGGTCCCATAAAGTTACACCACTGTCCCACACCCAAAGTTCTGTCGTCTTCTTCATAATCAATTACTATTTATCCCTTAGCCATGATTAACCCCTTCCCTAACCAGGGGTGTAACTATAGAGAAGAAGACCCACAGCCCGCGGGGGCCCATTCTACTTCTACTATATGGGGACCAGTATAGGGGTGTGTGGGTGGCCCGTGATACATGAAAAAAATCTCACTGCGGGGTGCTTGGTCCATAAAGTTACACCACTGTCCCACATCCCAAAGTTCTGTCTCCCTCCTATTCCATTACCCATGATTAACCCTTACTAACCAATGCCCCATACACAAATCTGTGATCACCCACTTATTCCCTTAGCCATGATTAACCCTTCCCTAAACAGGGTGTAACTATAGAGGAAGAAGACCCACGGCCGCGGGGGGCCCAGGACTACTTCCTCTATATGGGGACCAGCATAGGGGTGTGGTGTGTGGCCCGTAATGCACGAAAAAAATCTCACTGCGGGGTTCTTGGTCCCATAAAGTTACACCACTGTCCCACATCCCAAAGTTCTGTCTCCCTCCTATTCCATTACCCATGATAACCTTTACTAACCAATGCCCCACACACAAATCTGTGATCACCCACTTATTCCTTAGCCATGATTAACCCCTTCCCTAAACAGGGGTGTAACTATAGAGGAAGAAGACCCACGGCCGCGGGGGCCCAGGACTACTTCCTCTATATGGGGACCAGCATAGGGGTGTGGCGGGTGGCCCGTGATGCACGAAAAAAAATCTCACTGCGGGGTACTTGGTCCCATAAAGTTACACCACTGTCCCACATCCCAAAGTTCTGTCTCCCTCCTATTCCATTACCCATGATTAACCCTTACTAACCAATGCCCCCACACACAAATCTGTGATCACCCACTTATTCCCTTAGCCATGATTAACCCCTTCCCTAAACAGGGGTGTAACTATAGAGAAGAAGTCCCACCGCTGCGGGGGCCCAGGACTACTTCCTCTATATGGGGACCAGCATAGGGCGTGGCGGGTGGCCCGTGATACACGAAAAAAAAACTCACTGCGGGATGCTTGGTCCCATAAAGTTACACCACTGTCCCACATCCCAAAGTTCTGTCGTCTTCTTCATAATCAATTACTAATTTATTCCCTTAGCCATGATTAACCCTTCCCTAACCAGGGGTGTAATTATAGAGGAAGAAGACCCACGGCTGCGGGGGGCCCAGGACTACTTCCTCTATATGGGGACCAGCATAGGGGTGTGGCGGGTGGCCCGTGATACACGAAAAAAAAATCTCACTGCGGGGTGCTTGGTCCCATAAAGTTACACCACTGTCCCACATCCCAAAGTTCTGTTGTCTTCTTCATAATCAATTACTAATTTATTCCCTTAGCCATGATTAACCCCTTCCCTAACCAGGGGTGTAACTATAGAGGAAGAAGACCCCACGGCCGCGGGGGCCCAGGACTACTTCGTCTATATGGGGACCAGTATAGGGGTGTGGTGGTGGCCCGTGATACATGAAAAAAATCTCACTGCGGGGTGCTTGGTCCCATAAAGTTACACCACTGTCCCACATCCCAAAGTTCTGTCGTCTTCTTCATAATCAATTATTAATTTATTCCCTTAACCATGATTAATCCCTTTGCTAACCAGGGGTGTAACTATAGAGGAAGAAAGACCCACGGCCGCGGGGGGCCCAGGACTACTTCTACTATATGGGGACCAGTAATAGGGGTGTGGTGGGTGGCCCGTGATACATGAAAAAAATCTCACTGCGGGGTGCTTGGTCCCATAAAGTTTCACCCACTGTCCCACATCCCAAAGTTCTGTCGTCTTCTTCATAATCAATTACTAATTTATTCCCTTAGCCATGATTAACCCCTTCCCTAAACAGGGGTGTAACTATAGAGGAAGAAGACCCATGCCGCGGGGGGCCCAGGACTACTTCCTCTATATGGGGACAGCATAGGGGTGTGGTGGGTGCCCATGATGCACGAAAAAAATCTCACTGCGGGGTGCTTGGTCCCATAAAGTTACACCGCTGTCCCACATCCCAAAGTTCTGTCTCCCTCCTATTCCATTACCTATGATTAACCCTTACTAACCAATGCCCCACACACAAATCTGTGATCACCCACTTATTCCCTTAGCCATGATTAACCCCTTCCCTAAACAGGGGTGTAACTATAGAGGAAGAAGACCCCACGGCCGCGGGGGCCCAGGACTACTTCCTCTATATGGGGACCAGCATAGGGGTGTGGTGGGTGGCCCGTGATGCATGATAAAAATCTCATTGCGGGGTGCTTGGTCCCATAGAGTAACACCACTGCCCCACAGTCATAATCCATTACTAATTTATTCCTTTAGCCATGATTAACCCCCTTTTCTAACCAGTGCCCATACCAGTGGCGTAACTATAGAAGAAGAAGACCCAAGGCCGCGGGGGTCCCAGGACTACTTCCTCTACAGGCGGCCCCACATAGGGGTGTGGCGGGTGGCCCATGATGCACACAAAATCTCAATGGGGGGTGCTTGGCCCCATAAATTTCACCACTGCCACAAATTTCAAACTTCAGAATATGTTTGTTGTGTATGTTGTGTGTGTATGGGTGTATGCGTGCTGTGTGTGTATTGGTGTATGCCTGCTGTGTGTGTATGGGTGTATGTGTGTGTATGGGTGTATGCGTGTATGTGTGTGTATGGGTGTATGCATGCTCTGTGTGTGTTCTTTATATGTGTGTTTTATGTATGAGAGTAAGTTTGTTGTGTGTATGGTTGTATGTGTGCTGTGTGTTCTTTATATATGTTTTATGTATGAGAGTATGTTTGTTGTGTGTATGCGTGTGTGTGTATGCGTGCTGTGTATGTGTGTGTGTATGCGTGCTTGTGTGTGTGTGTATGCATGCTTGTGTGTGTGTGTAATGCCTGCTTGTGTGTGTGTGTATGCGTGCTGTTTGTGTATCAGTTTAGTCATTTGACATGCTCACCCATTTCTTGAATAGGGGAACACTAAGATACATTTCTTCAGTATTATCCGCTAGCATTTTCTAGGTGCTTCTAGGGCCATTTTACTTGCAGCACAGCCCATAGCCATATATATATATAATATTGAGAGCAGATGGCGGCAGTTCAGCATATTTACAGAGCTTGCATTAACAGCGCAGGAGCTGCTGACTTGCACTACAGTGAGACTGGCTTAGAAGCACCCCCAAATGCCTGTGTGTTTATATACAGCCTTACTGTTCTCCCATTCAACGAAACCAGTAACCAGTGTCAGGATATTTTATATCCTGGTACTTACCAAACGTATGCCAATACTGAACCAGCTCATACACCCAGGTTGTAGAAATGTACTTACTGTACAAGGCTATTGCTATTAGTAATATTTAGTACCCCCATTGATCCAGGGATTGTACCGATTGCCATTTTGGAGTCAGGAAGGAATTTTTCCCCCCTTCTGAAGCAAATTAAAGACTGCTTCAGACGGGGGTTTTTTGCCTTCCTCTGGATCATCTAGGCAAATTTTATCCCCCTTCCGATCCTAATTAGCATGTACTAATTAGGATTCGGTTTGGGATTAAGCAGAATTCGTCAGGGTGGGTTCGGCCGAACCTAAAAAAGTGGGTTCGGTGCATCCCTACTAATAAGTAATTAAGTCAGTGCAGATGAGACCTATAGTTACCATTAGAATTAAAACAAGTAAATAAATCGGTTTCTAAAATTAATTTAAATAGCAGCGGTTCAGTTCTGGCTTTTTTAAGCCAGCGATGGGCTACATATGTAACTAGGATTAGATACTATTACAACAACGTTTTTTTTATACCAGTTGCTTACAGTGTGTTTTGTCTCAAAATGTATGACTGATGTATGGTTTTGTGGGATGTGTGTGAATGTGACAATAGGGCACTGTAAAAATAAGCCCAAATATCTCAGGCCATATTAGGCATAAAATACAGGGAAACTTAGATTTAGAGAAAACCAGGCACAGCTTGATTAACCAAAATGCTGCCTGCTACTTTACCCCACTTTTTAGTAATTTATTTATCAACAGCATAAATAGGGCCATCATCAGTGATTCCTTAGTATTAATATTCTAAAATCATTACTGGGTTAGGTAAGTATTGCTGCAGATTATATGGTTAGCCAAGCAGCGGAGGTATAAACCCCACCTATGCTCTGCTTGCCAACGTGATTGGCTCCAACACAGTAAAATAGCCAATGTGTGAGCGAGTGAGTGAGTGTATGCGTCTGACACCTAAATAGGGACCGTATAGGGAATCATTGCAGCAAATCATATGGTTAGCCAAGCAGTGGGGATTTAACCCTCATTACACCTATGATAACCAGGTGATTTGCTCCAACAAATAAATTAGCTAAGATCTGTGTGAGTGAAAGCCAATTAAATATGTATGTATGGATAGTTAGATATTGTTCCTTTCAGTCATTACTGAAGAGGAAAGGTCCATGACAGTTTGTCACTAGGTGCTGGACCAGATAGGGAACTATTGCAGCAAATGATAGGGTGAGGCCATTTGCTGGAATAGGTGTGTGAATGGACAGTAACAAGAGTTGAAGCCTTGACGTGGCGTTACTGCTCACATGGGTAACCGTGTGCCAATTCAACCATTTATGAGAGTGGAATTATGGAACATCTAAGGTGCCTTGCAATAGTATTCAAACCCTTGAGCAATTCTCTCATTTTACTGAACAACAAATATTACACTTTAAAATTTTCTAAAGTTGTGCTTTGCCTCAGTAACAGAATTGTAAGACTCAGGGCTTTATCAGGTTGGCGTTTGGTTTCCCAGACTTCCTAGCAGTAACCCCTGAATGTAGACGAGTCACCTTTTTCTTATAAAGGGACAAAGAAATCTACATTCATTGGGGTGGCAGTATCTCAACTACCCATGGTCTATTTCAGTCACTAAGGTTTTCCCAAATGGGCGATCCTTTTCAGTAAAATTGCTCTTGCCCCTGTAACTTTCTGCATCAGCTACATGTCATGATTTTATTTCACTTTCCCATAGCAAAGTAGAGTCAAATCTGAAAATGCACAGGCTTATGTATGCTGAAGAGCCTGGATATGGATGGGGGGCGACATTGCTACAAAAAATTCTAACCCCCCCCCCAAAAAAAGTACATTTGTGTTTCATTGCCTATTAAGCCACTCAATTAAATTTATCCTTGAGTTTAGGATCTTTATGCCACTGAATGTTTTCAAGGTTTCAATGTTGTTAGAAAAATAGTGTTTCCCATCCTTTGCTTCAAGAGGATTTTGTACTTATTGACCACTTTTGTTTTTATGAGCACATTGATGTTCAAAGATCCCCATGTAAGTAGGCCTTATTGTCTATCTTATGTGTGATGGGCTTTATTGTCTTAGTCTTTGGTGACCCAATTAACCAAGCCCAAAGCATTTGTAGACAACTATAAGAAACAGGTACCAGTCTCTTGGCATGGCCTTCATGATAGCCCTTCTCTGATTCTACCAACATATTTATACAACCATTCAGTGGTAACTAAGAAAAATCAACATATTTATTTTTTAACACTATAAAGTTCAAGTTCAACATTCTAAATTCATGTTCATTTGCCGCTAATTAAAAGTTGATAACCTCACAGCAGGTGTGAAATTGTGATAATGAAAGAACAAAACACAAAAGTCTTCTTTTCTTGTCCTGCTTTTAATTTCTTGGTTAATATTAAGGGTGGAACCCGATTAGTAAAGTGGTTAAAGACAATTTCTTTTATCAAAGAGGTTCTAATATCAAGACTGTAGTAGCAGTTCTTTATGGTACATTTGCCAAATGGACCTACTGGCCATGCACAAGTGGCAAATTAGTAGGACTGGACTGAATAAATGAATGCTGGCAGTATAGTGCCAAGGGGCAAACGTGTTGTCTTTGTGTTTTTGTTTTTAGCAATATGGAAGCACAACTGAGGTGCAGTAACATCAGCCACATTACCCTGCAATATTAGGCCCACACATTTGCAAACCCAATGGCAAACTGTTCACATTGTACCCGATTTACCGTTAATTTAATCAGTTTAGTTCATACTCCTGGCATTCATTTATTGTGCCACTTTTATTTTTCAGAAAGAGTGCCAACATTGTACTGTAAACATTCATGCAATACAAAAAGAAAAAAAATTCCAAGGGACTACCTGCATAGACCCACTGACACCAGAATCCATTCTTGCAGCAGAACTGCACACAACTTTATTTCAGGCCTCCCTTGTCCCAGTCCCACTTACACTGCAATTTCAATACTATCATTTTCATTGGTCCCTGCTTATAGCCTAAAGACCCCTATCACATTAACTAGGGTCATTTTTTAATTAAAAAAAAAGAAAGCAAAGAAAATATATGTACCCCATTATAAACCTCCATTATAAATACAGGAAACAAAAAAATCCTGACGAAGGGAGGAAGTGCCCTCCAGAAACGATTTTTTTGTGGTACATTGGCATAATAAATGGGGTAAACTCCCCAGCCGAAATTTTGCTTGAGTGCAGTTTCCTATTTCTGCTTTGTTCTATCCCATTATAAATACAGCCCTGCAACTAATTGACCAAATAAATTCACTTTTCACTTTTGCAATAAGGAAGTGGGGCAGCATATTTTCCTGCTTTGTATTCCACTAGATGGCAGCAATCTCTTGCTTGGAAATCTGCTGCAATTCCTAGTAGAATACTGAAGGCTGTATTACTCAGAAGTTCAAAAATTTTAAAAATGTTTACACCTTTTTTGTTATCTGTTCCTTTGCACTTTTCTCTCCCATTATTTTTAACTAAGGACTTTTTACTGAAATATGTTTCATGCTGTGAGTCTTGCGTGGCTCTTATTATTTCAAGAATTTGTTAAAAACTGTAAGGGCGAAGACAGATAGGGCGATTAGTTGGTGCGATTTGATCTTTAAAACCCAGTTCATGCAGACTAGTCCCGCACAATGTATTTTACATATGACGGCTTGTATATTTGTGTATGGAGATTATTTACTGCGATTAGTCGCCTGTCCATCTTGCCCTAAGGGAAAAGGTCTGTGAAAATATACCTATCCTTAGGGCAAAGACAGATGTGTGATTAGTCCACCACAATTCTTAAAAATCCCATCGAGGTTGTGGCGATTATCCTGCGTGGTACGTTTTGTACATGCTGATTTGTATAACTTGTGCACAGAGATTGGGCGACTAATTACCCCGTCTTTGCCCTTATATAGCACTGACATGTAGCATACATCGCTCACATAAAGCTGGCCATACACGTGGCGATCCGACGATGTTTCGTACGACCATCGGTCGCACGAAACATCGTCAGATCCGCCACACACCATTCAGGGCTGAATCGGCAGGTAAGGAGGTAGAAACAATAGGATTTCTACCTCCTTCTGGCCGATTCAGCTCTGAAGGGAGAATTTTGGTCAGGCGCCTTCTATGGCGCCCGATCAAAATTTTCTAACCTGGCCGATGCGACATCGGTCGGCTCGCTGACATACCATACACGCACCGATTATCGTACGAAACGAGGTTTCGTACGATAATATCGGTGCGTGTATGGCCACCTTAACAGTCTAAGATCCCTTTCACATTCACACACCTTATTATCAATCCTATCAGGAGCCAGTTAACCTGCATCTATGTTTTTGGAGTGTTGCACATGCTATTAAGCAGGGGCCACTGGGGAATAATGACTTTCCTCCTTACAGTGGTAATGCCTATCATAGGCAGAGTATTTTACCTATGAGGATCTCAGGGAAAGAACTGCAGCGATCAGATTTTTTTTGTATCATGAGCCTTGCAGTTCCTTTCAGTTCCTAACTTCTTTGTATTACAGTTTTTGAAAATAATGCAGGTTATATATGTTCAGACCTTCTTTTTTTATATTATTTATTTTTGTTTTCAAGAATAAATGGGGTACAGAAAAAGAAGGGGATGGGATAGGAACATTTTTACTGAGTTCTAGCTGTGTTCAATAGGTAGGAATAGGTAGAAGGGGAAGGGATAGGAACATTTTTACTGAGTTCTAGCTGTGTTCAATAGGTGCTGGGGTGAGAGTATCTGTAATTACACAGTTTTTCTTAGGGATTAGCTTTAGTAATATAGTTGGTATTTTATTTTCTTTGTTATCTTTGTTATGGTAGTTATAGTTTCTAGAATTTTAGGCCAGTATGATTGCAATTGGGGATATGAGTACCATATATGGGTATGGTTTCCTGGGTCTTTGTCACACCTCCAGCAGGTATCCTTGCTTCAGACCTTCTTTTAACAAGGGGTGCACTGAATGCATTGTGTTTGGATTAAGCTGCAGCAATTATAGCAGAATACCATAAACTGCATCAAAAATTGTCACCTAGGTGCAATATAAACACAAATCACCAGAAAAATCCAGATGCTGGGTCTGAACTAAGGAATTCCATGTTGCTAAAACACAATTTCATGGAGGAAAGGAACCCTATTTCATCAGGGAACGAGTCCTCATCAGTAATGCCAAACTATAAACATTGTAGAAATAGCTAGTACAATCACAATGGAAACACATAGGGGCAGATTTATCAAAATGTGAATTTAGATCTTAATGCATAAAAACTCACCCACGCTCTATTTATTGCTATGGGATTTTTAGAAGTGTATTTATTAAAGGAGAAGGAAAGTCTTAAAACAACATGAGCTCAATAACTTAGGCCTAAATACAGTCCTACACATATTTCCTGAACTCACCGTTCTTTTGCTTAATCTGGCTCTGACATGGAAAAGTCTTGTCAGTAAATGCAGTACCTGCTCCTAGGCTGTGCAGCTTCCTGTCTCACTGAACACAGATTGTCCCGGACAAAGTCATGCGCACTGCACAGCAGAGAGCTCCATTTTTGTTTTTTTTCTTTCAAGACCTGCAGTCTCTGAAGAAATGCTTGACCCCGTTAGCCCTGCCCACTTCATTCTATTGTCCAATCGGAATGCTCCTGTTGATTTTTCTAGTCCTGCACAGTCCCACTGCCTCCATTTGGCCATCCCACAGCCACAGACCCACATCCACCAGCCATCCCACATAAAACGCAGTATCAAACATAATTAAAATTAAGATTATTTATTAAAAATATCATTTAATAAACAACAATGCCACGTCATAAAATCAGATAAGCCAGTTAATTTCATTCTGGTTGGCAGGTTATTGCTAATTTAGGTTGTTCTATTTGTACACATTGTATCACCCATCCATATTATCAATTAATTTGCCAAGGAAGAATATGAGAGAGGGATCAGGGGAGAGCGTCCAATTCATTACTGGGTGTGCTATCTACATTATATACACAAATAGCAGCGTGGGGACAGTGTCAATGGGAGTGGTGCTAAAGACCCAAGCTGGTAGTCAAATGCCTATAGTAGCAATTGTAAATTCTAAATACGCTCCACCTTAATGACTCAGATAATGCTCAGAGCCAAAAGGCCCCTCTCAATCGCCATTAGTAAGCGAGGAGAGAGTAAAAATCTGGCCGCTTCAAACCCTTCTGTCCCAAAACTCACGCTGTGAAAATATGGCTCCGTGACAGATAAGCGCGCCAGTCAGCCGGGGTCACGAAGAGGCGCATGCGCATTAGCAGCAGGCGCAAGGGGGAAGTGACGTAATCAGTTTAAAAATGTCAACGCAAAAGAATGAAGACGGGAGATTCTTCTGCGGGACGGTGCAGCGATGCACAAGCTGCGGGTGACTTGGTAATGCGGCGGTTCAAGAGGGGGGCTGATGCCCTTATTAAATATATCTATATAAATTTTTCACTTTCACTTTCCTTCTCCTTTAAATGGTGAACTCTAACTTTAACCCATTGATAAATATGCTTCTAAAAATCCCATAGCAACAAATAGTGGGTGAGTTCTAAACTCACATTTTGATAAATCTGCCCCGTAAAGTGTTTACAATTCATAATATCATCTAATAAACCATAATAAACACACAATGGGGCCGATTCACTTAGGTCAATAAAATGAGTGCTATTTATAGCATGAGTTAAAAATTTAAATCAACACAAAAGTTTTTTAGTGAAAAAAACAGACATTTATTGGCTCAGAAGATTTAACACAAATTCAAAAAAACATAAGCCATACTATACCACAGTGGAAAGGAAAACCCAGTGCCTCATGGTACCCACTCTCCTTCCAGATTAATACGAAACTTTTCAGAAAACCAGTTGCAGGAAATACTATTTTGAGACGGGATTCTTTTCATCCAGAGCATACAGTTAAATCTATACCATATGCACAATTAGTTAGATTATACAGAAATTGTTCTAGCTATGACACCTTTAGAGAACAGGCAAAACAGGAGTGTGAAAGGCTTGGGGAAAGAGGCTATAAAACAGTGACTTGCAGATGGCATTGCAGAGAATAAATGACTTAAGAGAAAAGAGTTGGAGCACTAAGGGAGATAAAAATAAAAATAAAAATAAATTTGTCAAAATTGAAAAGAAAGATGAAATAAGATGCATTCTCGATTTTGGTGTTCAGTATGATCAAGTTGCTAAAGTAGTAAAAAGATACTGGAATATTTTGCAGGTTGATCCTGTGCTAAAGAATTTAAACATCAAGCCTGGAGTAGTAAGCAGGAAGGCTAAGTCAATAGCGGGTATTGTTGCGCCTAATAAATTAACAACAATAAAGAAAAAGAGAAATAGTGTGTCTTGGCTGGGAGATGTAAAAGGTTTTTTTCCTTGCAAGCGATGCAAATCTTGCAAGTATAGTGGTAATGTTAAAACTTTTTTAAGTAAAAATACTGATAAGCAATATATAATTGAGACTTATATTTCGTGCCAAACACAATTTGTTATTTATTGTTTGCAATGTGAATGTGGAGCTATGTATATAGGAAGAACTATAAGACAGCTGAGAATAAGATTGGGAGAACATCTGCGAGGGTTAGAAAGCAAGGAAAGTGATAACCCCCTTTTTAAGCATTTTGAATGTGTGCACAATGGGCAATTGATGAAATTCAATATGTTCGGAATAGATAAAATTGATGAGAAAGGTGAGGGGAATCCTGTCACTAAACTTCTGAGATTAGAGTCCAAATGGATATTCACACTAGACACTGTTATACCGAGGGGAATGAACACAAAATTTGAATTGAAACCATTCCTGGTTTCAACTTGGAAATAGGCTACAAATGGAATTTTTTGATATATTGTATGAAATAGATCTGCATGGACTATATAGTTCCTTACTGGTCAGGGTCTTTCTCATGTAATAAGGTATTACATACCTTAGTTTTTAATTGACAACGGTTTTAATTTTGTATTAAAGATTGTATTGTTGCATTTTAATGTATGGGAATGTGTTGCGCCTCAGTAATATCTGATTGTGTGATTAGCAGTAAGCAGATATAAAGAATGGTATGAGGATATTCAACTGTTATCACGGTTGGATGTTTCTGACGCGCAATGATAAAACATAAATAATGATAATAAAAAAGTTTGTGATAGTGATTTGGGTATATATTTATATATGCTATATAATCCAATTGTGTGATTATACACACGTTTACGGGCTTAGAATTGTTTAGATGCATTAGTATAAGTATGTTTATTTTAATTTAGTTTATGTATTTACAAAAATTCTTTTTTGCTTAATATTTTTTGACACATATTTTGTTAGGTGTTTCACTTTTTTAATCATTTGTTATTAATTATGCTGAATTTAGGCCACTTTGTGAACCCTGTGTGATGTATTCATAAAGGTTATATATAGTATGTGCTTGCTGCAGGGCTCTAATGGTGGCCCTGGAATTTGTATAAAATTAACACCCTTAGGGTATAAAAAGGAAGTGACATGTTCACACCACACTTCCTCTGATGAAGCACCTAGTGGTGCGAAACGCGTTAGGAAGGAGAGTGGGTACCATGAGGCACTGGGTTTTCCTTTCCACTGTGGTATAGTATGGCTTATGTTTTTTTGAATTTGTGTTAAATCTTCTGAGCCAATAAATGTCTGTTTTTTTCACTAAAAAACTTTTGTGTTGATTTAAATTATGCTAAACACTTGGCCTAGTTTGTTTTGGCCTAGAAAAGACAGTATATAAAAAAAAAAGGACGCTCTCCTTGCACACAAGACCCCTGGGTTCCCCCCTCACTGGTCTTTCCCTGCACAATATTGCAGGTCACCCACAACCGCCCCCACTGCAGCACCAATCCCCTGTGCCTGCAGGGTATGCTTCTTTGGTAGTTATGCCACTAAAAGACAGGTTGATATTTCACAATATTCGTATGGCCTAACGAAGGCTAATTAATGAGTTTAGCTTGTAATAATGGGACCTGTTACCTGGGGTCTTTCAGATAAGGGGATTCTCAGTAATTTTGATTTCCATACTTAAGTCTAGTAAAAAGTCATTAAAGAAGATGGAAAGCTAAAAACTAAGTAAGCGTTATCAGAAAGGTCTATGTAAATGCAGCCATAAGCACTCACAGAAAAGCTGCACTGAGTATTTCTTGTCTCCTTTTTTTGTAAAAAATTTATTTGGTATCAATCCGCTCAGTTCTTTCCTTTCTCCCTTCTCCTGCTCCCCCTCTCATACGTATTCATAAGAATGCACTCCCCCCTCCCTTAGGAATATGTGATCTGAGCTACCAATGGCTAGAGCTGCAGCAGGAAGCTACCAAGACCACACTAAAATGGCAGCTGCAATCTTTAACAAACAGAGGGTTTTTCTAGGGCTCTTAGACATGGTAAAGCTTTCTGCTAAATAAATATAGTGTTCTAGGTGGCACTAAGGTGGCGAATCTATTGGCATTAAAATGCCAAAATTACTTTCCTTCTCCTTTTAAAACATTAAAATAGGACTGTTTTGTCTTATTTCATATATATATATATTAGTTGGCCTCAAGTACAAGGTGCTGTTTTATTATTACAGTGAAAAGGGAAATAATTTTCTAAAATTAGAATTATTTGATTGAAGTAATGAAGTCTATGGGAAATGGCCTTCCAATAATTCAGAACTTTCTGCACACTGGGTTTCATGATAACAGGTCCAATACCTGTACAATGCACTTGAAACTAAAATACCATGGGGCAGATTCATCAAAGTACGAGTTCGAATCCCGAAATGGGTAAAATTCGGATTAGATACGATAATTTCTGATGATCAAAAATGTGTTTTACAAGGAATTAGCTGAGAACATACAGGACACTTTGTTGTCCACTGTAAGTTGCTTCTGGCTCAGGGCGAAATAACGTCTGAAAATACCTATGTACTGAAGGGAATCTGAATCACCACTGATTAAATATTAATAAATAATTGTGCAAAATGCCTCTTCATGTTTTTTGCAGGATTACACAAGTAAACTGGCAGCATTTCAGATTCACTTAAGGCACCTATCATCCTATATTTGCTTCCACCACCAGAGGTGCGGGCTAATTTACCTGCTATTCTTTGTTCTGACTTTTGAATTGGTGTACAGATGCTGTAATGCTCTGGCAGGAGTAGTACAGATAGGGTCTATGTATTAAAAGGTTCAAGTTATATGTAATAAAAGGCACAAAGTTTGCTCAGGTGCAGTAGCCCACAGCAGTCAATAAGATGTTTGCTTTTATACAGGTGATAAATAAGTGCTACCTGCTGATCGGTTGCTATGGGATATTAGACCAGTAGCAAAGAGCATTCAATAGCACAGCCTTACATGTATTGATGGTACAGGTATGGCATCCGTTATCTGGAAACCCATTATCCAGAAAGTTCCAAAATATGGAAAGGCCATCTCCCATAGACTCCATTATAAGCAGATAATTTTAATTTTTAAAAATGATTAAAAACATTACCTTGCACTTGATCCCAACTAAGATACAATTAATCCTTATTGGAGGCAAAACAATCTTATTTGGTTTATTTCATGTTTAAATTACTTTTTAGTAAATTTAAGGTATGGAGATCCAAATTATGGAAAGATCCTTTATCCGGAAAACCCCAGGTCCTGAGCATTCTGGATAACGGGTCCCATACCTGTATCATGTCCTCTAGAACCCCAAAAGAGCAAGTGGCAAGGGTAATCACTTTAAGTAACTTTAGGTTGTCTGTCAAGTCAACAACTTGGGTCCAGAAGTTGTGGCTATAGGGCCATGCCAAAATCATGTGAAAAATATCGACTCCAGGGTCTCCCCGTCTGGCACATTAGTCATCGTGGGTATGTCTGGAACAACAATTACAACGTGGCATAGGAGGTGTGTTCCAGTTCAGGTGGTAGTATCCAGCAGATAACTGTTCACTTGTTTTTATTTTATCAACTTTTCCTTGATGCCCTTCCTGTTGTTGCAGTAGAGGGGCAGGGTGCTCAAACTGAAACATTATCTCGCTCTTGCACATAGTTGCTGATGAGGGGATTCTCCTTGATAAAATAACCCCAAGGTAAGGAGTAATCACACACACAGGTCATATCCAAATAATGCTTTCCAAGGATATACAAATTTTGGTTCAGTGAAAGAAAACAGCATATTTTTTAAATATAAATGTATATATACACACACACACACACATACACCAAGGCTTTTGTTTATTTTGGTACAGAGTTTTTGATACAGATTTTGAGTACAGAGCCACCTGACTTTGTATACATATTATAATGATTTCAAACATAAATAATAGGGAAGTACACAATGAATGTAAAGCGGAATAGTGCTGTGCTGTTTGACAATCTAAATTCTTTGCATGTATTGTGTATCTGACAATATCCTTGGGTGACCTCCGGAGGTCTCTTTTGTAAAATTATTGTCTGGCAATTATTTTATGTTCAGAACATCCTCTAGTATTATTTTTAGTACTTTATTCTACAATTTTGATCTGAATGTTAGTTTTCTGCATTGAAACATATAATCAATATCTGAACATTTGTCAGAAAAATACTAAAATCTGAATGTATATGGCCTGCTTAAAGAAGGAAAGACATTTTGGCATTTTACTGCCAATAGATTAGCCACATTAGTGCAAGCTAGAACGCTATATTTATTCTACAGAAAGCATTACCATACCTAAGCAAACAGCCCTAGAAGCTCCCTCCGTTTGTTTAAGATAGCAGCTGCCATTTTAGCTTGGTCTCTTTTTATCTTCCTGCTGCAACTCTATCCCTTGGTAGCTCAGATCACACATTTTTATTGATACAGTGTTTATGGCTGTATTTACATAGAACTTTCTGATAAAGGTTACTTAGTGTTTACCTTTACTTCTCCTTTAAGGGCTCTTGCACACGGGGAGATTAGTCGCCCGTGACTAATCTCCCCGAGTTGCCTTCACCTGCCATCCCACCGGCGACAATGTAAGTCGCCGGTGGGATGGCACACACGGCGGCGCGATTTCGGGAAATCGCCGAAAAAGACTTGCGAGGCTTTTTCGCCGATTTGCGCGAAATCGCGCCACCGCGTGTGCCATCCCACCGGCGACTTACATTGGGATGGCAGGTGAAGGCAACTCGGGGAGATTAGTCGCCCGCGAACACGGAGTTTTGTCGCGGGCGACTAATCTCCCCGTGTGCCAGAGCCCTAAGGCTTCTGGGTAATACAGTGCATTCTAGTGATTGTCGGATAACAGAAACAAATTGGAACAATTCCCAGGGCACACTAAACACTAGAACACAAAGAGAAATGTATACCCCATTCAACAGTTAATTGCATCAGACGTACAATACAGATTTAGATTTCATTCATTGTATAACTTTATGCCTCTGCTTAGGAGGAGCTCATAAAAAAATGTTCCTTGCCAGTGTGTAGCTGCTGGAATGGTTATCAAGTTAAGCAGCACCTTAGATGGTCGGACATTGATTATTCCGTTAATACAGTTGTCACTGGAGAATTATTTTGCTTAGCCAAGCAGTAATGAAGACACTGCTAGATAGGTTAAATGGATAGCCAATTCCTTTCTATTATTTGCTTTTTCCCTGTGCAGAACCGAGAGTTGTGTTTTAGTATACACTAAATCACTTTCCCATTCTCTTGGTATGCTATTGCATTTCAACTAGCTGCAAGAATGTTGTGGCCACTGAAAGGGGTTCCTGATTATGGAAAGCTACACAGGTTGTGTGTTGCACCAAATTTTAGCCAGAAAGAAGAGAGAGGCAAAGGGTCCCCATAAAAGTTCACTAAGAATGAGAGCAATGTAGGCAGTATGGTAGGAAAATAGAATGGAGCAGTGGTGTGGCTGAGCTGGGAATCTCTAGTAGTTGGCAGTTCTTCAGATTGGTTTTACACAACACTCACCTGTGTGCATAAATCGCTTACTGCGTAGAGTGACAGTCCCTAATCACTGATGTTACTTGTGTACACATTTGCTTAGCACCCAAGGTGCCTTTGTTCCTTTGGATGATCACATGCTATTGTGCTTAGCTGGATCAGTTTCATAAACATGTGGATACAGTATATTCTTGTCTATTAGGTATACAGCCAGTAAAATCACAAATGAAAATCTAGCTACATAAATTATGATTTAAAAATAGAAAAAAAACTTCCTACATGAGGATTTTTGGCCAGAGTTATAAATACAGACAGGACTTTGATTAGGCCAAGCAAAAAACATGTTTGCAGATACCAGATGTCATAGGTCCAAGTAAAATGTTATGATTACATGACATGATTAAATGACACGATTACTCTTTACAAATACATTAGAGGGCATTACAGGCAGATAAGGGTTGTTCTTTTTTCCTATAAAAACAATCAATACACCAGAGGTCCCCCTTTAGATTAGAGGAATGGAGCTTCCATTTGAAGCAGCGTAGGTGGTTTTTCACAGTGAGGGCAGTGAGGTTGGGGAATGCCCTTCCTAGTGATGTGGTAATGGCAGCTTCTGTTAATGCCTTTTAAGAGGGGCCTGGATGAGTTCTTTGAACAAGCATAATATCCAAGGCTTATTGTGATTCTAATATCTACAGTTAGTATTAATGGTTGTTTATATAGTTTATGTATGTGAGTGTATAGATTGGTAAGTATAGGTTGTGTGTGCTGGGTTTACTTGGAAGGGTTGATCTTGATGGTCTCTGGTCTTTTTCAACCCTCTGTAGCTATGTACATGATAAAAATAAAATAATACAAATGCATAGATTCCTGGTAAGTAGAATTGCATGATATTGTCATGTTTTTTAGTCATGGTAACCGTGCTTGTAAATAAATCAGTGAGTGGAGTCTGTTTTCCTGCATGTTATCTAGTAGGATACCAGGCTGTGGAGCTTATTATCTCTACTTCTCACAGATTCAGCACTTTTGCATGTTTATTTTGTTTAGGCCGGTAGTGCTAAATTACATCCTGTGAACCTTGGATGAGACTAAAAGGATTCACCCATGTGTATGATCTTACATTTGTTTTGCCCTAGCTATAGGAAACTTGTCAGTATTTGCTGCCAAGCACATTTAAAATTTGACTTGAGAGATTTTTTTAGGTGACTTAAAGGACAAGTAACACCAAACCGTTTTACATTTTGACCACATGAGGCCAATCTAGTTCTGGATTTCTTGGGAACATGGATGGGGTTTGGTTGGATCAGAAGCTTGGCTAGTAACTGTGGTTTTGGCCAAACAGGGCTTGGTCCATTTTGTCCCTTATTGAGAATTCAGATGTTGGGAGGTAGGTATATTTAGAAAGTCTCTGGAGAAGTCCTGCTAAGCTATATGTGTCCTGAATACAAACTTAATGTTTTCTAGAAAGGACTGATAATTTGTTCTAAGTTAAATGGAAGTGACCTGGGTAATGTAGGGGTACCATGCCTGGCACAATTCTGCTTTGGTTGAATTGCAGCTCCAGGCATCTACTACCAAGCCGATTGACACCTGATATTTCCCCTTGTCGTGCGCTTCCATTCAAGTGAATCAAAGCGGTGACGGGACAATTTAGACTGCCTTATTAATTAGGGCATTGGCAAGGAATGATATTTTTGAATGCCCGATAATACCCTTCTTTAGTAAAGTATTGTAATCGCTTCAAGGCACGTCAGTAGAAACACATTAATGCTCACAAATGTAGTGTTGATTACAATGTTTATAATGGAGGGATATTTCAGGCAGTACCCCCTAAAATTACCCTGTAGAGCTCTGGGATTAGTTGTAGAGAAGTTTTCTTATTTTCTGCTCACCTATATGCCCCCATTCAAATTTGTGTTTAATTTGTGCAATAGCAACATTTATGTGTGTGTGTAATTAAAAATTTAAAGGGAAAGCTGTATTTATTTTTCCTCCAGACCAAACTGCCCAAGAGCCCTGATTTTTCTGTAACACGCTTACATGAAGATTTTATCTGGCTACACGACTCTCTCATGAGACTGAAGACTATGCAGGATTGATTGCAAGTATTCCAAATGAGCAGCAGCCTTGAAGTGCACTGAGCATTACATTGGAATGAAAGCGGTTGTTTCTGAAGGGCACATTGCACAGGGCACTGTTGTTGAGAGGAGCAGCTTTAAGATAAAGGAATGAGCTCATAATTAATGACCTGTTACCCACTGCTGACCAAGGTGTATCCGTGCATTTTCCTTACTGTCTCCCTTCTGTCTGTAGCTGCTTTTTTGTATAGTACAAATTACACAATTCTGCCTTGTTAACTGCAGTAATAATCTTAATGTGTTTAGTCCATTAGTGAAATAGTCTTTACATTTTTACATTATAATTTACATCTTTACATTTTCTTTAACCTGAGTGTAGCTTTTCCTGTGTAAAAATCACTGTTCCCTGTTCTAACATGGTCAGACTTTAGCTGTTGTAATGGACCGTTCCACAGAAGTAGGAACCAGTGCAAAGTCTGCTGATGAATACAAGCAAAATTGGGTCATAAGTCATCCCAATTTTCATTGTGTGCCAATTTACCACAGGGTGATCTGCCTGTCCCTTTGCTGGGGCATGCAAACAATGGCCACAGTTTGTTCAGAAATGGGCTAGAAGTATTTAAAAATCTTTGTGTTTCCATCTTTTGTTTTTATGGCCCTAAAGTGCAACACTTTATTTTTTTAACTAGCTTTTTTTCTTCATTTCTTAACAGATTCCCCCAGCCCCAGCAAAACCCAGCCCAAGATTTTGATGGGCCCCGAGAAAAAATGCAGAAATTGGGAGAGGGTGAAGGTTCCATGACTAAGGATGAATTTTCCAAATGAAACAGGAATTGGAAGCGTAAGGACTAATTTTCCCAATGTGTTTTTTTCCTGAGAAACAGGCTATATAGACAACATCTGTTGACTCTGGCATTTGTCAGATTAAAGGTGTAGTTCACCCTAAAGTTAACGTTTTTAGACAAAAACTAAACTAAGATAGGATATGGAGCATTGAATAGCTAATTCTGAAACTCCCATTATATGTCTCTGCAAACAAGCTTGAATGGAGAGTGTGTGTTCAAATTCACAGGGTTTATTGTTCATTTTCAGGGGCAGTGTTGTGTTAGTTAAATGGGTACTTCACCTTTAAATTACCCTTTAGTACAGTGTAGGCAGTAATATTCTAGGACAATTTGCAGTTTAAAACATTTAGCTTTCTGTCCATTAGCTCTCAAGTTTGGAATTTCAGCAGCATTCTGGTTGCTAAGGCCCACTTGCCCCTAGCAACAAGTTAGTGGTTGATTAAGCAACAGGAATATTCGAGGGCCTGAAAGGATAAATTAGAAAAAGTAACATAAAATTCTATCCTTATTGCAGCATGCAAATGGATCACCGCCATTTGCATGCTGCAAAGAGGCAGAAGACAAGGAGAAAGGCAAAAACTATACTTTGCGTTACTTTGGCTGAGAATATAGCCGAGGGATCAGCTAACTGCAGAAGAACTTGGTCCAGCTGATCAGAACACCGGTGCTCAGGGTTCTGTGTTGTGCTTGAGGCCCAGGTGTATTTGCTTTTTAAATGGAAAGGAGTGTCATAACATAGATTCTTATATAAAACATCCCATGTGCTACAAGGATGCCAAGATTGTTGAAATCATGGCCTGCCTGCTGTGAAATGTAACTGGCAGCATTCTTGTCCAGCCAATACCCCTTAATGAATGTAGACCTGGACTGTAATGACATGAAATGTATTTTTAATGAAGAAGTTGATGTTTTCTAGGTGCTATCCAGTTGCACTCTGCCTGAATTGTAAGGGAATCCCCTGCCGTTGACGTATTGTTCACTTTCCTCTCGCTGTGCAAATCTATTTGTCTTTCTTTGTATTGAAGAATTCTACCATTTCTGTCTCTTTCAAAGAAACTGAGGCATTTGTAGTTATATGTGTTACGTCAATAAAAAAGGAAAGTACCTCTACTGTGCTAAAAGCACTCTGTTTTAATGCAGTAACAAGCATTACATATATAGTATCTAAAGTATAAATTTCTTACATATATAAAATCTAAGTATTGCTGTTACTTCCTCTTTAAAAGAGAAGGAAAGGTAAAAACTATGTAAGCTTTATCAGAAAGGTCTATGTAAATACAGCCGTAAGCACTCCCAGAAACACTGCACTGAGTTCTCTGTCAAAAGAAACAGGATTTGTTGTCTCTTTGTTTTCCTGTGCCAGAGACACACGGCTCTCTCCCCTCTCCTTCTCCCCCCCTCCCTCAAGAATGCTAAGAACTCCCTCCCCCCCGTAGGAATGTGGATCTAAGCCAATCAGCAGGAAGCTTCCTCATAGTCTTACAAACTAAGCATGTACACTGGTCTTGGTCTTGGTGCAAGAGCGAGGCATTATGGGAACTTTCTTTACAGAGCTCAGCGTATTTTTTTCCCATGAAGCTTCTGATCATCTAAACGGGAGAATAATGGGGAGACCTAAGGGCACTATTAAGAGAACTGAAGGAATGCCTGCAGCTGGAGATTAACTCTTTCTTAGCCTTTCCTTATCCTTTAAGACCCCACATAACTTATAATAGAATTAAAGCTATGAGTATACATGATTTTTCCAGTCACTCTATTATTGTCATACATACATATGCCATACATGCATAGCAGAGAGTATATATGTATTAACTCTCAAATCTTACTATAACTAAACTTCATATGGGTCCCTCTATCCGCTGCATTGAGCCACATTAGGGCAGCCGCCCTTCAGTTTGGGAACTGGTACTCTAAGGTTCAGTAACAATTTTCATACATCTCTGTGAATTATATTTTAGAATAGGGGGCGTATTTGTGTGCTTCTGAGAACTAAAACTGCACAATGATTGGTTTATTTGGCAGACACTATTTAACAGATGTTGTTATTGGCACAAAGCAGAGTTGATCTTTAGTTACCCATTCTTTTCTGTACAGTTTTGTGTGGAGCTGTGTCTATCCATTCTGCAGGGACCGGGGATGCCTGCCCATGCATTTTTGGAATGTGTAGTTCTGCCAGGTGTTTACATCCGGACACTACTGGGCTGCCAAGCAGTGTCCTACTTTAGCTTCTCATATCAACCCTTTTTTTTCTCTTTTCTGTAAATTGAACTTGCATTTCACAAGTAAACAAGTCAGATCTTGGCTAGGGCATACACATAGCATACCTGTAGTGGAAAAATGTCTAAATTTATTAGCTATGTTTTACAGCTGTGACTTTAATAGAGATATCTGCCTGCTGTTGTTGGACTTCAGCTTTCATTAAACTGCTTTCAGTATATTTCAAATAAGGGGATCCGGTGTACATTTTTTTTTTACCAAGGCCTCATATTTATTGCTAAGAGAACCCCTAGTTTGCAGCCTTGTTACCCAACCTGTGGTGTAACTAATGCCATAATTTCATAGTATTCTGTACTAGCTCCCGTTCATATGAATACATGCAACGTATTAGTAAATAAGTGCTTTAGCCACGCAATCATTTCTACTCTCATTCTGTACCATTTAAGGTAAAATATATTCATGATTAGCCATAACTGTCAATGGCAGTTTTGGGGCTTAGGAGAACCCCAGGATGGTGTTTCTTTCTCTACATCCCAGAATCTGACCTCCTTTGTTGTGTTTGCAGTGAGTATTTGGCAGTGTATAAGAAGACTGTGGCAGTGCATGAAGTTTTCCTGCAGAGGATAGCATCGCACCCTATTTTATGCAAAGACACCAACTTCCACATTTTCCTAGAAATTACCAAGATGTGAGTGCTTCTCCTTTTTTTTGGCAGTGTTTTTGTTAGTACAGTTCAGTTCACAGTTTCAGTAAATCCTATATTATGCTTGCACTTCTGCACTTTCCTACCCTTATGTGATTCAAGTACTTTACTACCAGCAAGTCATACTGACACCAATTCAAAGATACTTTCTGGCATTTTGTCACCTACATGGGCAACAAAGTGTATGATGTGTCATTGCCCTAAAGTTGAAATAAATTACTTGTGCATATTAGCAGTTGTATAAATTAAAGCAGGCCGTATATTATGAGATCTGCTCATTTGGGGATTTTGACAAAAAAAGCAGATATTCCCCAATATGCCCACCTCAAGGTGGACAGATTTAAGCTGGCAATTCTGCCCCTCCAAACCAATTCTGGACCCTCTACCCGGCCAGATGTTGATTGGAAGTTTGATTTTCCCTAGGATCAGCTAGGACTTAAAGCCGGCCTTTCATTACAAGATCCACTTTTTTGGTGAGGTCCCCAAACTAACTTATCTTCCTTTATGTACTCTGGATATAAAAAGACTACATGTCTCTGCAAAATGGCAGCTTTTTCTTAAATAAAAAAATAAACCAAGATAAATTCTGTCAGAACATAATCAACCTTTATTGCAAAATTGCCATCTATACGAAAAGATTGAAAAGAAATAAAAATAGTTTAATAAAAAATAAAGGAAAAAATAAATCCTACAAAAACCTGGTTGCATTACTGGGCACACCCACTAAACTAATACTTGGCTGAAGCACCTTTTGGTTTCATTATAGATCCTCCTTTTATGAAGCCAATGCTTTGTTAATTTAGATGTATGCTTTGAGTTTTTACATAGTTAAAAAAAAGACCAGAGTCCATCAAGTTGTTGTCACACTAAAAGGTAAAGTTCCTCTTCATCTTCAGCTTTCTAGTAGATGCTTGAAGGTTTTGTGACAAAATAGTCTGATACTTGGAGCTATTCATGATTCCATTCACCTTGACTAAAGCATGGGTTCTAGCTGATGAAACACAGCCCTAAAGCATGATGCATGATTCAGTGTGAGACCAAGAAACAGCCAAATCCTACAGAAACAGCCAAACTTTCTCTGAGCTCAGTCAGAGCCACTGTCAGGGGTAAATGAACTACTGTTTTAGATGAGACTGAATGTGATTGGTTGCTAGCATTACTGGTGATGCTTGTCCTCCAGTGTTAATAAATACCCGTGATGCTCGCTTTCATCTTGCAGCACCAGATATAACAAACAGCAGAGGGGCACTTGTTGTGGGTTACACTGGTGCACAGTCTAGTACTTGTCATATATTTAGGTAGGGATGCAAGGAATCCTGGATTTGGTTCAGGATTTGGGCAAATCCAGGCTTTTTTTTGAAGAAGAAGAAGAATTCGGTTAAGGCCGAATCCACAGTCCTGGCCGAACCGAATCCAAGTCCAAGTCCTAATTAGCATAAATTAGCATGTGCTAATTAACATTCGGAAAGGGTAAAATGGTCAGGTGAAATTTATTTATTTATTTATTTTAACCCCTTCCGATCCTGATTACCATATGTTGATTCGGTTCGGGATTCGGCCGAACCCAAAAAGTGGGTTCGGTGCATCCCTAGTTTGATAATTTCACAAAAACTACTGGTACTATTCAGTGGCTTTGATAATGTGCCCTGGTGTAAAATTTGTGTTTTTTCCAATCTTTGGCGCCATCAAACTTAAAACACCAAATTTGTTACCAGCATCTTAATCTACCTGTATTCCTGTACCCCCCGGTGTGTGGCTCTTTAATACTGCATTAAAAAAAATACTGACTTCTTTGTGCTCCTGGGGCCACCAAGATTCCTTGAGCCCCAGCCTGTTAATAACCATCGTACAGTGATACCCCTGTCATTATCTGACAACAGCTTGCTTCAGAGAGCCTTTTATTAAAAGCTTCAAATGCTATTTTATGTAATTAGACAATCAATTTTAAAAATCGATTAGTTTTAAGGTTGTTTTTCTTCTACAAAGAAACTTGCTTTTTGATTTCTCTGTTGCCCCCTGTAGGAAGTTGACGAGTTCTTTGATCAAGAAAAAACCTTCCTGGTAAACTACTACAACAGGATCAAGGACTCGTGTGCAAAAGCTGACAGAATGACAAGAACTCACAAAAGTATGTGCGCATGGAACACAATTATACTTTGTCATTTCTCTTTGTTTTAAAGGAAAATTATATCCCCAGAATGAATACTTTCATGGGAAAACATGTTTTTTTCAAAATGGCATCAGTTTAAAGAGCTTCTCCAGCAGAATCCTGCATTGAAATCTGTTTTTAAAACAGAGTTTTTTATATTTAATTTTGAAATTTCACATGGGGCTAGCCATATTCATAATTTCTCAGGGTGCCACAACCATGTGGCCTGTCCTTTGATAAACTTCAGTCACACTTTACTGCTGAGCTGCAAGTTGGAGTGATGTATCCATCCCCCCAGTAGCCGATCAGGTGAACAATGGGAAGGGAGCAAGATAGCAGCTCCCAGTAGGTATCAGAATAGTAAGAAATACAGGTCCAGCTTGGGACTCCTCGAGTTACGTAGGAGAAACAATAGTTTACCTGAAAGGAGCACTGGTTCCTTCTGAAAGCTCTGAATCAGGCACAATGCACTGAGATGGCGCATACACACCAATATTACAACTAAAACAAAATACATTTGTTGGTTCGGGAATAAAATTTTAAATGGTAGAGTGAATTATTTGCTATGTAGGGTTTTACATATGAGCTGTTTTATTATATCTTTAGGATTAAAGATGGACAAATCATTATGCTTGCACTAGGTTGACCTGAAATCTTTCTCTTTTTGTTTGCAGACGTCGCAGATGATTATATTCATATTTCGGCTGCCCTAACGTGTAGCTGAAGAGGAGAACACTCAAGTTAGAAAGTAAGCCATAGTTTGCAGCCTTAGGGAAAGGAATGTTTGAGTAGGAAGTTATTTGGAATACTTCCCGTTTGTTATGTGGAAATGATCCATTTTGCTAAGGCTGGGGGCAATGAGAAATCAGATATCAGGCAGCCAACTGAAGAGCACAAAGTAAAATAACCAGCCAACTGGATCGTACTCCTGAATAGAGCATGCCCCTTAGTGCTCATTTAGCAGCATGTGTACCCCCCAGGGTTGCTGTCTGCACAGAGCATTAATAAAAATAAAAAAAACTGGTGCAGTTATTTTTTGTTCCTTGCGTGGGGCATTGTGCAGGGCCCTTATATATCGTTTCCTGCCCTATTGGAGCGTGCAGGATCAGGTCCCTATTAATTCATACATACTAGGGGCAGTTTTTCAACAGGAGCCAATGCAGGGCTTCTACACATGAGGGTTTTCATGCCGAATGTTGTTCTCATCTGCGATCAGCAGTTCAGCATGATGCCTTGGGTACAGGAACAATAGAAAACAATGGGCTCTGGTAACTTAAACATTCCCGTGTGGTAAAAACACCTAAAAAGCAACAACATTGGAATGCATATGCAAATACTCCTGTGTAAGAGCCCTAACGTTTTAATTTGTTTTTGTTGTGTAGATACCTGGAGGAAACCCACCAAGACAGTTTACACTCACACAGACATTTGTGCAGCATATGCAGAGTATGTCTGGGAGAGGGTTCATCTTTAGTAGGGTCAGTGGTGGAGCAGTTAGTGAGAAGATGTGTTTAAACTGGGCCTTGACTGGCACTGCTGAATGGAGCAAGAGGGGAGGACAAGTCTGTAGCTTTTTATTAAAAGCAGGTATTCTAGGAATTTGCAATTGATCATGCATTTAAGGCAATGTAGAACCAGTAATTTCTTAAATGTATGCCCAGTGCAAAAAAAGTTAATTTTGGAAATAAAAAAACTAGTGCTCACTATCATTATTGATCTTTCAAAGCAAAAAGTCTTTAGACATTATATAGAGTGCAGCATCAACCACAACCACACCTGGACAGACCGATGCAGTCCCCGAAAAAAAAAAAATATGAAACTGAAATATGAAAAATCATCTGGTCAGACTGTTTAAATATTTCATGTTAAAAGTCTGAAACTTGGTTTGCGCTGTGGTTTGATCAGACTAAATTAAAACTATCTACAGAGACTCCCTCATGCTAAAATAAATATGAGTGTATATTTTGGCAGTAGTGCAAGTATATTAATATGAAATGAGATGCAAACGGCCAGAACAATTTTCCAGCATGAAATTTCCTCAGTTTTTAGAGACTTGTGTAACATTAGTGTTTATAGCCATAGACAGCTTCATTTCATTAGAGTGCAGTCGGAGTGACCTTTCCCTTTTCCCAGTTTTGGGTGTGTACAGCCTTGTGTTCAACAAATAAAGGCTCTGGCACACGAGGGAGATTCCCTTGTTGCGGGCGACTAATCTCCCCGATATGACATCCCACCGGCAAAAATGTAAATCGCCGGTGTGATGGCATACGCGCGCAAATCATAAATAACATATATATGCATGTATATGTGTGTATGTATATGTATATATATATATATATATATATATATATATATATACAATACTTCCCTCAATTGCCTCTTGAATAGGCCTCATTGGCAGGACACTTTTCCACAAGATATGGCTCTTTTGCATAACATTAGATTTTATAGGTCCAAAATGCCTTATATTGAATCTTACTGTGCTGTAAATGTAATTCAGAACAGATGCAAGAGGGAATGCAAGGCCTGTAATCATATATATAATATATATATATATATATATATATATATATATATATATATAGATATATAGATATATATATATATAGCAAAGAAAAGACATCGCACTCACAGGTCTTAGTTGAAGGAAAACGATGATTTATTTTCACAGCATACAACTGACGTTTCGGCTGCCTCCGCAGCCTTTCTCAAAGTGAACAACAAGTCAAATCCTATCCACCATTTAAACCTACTATGGCGCCAAAATCACCTGATGACGTCATACAACACCCGAGACGTTGCTCCCCCCTCCCCTCCAAAACACCAATATATTAAATAAAACTCTTATTTACATTTAAAAGAAGAAAACAAGATACGAAATCAAGAAAATAGAAATATAGATGAAATATCCCACCAAAGTGTGTAGATAATGAGATAGATCTCCCACAGTGTAACATGTAACCTGCGCAGGCTGAACTGTAACTCACCATAGTAAAGATACAGGGCTGTTAAACGGGATCAGTGGTGGTGCAGCGGGGTGCAAGTTCTATTCGCATTGCCACCCTCCGGTGCCATCACGAAAAGCTACTCCTAGATCACATACCGGTTCCGTGCTGTGTAGCGGTGACCTCAGTATCGGCCGCTCTGAGGTTGAGTTGCGAGTGCGTTGCTATAGTTACGCGTATTGTCCTTGCCGGGTTCAGTCCGGTCCACCATTGTGACTATGCGGTGCCTATAAAGGCTGTGTGGGGTCATCACCCACAGAGTCCTGCAGGCACCTACCCCTGCCACCTTCATATTTTGTGGCCATTTTGTTCGCGGGGTACCTGGATATAAGGGGTGTCTGACCTAACTCTCACCACCACTACACACAGAAAGGACACTGACCGGAATACTTTGCTACACTTTACATCATGCCACCCTCCTCACACTCTACAGAGTATCCCCTATTCGCAAATGGTAAGAATGGTAAGGAATAACTCTGATCCGATGACCCTGCAGGACCAATTAAGAGACTTGAGAACACGCTTCACTCAAAGGGGTTACAAACCTTCCATTCTGGATAAGGCAGAGGACCGGATCTCAACACTTACACAAGCCTCAGTTCTCAATTCCGGAAGGACAACCATACCAACTAAGACGGAGGACAGACTTACCTTTGTCACCACATACACACCGGAAAAAGGACCTCTTGTGGAAGCTATTTCTTATCATTGGTCTGTCCTGGAGAAAGACCGTACCCTTCCTCCGATTTTCAGACACCCCCCACGAATTGCGTATAAGAGAGGGCGCAGTTTGAGAGACATTCTGGTTAAAACAGACCCGATCCACAGTTATCAGTCCTCTACACCTCATTCTTGGTTACCGTCGACGAAACTGGGTTGTTATAAGTGCCCAAACTGCACCACTTGCAGTGCACTTATCTGTGGACCATCATTCAACCATCCACACACAGGAAAGGCTATTTTAATCCAACACAGACTGACATGTACATCTAAATACATCATTTATTTTATTAAATGCCCGTGTGGTTTGATGTATATAGGAAAAACTGTGACTACATTTAGAGACCGTATGGCCAACCATAGGTCTGCTATTCGTGCAGCGCTGGCCTCAGGAGAAGCAAGTACCCCAGTGGCAGCCCATTTTTTGTCTCACAAACACACACTGGCCAGTCTAAGGTGTATGATCATTGACCATATCCCACCCCTTGTACGGGGGGGTGACCGCGACAAACTCCTTCTACAAAAAGAACTTAGATGGATGCATCGATTGAACACTATTAGCCCCTATGGACTTAATGAACTTGTGTCATATTCTGCATTCTACCTATGAACTTATATATACACTATACTTTTATAGTCTCTAGCAATATTATATCTGTATTTACATTACAAGGTGGGAGATGTACTAAACTACCTGATATACACTAAGCATTTTTAAAATGTTATTTCAAAAAAAGAATAACAAGTGGTACTACACCATTGCGTGTTATCCACTCAAAATGTAACATATCTGTGCTGGAACTTTTCCCTAAAGGGAGTATCCATTTTTGAGTTTATTTTTATGAATTAGTTTAAAGTGATACAAAGTATTGAATCTTGCTCTCCTTGAGCAACGAGCCCCAGATGGTTACAATAAGCACTATGTGAAATGCGACACAGGCACCTCTGAGGTACTGACTGAAGCTTTGGTATCATATATGGTTCTATTAACGGATCTTAACCTCAATACCTTGTATCTTTATTTCCTCTACACTTTGTCTTTTGTCACATTCTGTTGGAGATACACTAATGGTTTGATTTTACTTTATCCCTCTTTCTGTTCCTTTGATACACACTAACCTGCGCAGGGAAACTGGTTGGACACTAATGTAACAATTTGTAACAATTTTTCCCTTAAAAAACCCCGACGTAATTCCTGTAGTATAAACCTAGAACTCTATAGGTTCCACTCAGACTGTGAAATTTGCGGTACGAGCTGCTACATACCTATACGGTATCACTACTAATTACAGTGGATTAGGGTGACAGAGTGGCCGGTGAGATTCGCAGCCATAAACTGCGAGTACTCACTCGCCTTATCTCCCCATACACCCCTTATATCCAGGTACCCCGCGAACAAAAATGGCCACAAAATATGAAGGTGGCAGGGGTAGGTGCCTGCAGGACTCTGTGGGTGATGACCCACACAGCCTTTATAGGCACCGCATAGTCACAATGGTGGACCGGACTGAACCCGGCAAGGACAATACGCGTAACTATAGCAACGCACTCGCAACTCAACCTCAGAGCGGCCGATACTGAGGTCACCGCTACACAGCACGGAACCGGTATGTGATCTAGGAGTAGCTTTTCGTGATGGCACCGGAGGGTGGCAATGCGAATAGAACTTGCACCCCGCTGCACCACCACTGATCCCGTTTAACAGCCCTGTATCTTTACTATGGTGAGTTACAGTTCAGCCTGCGCAGGTTACATGTTACACTGTGGGAGATCTATCTCATTATCTACACACTTTGGTGGGATATTTCATCTATATTTCTATTTTCTTGATTTCGTATCTTGTTTTCTTCTTTTAAATGTAAATAAGAGTTTTATTTAATATATTGGTGTTTTGGAGGGGAGGGGGGAGCAACGTCTCGGGTGTTGTATGACGTCATCAGGTGATTTTGGCGCCATAGTAGGTTTAAATGGTGGATAGGATTTGACTTGTTGTTCACTTTGAGAAAGGCTGCGGAGGCAGCCGAAACGTCAGTTGTATGCTGTGAAAATAAATCATCGTTTTTCCTTCAACTAAGACCTGTGAGTGCGATGTCTTTTCTTTGCAATATTTCCCTGAACTTTTGATACTGCACCCAGGCATATATTGTATCTATAAGTGTGAGTGCCAGCTCTCTACAGATTGTCTATATATATATATATATATATATATATATATATATATATATATATATATATAGCAAGAACAAACGGAGCACACCCTATTGAAATTCAAATGCCCAGGGTGCTGGCTAAAAAATATAAAGCAAGAAAAATGAGCTGCACTCACCAGGACTTGGCAAAAATATAGTAAGTTTATTTAAGCAAAGAGATCCAACGTTTCGAGCACTAACTGTGCTCTTCCTCAGGGAAAAAACCCCTGAGGAAGAGCACAGTTAGTGCTCGAAACGTTGGATCTCTTTGCTTAAATAAACTTACTATATTTTTGCCAAGTCCTGGTGAGTGCAGCTCTTTTTTCTTGCTATATATATATATATATATACATACAGTGGTGTAAAAACTATTTGCCCCCTTCCTGATTTCTTATTCTTTTGCATGTTTGTCACACAAAATGTTTCTGATCATCAAACACATTTAACTATTAGTCAAAGATAACACAAGTAAACACAAAATGCAGTTTTTAAATGAGGGTTTTTATTATTTAGGGAGAACAAACTCCAAACCTACATGGCCCTGTGTGAAAAAGTAATTGCCCCCTGAACCTAATAACTGGTTGGGCCACCCTTAGCAGCAATAACTGCAATCAAGCGTTTGCGATAACTTGCAACGAGTCTTTTACAGCGCTCTGGAGGAATTTTGGCCCACTCATCTTTGCAGAGTTGTTGTAATTCAGCTTTATTTGAGGGTTTTCTAGCATGAACCGCCTTTTTAAGGTCATGCCACAACATCTCAATAGGATTGAGGTCAGGACTTTGACTAAGCCACTCCAAAGTCTTCATTTTGTTTTTCTTCAGCCATTCAGAGGTGGATTTGCTGGTGTGTTTTGGGTCATTGTCCTGCTGCAGCACCCAAGATCGCTTCAGCTTGAGTTGACGAACAGATGGCCGGACATTCTCCTTCAGGATTTTTTGGTAGACAGTAGAATTCATGGTTCCATCTATCACAGCAAGCCTTCCAGGTCCTGAAGCAGCAAAACAACCCCAGACCATCACACTACCACCACCATATTTTACTGTTGGTATGATGTTCTTTTTCTGAAATGCTGTGTTACTTTTACGCCAGATGTAACGGGACACGCACCTTCCAAAAAGTGCAACTTTTGTCTCGTCGGTCCACAAGGTATTTTCCCAAAAGTCTTGGCAATCATTGAGATGTTTTTTAGCAGAATTGAGACGAGCCTTAATGTTCTTTTTGCTTAAAAGTGGTTTGCGCCTTGGAAATCTGCCATGCAGGCCGTTTTTGCCCAGTCTCTTTCTTATGGTGGAGTCGTGAACACTGACCTTAATTGAGGCAAGTGAGGCCTGCAGTTCTTTAGATGTTGTCCTGGGGTCTTTTGTGGCCTCTCGGATGAGTTGTCTCTGCGCTCTTGGGGTAATTTTGGCCGGCCGGCCACTCCTGGGAAGGTTCACCACTGTTCCATGTTTTTGCCATTTGTGGATAATGGCTCTCACTGTGGTTCGCTGGAGTCCCAAAGCTTTAGAAATGGCTTTATAACCTTTACCAGACTGATAGATCTCAATTACTTTGTTCTCATTTGTTCCTGAATTTCTTTGGATCTTGGCATGATGTCTAGCTTTTGAGGTGCTTTTGGTCTACTTCTCTGTGTCAGGTAGCTCCTATTTAAGTGATTTCTTGATTGAAACAGGTGTGGCAGTAATCAGGCCTGGGGGTGACTACAGAAATTGATATTGAAAATTGAAATTGATAAACCACAGTTAAGTTATTTTTTAACAAGGGGGGCAATCACTTTTTCACAGAGGGCCATGTAGATTTGGAGTTTTTTTTCTCCCTTAATAACGTAAACCTTCATTTAAAAACTGCATTTTGTGTTCAATTATGTTATCTTTGACTAATAGTTAACGGTTTTTGATGAGCAGAAACATTAAAGTGTGACAAACATGCAAAAGAATAAGAAATCAGGAAGGGGGCAAATAGTTTTTCACACCACTATATATATATAATCCCTCAATTGTCTCTTGAATAGGCCTCATTGGCAGGACACTTTTCCACAAGATATGGCACTTTTGCATAACATTAGATTTTATAGGTCCAAAATGCCTTATATTGAATCTTACTGTGCTGTAAATGTAATTCAGATCAGATGCAAGAGGGAATGCAAGGCCTGTAATCATATCCTCCGAATCGTCAGAAAATGCCCTTTGAAATCATTTTGTGGGTTTAAAAAAGTCCAATATATTAGAAAATCGGTGCACTCCTCCATATTTTTTTTTTTTTACTGTTGAGTAAGCCTACTGCATCTTTCCTGTATCTGGTATATCTGCAGTTAAGAGAAATCAGGCAGTGGTTAAGGTCTTGGTATCTGTTCCTCCATTACATGCAGAGCAATTGTTCTGAATGATTTTTGATGTTCAAATAAAGTCATTTACTTTAATTTTGGGAGATGGCGTGAGCAGATGAGAGAGGCCACATAGCTCCCTCAGCTCCACTCATTCAGGCAAACACAAACAAATATATCTGTGGTAAATGCCTGCCGCTGTATTCACACTATTACACTTAGTGGTCAATCGCTGTTTGATAATGGGAAGACTTTAAACACCCCATGTGCCAAAAACTGTATGTATGGCCAAGCAATGATAAATAAGTACAGTTGGTCAAGCAGGTGCATGCAGCAGAGTATAGTGTTAAGCATGCATCCATAGTTTATGTGTGAAGCATTTGTTTGCTTATAAAATTAGTTACTGCTTTGGTTTCTGGCACACCTTCCGGTGTTGAGGGTTAATGGATGAGCCCTGTGAAATAGAACAGTGTTTTCGATCTAGAGTTGCATGCATTTATTCAGTGTTTCTGGTTGTGTGTTTATATTTGTTTGAAAAACTTTCTAAGTAATATTTTTGATATTATTTTTCAGGTACTTGCTAAAGTTGGCCGAGTTGTTTGAAAAGCTTCGGGTGAGCTATATTTGTCCAACGAGTTTTTACGCTATCTCCAATTCTAAATCTCTTTTCCTGAAATGCACCTTCACAAGGTAGAGGAACTGTGTGGGTACTCACGGTTACATTCACTACAACAAACCTGCCAAGCTGGGTCTCACACTCTCACTTATTTTTGTGCCTGTATATGTAACCTTTTACAAAACCTTAGCAATAATCACTTATATTTTTCAAGTATTTCTCTGCAATTGTACGACTGCTGTTCCCATATGAGCCGGTTTCAGCTCAAAAACAACTGACATTGCAAACTATATCCCACTACTGACATTTAGCTTGTCAGCCTGGCAGAGTGCTATGGTTTAGGTGTCGGTTTGGCAGCAAAAGGCCCTAGTATCAGATTGACCTGATAGGATGCACCACTATAGTTTTGTTCTGCAGCCTTTGACTTTACTGGAAGGCTTACAGTCAGTGATGCCATTACAGGATTCTAAATATATAGGCACACTTCCCCTCCCATTTCCAACATACTGGGCTAAATATGCTCGTTACCAGTTTATCAGTTTACTAAGTAGGGCTTGATTGGCTGTGTAGGAGGTCCTTCTAGTATTAGCCCCCTCATGGTGAATCCAATCACTTTTCCCCTTGTTGGTTCCATTTTTTTCTTTAAAAAATGCAACTATTGGGTGAACTTTCTAGACTACTTTTTACAGCCATCCTACTTTAATTTCTCAGTCATCCTTAGGTAGACTTAGATTGCAGCTGTGCAGTAGAGTTGGTGCTCACTGCAGGGATATCTCCCATCACTTATACGTAAAAGTTTATTAAGTAATATTAAGCCACACCCCTAAACCCATGCCTCTTCCTCTGTCAGTAGCACAACAAGCCCCCACACACCTTAGGGACCCCATTACTTCTATTTCCAAATGCAAACACCTGGGAGTTTGGAGTGGTTTGAATGAGAGACTTTTATATGAATAGGAGATGACCTGAATAGAAATAGAAGTTATACAAAGTAACAATAAAACTGTAGCTTTACAGAGCAATAGTTTTTTGGCTGCTGGGGTCAGTTACCCCTATTTGAAAGCTACAAAGAGTTTGAAAAAGAAGGAAAATAATTCAGAAACTATAAGAAATAAATAATCAAGATAACTTAAAAAGTTGCTATGAATTGGCCATTCTATAACATACTAAACTTTAAATTAAAGGTGAAACCACCCCGTTAATGAATTCATTTTGAAAAGGGTATACTGCCGTCTCAGTCAGATAACAATGTTAGAACACGTGTTACATTTGTAATACCAACAATGTGTGTGGGTTATGGGTGCTGGGTTTACTTGGATGGGTTGAACTTGATGGACACTAGTCTTTTTTCAACCCTATGTAACTATGTAACTATGTAATGTTTGACCAGGCACCCTAGGGCCCTCCAAGGCTGGCATATGCAGCTGCAGTGCACAAATGACAGATACTGTGCACTTCCTTGATTGCCCCTGAAATATTAGCTTCATCCACTCCAAATAAGCATATGTTAATGCATAGAGATTGCAGTGAATGCTGTCTTACTTTTGCCATTTGTTTTTCTATTTTATGCTTTCTCAGAACTAGACCCCAATGTGATATGTAGAATATACGTCACCCGTCCCATAGTAAAAGTTGGAAGATACTGACCTAGACTTCATGGTTAAAGCCAGGAGCATACAGGGCTGCTCGCGATTTTGTCAGTGAATATTGTAGAGTAACACAGTTCTCATTGGATTAGGATTTTGGCCAATGGAAGCAACTAGTAATCACTTGAGTGATCCATAATGCTTCCCATTGATAATATTAGAATGTGATATGCAAAGATTTGGCTATTGGATCACTTTGATGTTTTAGCTGTAGGACCCCGTGTGCCATTAGCCTCATTAATTTAAAAAAATCCACTTTTTAAAATACTTTTATTGGGACAATCCATACTTTGGTTAAGGTCAGAATACTGGCATTTACTTTGCTTGCAAACCCAAGAAAGCAGACAAACAGACAAAAAATGTTCCCTATAGTATGCAAATAACATAACATGCAATGCTGGATCTTTTGTGTGTTTCTGCACGTGTTATACAAGGTTTACACACTGCTTGTGTTTTACAAGTAATCACCACCCAAAGCTGCTGTTCCTGTTATTTACCAACTCTCATCATCTTGCCCTTTCAGTTCACAACTGGGTCGTGCAGTGAGGAGATTTACAGTTGTGAGATCTGTGCAAAAGGCTTTCAGTTAACGCATGCTCAATCGTCACCTCAAGTGTCATAATCAAGTAAAAAGGCACCTGTGCACCTTCTGCGGGAAAGGCTTTAATGATGCTTTTGACCTATAAAGACACGTGAGGACTCGCACAGGTATGGACCCATCAGTAGAACATGGTATTTCTTTGCTGCCCTCTAATGGTTGCTTTGGTGTATTGTAGATCAGTGCTATTTATACAGGTTATATTCTTTATGACTTTTCAATAGTTTAATTGAGGAGTTTCCTACTAAAATATTGTTATTCAGCCATTACATGAAATAGGCTTTCCTTTCCTTTCTCAGATTCCAAATACAGGTATGGGATCTGTTATCTGTAAATCTGTTATGCAGAAAGCAGAGACTCTATTTTAATGAAATAATTTATTAAAAGTGACTTCTTTTTTCTCTGTAATAATTAAACTACCTTTTAAATGATCCCAACTAATTGATACAATTAATGCTTATTTGTGGCAAACAATTCTATTAAGTTTAATGTTTAAATTATATTTTTGATATAATATATCGTGTTATAGACACATGAAAGAGATACTGGCACACCTATGATATAGTTAAAATTTACTTATTTTATTAAACTTACTTTAAAAAAATTTTTTAGGATAAAAACACATACAAGGAAAAATAGGGAAGATTAAGATCAAAAACGACACTGTGCTTGTTAAACTTGGATCACTAAATCAGTAATGTATTTTGATTTGATACCGTTACAGATTTTAGCAACAGTATCAGGTTCACATATTACAGGGACCGAAAAGTGAGTGGCAGTTTATTGTATCTAAACTTCGCCACTATCTAAGCTACTTTAGAGCCGATTTGCAGGGACTGAAACAAAGTAACAATTTATTCTGTCAGGATTTTGCTACTCAGCAAGCTGCTCAAAGAGCCTGCACTTGCATCTGTTTCACCACAAGGGGTCAGGCTTGATACACCAAATCCCTATTGATATCTGTGTCTAATATACGTTGCCGAGGAAAAGCTTTTTGGTTATAGCGTCTAAACAACAAACGCCCGAGTTAAAATCCCGGTGCGGTTGGTATCGGCTGGCGTAGGTTTCCCTGCTAGGTATACTGCAGGTAAGTACTACGGACAAAAAATATTAACAGTCTGTTCTATCGGCTGGAATATAGTATAGTCTTAGCCATTAATCAGGCTGATTGTATTAGAGGCGCCGATCGTGATAATTAGGTCAAAACCACATCTGCTTAGTACAATTAGCTCTTACTCCTGCCACTGGAACTTCATATAAGGAAAATATAAAGACAATAACAGGTCCCCATCAGTTTCTAGTCAAGTGACACAGCGGATTGGCCAAGCTATAAATCGGCACTTAAAATTTTTCAAACGCAGAAGTGCTCTCCACACCTCCCCTTGCCAGAATGAATATTCGGATACCTTGCATTTCCGTAAAACGTCTCTGCTTTTTTATATACGCATTCAATCCCCGGCCGGGATTGTTTCACAAAATTGCCGGCAGTTACATACAACAGTGCATTTACTTATTAAAGTCGCACAAAGGGGCGGGAGAGTACTTCACATCAGATGCTATAAGAGAGCCTTATTCGGAGGAGATATATTAAAATACCCAACTTCCCGCAATTCCCCCAACTCTCAGGAAGGTCCTCAAATTAACCTTCGGCGATTGGGCTTACTTAGAGCCCACCTTTGAATCACACAGGCAACATAAAGCTGTGTACCGCTAATTCCAGCACATATCTAGTTATATGCTGATGCTGAGCGAAGGATTAATCAAACAGTGGTGCCTTATCTGTCCCTAGCAGCCATAGATTGGTGCTTTCAACATTACATGTCCCTGATCATTCTTGTGCCTACAACCATAACAGTTTTACCTCGGCACGAGATTCTAACAAACAACAGGTTCAAACGCCGACGCGCGTTTCGCAAAAGAGCTTTGTTTGGCGTCAGCGTTTGAACCTGTTGTTTGTTAGAATCTTGTGCCGAGGTAAAACTGTTATGGTTGTAGGCACGAGAATGATCAGGGACATGTAATGTTGAAAGCACCAATCTATGGCTGCTAGGGACAGATAAGGCACCACTGTTTGATTAATCCTTCGCTCAGCATCAGCATATAACTAGATATGTGCTGGAATTAGCGGTACACAGCTTTATGTTGCCTGTGTGATTCAAAGGTGGGCTCTAAGTAAGCCCAATCGCCGAAGGTTAATTTGAGGACCTTCCTGAGAGTTGGGGGAATTGCGGGAAGTTGGGTATTTTAATATATCTCCTCCGAATAAGGCTCTCTTATAGCATCTGATGTGAAGTACTCTCCCGCCCCTTTGTGCGACTTTAATAAGTAAATGCACTGTTGTATGTAACTGCCGGCAATTTTGTGAAACAATCCCGGCCGGGGATTGAATGCGTATATAAAAAAGCAGAGACGTTTTACGGAAATGCAAGGTATCCGAATATTCATTCTGGCAAGGGGAGGTGTGGAGAGCACTTCTGCGTTTGAAAAATTTTAAGTGCCGATTTATAGCTTGGCCAATCCGCTGTGTCACTTGACTAGAAACTGATGGGGACCTGTTATTGTCTTTATATTTTCCTTATATGAAGTTCCAGTGGCAGGAGTAAGAGCTAATTGTACTAAGCAGATGTGGTTTTGACCTAATTATCACGATCGGCGCCTCTAATACAATCAGCCTGATTAATGGCTAAGACTATACTATATTCCAGCCGATAGAACAGACTGTTAATATTTTTTGTCCGTAGTACTTACCTGCAGTATACCTAGCAGGGAAACCTACGCCAGCCGATACCAACCGCACCGGGATTTTAACTCGGGCGTTTGTTGTTTAGACGCTATAACCAAAAAGCTTTTCCTCGGCAACGTATATTAGACACAGATATCAATAGGGATTTGGTGTATCAAGCCTGACCCCTTGTGGTGAAACAGATGCAAGTGCAGGCTCTTTGAGCAGCTTGCTGAGTAGCAAAATCCTGACAGAATAAATTGTTACTTTGTTTCAGTCCCTGCAAATCGGCTCTAAAGTAGCTTAGATAGTGGCGAAGTTTAGATACAATAAACTGCCACTCACTTTTCGGTCCCTGTAATATGTGAACCTGATACTGTTGCTAAAATCTGTAACGGTATCAAATCGAAATACATTACTGATTTAGTGATCCAAGTTTAACAAGCACAGTGTCGTTTTTGATCTTAATCTTCCCTATTTTTCCTTGTATGTGTTTTTATCCTAAAAAATTTTTTTAAAGTAAGTTTAATAAAATAAGTAAATTTTAACTATATCATAGGTGTGCCAGTATCCCTTTCATGTGTCTATAACACGATATATTATATCAGTATATCATTACACTGTGCACCCAACACATAAATACTGTAGTGCGAGGTTTCTACTATTTAGCATAAATTATATTTTTAGCACACTTAAGGTATAGAGATCCAAATTAAAGAAAGACCCCTTATCCGGTAAACTCCAGGTCCCAAGCATTTGGGATAACCGGTCCCATACCTCTATCAGGAAGTGCATTAAAGCATTTTAAATTTAGAGCCCTCAGGAGTAATCGGCAGTTTTGTTGCTGGTGGAGCCAGAGACTCATTGTACTATATTAATATCTAGAAATAAATAGTTAAATGGTCAGCCATTAATGAGTTACCTGAGCTTTGGAAATTACTGCTGAATATCCAGGAAGTGCAAACTTTGCTCTCCGTTATCAGCTGCCTGCTGCAGCTCTAGGTGTGTATAAGGGCCGTGGCAGACGGGGAGACTAGTCGCCTGCCTGTAAATCGGCGGTGGGATGGCATATGCGGCGTCGCAATTGCCGATTACATTCAAGCCAGTGGGATGGAATATCGAGGAGATTAGTCGCCTGTGACAAGGTGGATTTGTCGTGGCAAGGGGGGGCAGGGTATGTATTATATAGGGTGTACCAGCACCCACTAATTACCTGGTGAGAGTATTTAGTGTTTATTTTGTTTACTGGTAACAGCTATGAACAACAGATTTTTCATAGTTACCGGTGCATTGTTGCATGAATATGTCTGTAGAATCCAAGGAAGAATCTCATAAAGGCCTTTGTCATGCCAGGAGATTGGTACATGTTTCTTGTCGTTGCCACCCCTGGTAATTTGGTAAATTAAAGACAAAAAACATACCTGGCATCTTGTTGAAATTAGAAGGGTTCAAAATACAGTGAAATAGTGCAAGAGAAACAGTTACTATTTGCTACTTAAAAAAGTTCAGCAGCACAAAGGTGCCAAATTTGAGGCGAAATGCAAGGGCAAGGAAACCCAAATTAACCAATATTTTGCCAATATTTTTTTGGGGGAGGGAGTTTTCTGAAGGAGTGCTGCATAACCATTTCCAGTCACCCTTCAGCATACATAGACTTAAGCCTGCGCATTTTCAGATTTCCCACTACTGTGCAGATGCAAGTCTAAAACTGGAAAAGTGAAGAAAAATCACAAAAAAATAATCTGATATAGAAGTTACTGGGGCCAGAGCAATTTTTTCTTAGTTGATTGAAAGAGATCAGGGCTAGATTAGACACTTGCACCCAATAAATGTAGGTTTCCTTGTCCTTTAGTAAGAAAAAGGTGGCTCTTCTACACTCAGGGTTACTGATAGGAATTTTGGGGACCCAAACATCAACCTGATCTTCACAATCCATCCCCCTCATCCTCCAAAGCTCTGTGCTAAACCAGCTAAACCCCACCCCTTATGTAGGAAGCCCAGTCCTTTCTGTGGCCCATATGCACACCCTGCTGGTACATGCCTACCCACGGGCTTAAACCTTTTATTGTGGCAAAACATAATTTTAGAAAACTTTTGCAAACGGAATATTTTCTAATTGTTTATAATTGCTCAAGGGTTTGAATACTATTGCAAGGCACCTTAGATGTTCCATAATTCCACTCTCATAAATGGTTGAATTGGCACACGGTTACCCATGTGAGCAGTAACGCCACGTCAAGGCTTCAACTCTTGTTACTGTCCATTCACACACCTATTCCAGCAAATGGCTCACCCTATCATTTGCTGCAATAGTTCCCTATCTGGTCCAGCACCTAGTGACAAACTGTCATGGGACCTTTCCTCTTCAGTAATGACTGAAAGGAACAATTAGCTAACTATCCATACATACATATTTAATTGGCTTTCACTCACACAGATCTTAGCTAATTTTATTTTGTTGGAGCAAATCACCTGGTTATCATAGGTGTAATGAGGGTTAAATCCCCACTGCTTGGCTAACCATATGATTTGCTGCAATGATTCCCTATACGGTCCCTATTTAGGTGTTCAGACGCATACACTCACTCACACACACATTGGCTATTTTTACTGTGTTGGAGCCAATCACGTTGGCAGCAGAGCATAGGTGGGGTTTATACCTCCGCTGCTTGGCTAACCATATAATCTGCAGCAATACTTCCCTAACCAGTAATGATTTTAGAATATTAATACTAAGGAATCGCTGATGATGGCCCTATTTATGCTGTTGATAAATAAATTACTAAAAAGTGGGGGTAAAGTAGCAGGCAGCATTTTGGTTAATCAAGCTCTGCCTGGTTTTCTCTAAATCTAAGTTTCCCTGTATTTTATGCCTAATATGGCCTGAGATATTTGGGCTTATTTTTACAGTGCCCTATTGTCACATTCACACACATCCCACAAAACCATACATCAGTCATACATTTTGAGACAAAACACACTGTAAGCAATTGGTATAAAAAAAACGTTGTTGTAATAGTATCTAATCCTAGTTACATATGTAGCCCATCGCTGGCTTAAAAAAGCCAGAACTGAACCGCTGCTATTTAAATTAATTTTAGAAACCGATTTATTTACTTGTTTTAATTCTAATGGTAACTATAGGTCTCATCTGCACTGACTTAATTACTTATTAGTAGGGATGCACCGAACCCACTTTTTTAGGTTCGGCCAAACCCACCCTAACGAATTCTGCTTAATCCCAAACCGAATCCTAATTAGTACATGCTAATTAGGATTGGAAGGGGGATAAAATTTGCCTAGATGATCCAGAGGAAGGCAAAAAACCCCCGTCTGAAGCAATCTTTAATTTGCTTCAGAAGGGGGGAAAAATTCCTTCCTGACTCCAAAATGGCAATCGGTACAATCCCTGGATCAATGGGGTACTAAATATACTAATAGCAGTAGCCTTGTACAGTAAGTACATTTCTACAACCTGGGCGTATGAGCTGGTTCAGTATTGGCATACGTTTGGTAAAGTACCAGGATATAAAAATATCCTGACACTGGTTACTGGTTTCGTTGAATGGGAGAACAGTAAGGCTGTATATAAACACACAGGCATTTGGGGGTGCTTCTAAGCCAGTCTCACCTGTAGTGCAGTCAGCAGCTCCTGCGCTGTTAATGCAAGCTCTGTAAATATGCTGAACTGCCGCCATCTGCTCTCAATATTATATATATATGGCTATGGGCTGTGCTGCAAGTAAAATGGCCCTAGAAGCACCTAGAAATGCTAGCGGATAATACTGAAGAAATGTATCTCAGTGTTCCCCTATTCAAGAAATGGGTGAGCATTTCAAATGACTAAACTGGTACACACACAAGCAGGCATACACACACACACAAGCATGCATACACACAAACACAAGCACGCATACACACACACACAAGCACGCATGCACACACACACAAGCACGCATACACACACAGCACGCATACACACACACGCATACACACAGCACGCACACACACACACGCATACACACAACAAACATACTCTCATACATAAAACATATATAAAGAACACACAGCACACATACAACCCATACACACAACAAACTTACTCTCATACATAAAACACACATATAAAGAACACACACAGAGCATGCATACACCCATACACACACATACACGCATACACCCATACACACACATACACCCATACACACACAGCAGGCATACACCCATACACATACACCCATACACACACAGCACGCATACACCCATACACACACAACATGCACAACAAACATATTCTGAAGTTTGAAATTTGTGGCAGTGGTGAAATTTTATGGGGCCCAAGCACCCCCCATTGATATACAGTATCTAGTAGAATTAAGTCTAAAAACAACTGGACTTTTCTGAGTTTTTCTTGAAAACGTTTCACCACTCATCCGAGTGGCTTCTTCAGTTCAAATGACTGGTAGGGAATTCCCCGGTATTTAAACTCTTGATGGTAGTAGAGTCACAGACATCCAATCACAATGGTTCCATTGAACTTGTTCAGTTAGGTGTTAGCTGAAACTGACAGGTGTAAGAAGGTATGATCCAATCACAATGGTACCAAGATTCTCATTGATGAAGGTGTTAATCCTTCAAAGTACATGACTGGAAGTGTGAACTGTTGTGAAACTGCCGGGGTAAGGATGTCAACGCGCCATTGTATGTTGGTGACAAGCGGTGTCTCAGGCCCCCTCCTCTGTTCAGGGATGGTTTTTCCAGGTTGGCATAAATGGCCTCTTTCACACCTCTTTCAAACCATCTGTCCTCTCGGTCCAAAATATGCACGTTACTGTCCTCAAAAGAGTGACCTTTTTCTTTGAGGTGTAGATAGACTGCTGAGTCTTGTCCTGAGGAGTTTGCCCGCCTATGTTGGGCCATTCTCTTACAGAGAGGTTGTTTTGTCTCCCCAATGTATAAGTCTGAGCACTCTTCACTACACTGGACAGCATAGACCACATTACTTTTCATGTGCTTGGGTGTTGGGTCTTTCGGGTGCGACAGCTTTTGTCTCAGGGTGTTGCTGGGTTTGAAAAACACAGGAATGCGATGATTGTTGAAAATTCGCCTAAGTTTTTCCGATGTTCCAGCAACATATGGGATGACTATGTTGTTTCGCCTGCTGTGTTCCTCCCTTCTGTTTGTAGGTCTGGTCTTTCTGTTGGTCTTTGATCAAAGACCCAACACCCAAGCACATGAAAAGTAATGTGGTCTATGCTGTCCAGTGTAGTGAAGAGTGCTCAGACTTATACATTGGGGAGACAAAACAACCTCTCTGTAAGAGAATGGCCCAACATAGGCGGGCGAACTCCTCAGGACAAGACTCGGCAGTCTATCTACACCTCAAAGAAAAAGGTCACTCTTTTGAGGACAGTAACGTGCATATTTTGGACCGAGAGGACAGATGGTTTGAAAGAGGTGTGAAAGAGGCCATTTATGCCAACCTGGAAAAACCATCCCTGAACAGAGGAGGGGGCCTGAGACACCGCTTGTCACCAACATACAATGGCGCGTTGACATCCTTACCCCGGCAGTTTCACAACAGTTCACACTTCCAGTCATGTACTTTGAAGGATTAACACCTTCATCAATGAGAATCTTGGTACCATTGTGATTGGATCATACCTTCTTACACCTGTCAGTTTCAGCTAACACCTAACTGAACAAGTTCAATGGAACCATTGTGATTGGATGTCTGTGACTCTACTACCATCAAGAGTTTAAATACCGGGGAATTCCCTACCAGTCATTTGAACTGAAGAAGCCACTCGGATGAGTGGTGAAACATTTTCAAGAAAAACTCAGAAAAGTCCAGTTGTTTTTAGACTTAATTCTACTAGATACTGTATATCATGACCTGGATGAATGAGAATCTTCATAGACACCCCCCATTGAGATTTTGTGTGCATCATGGGCCACCCGCCACACCCCTATGTGGGGCCGCCTGTAGAGGAAGTAGTCCTGGGCCCCCCGCGGCCTTGGGTCTTCTTCTTCTATAGTTACGCCACTGGTATGGGCACTGGTTAGAAAAGGGGGTTAATCATGGCTAAAGGAATAAATTAGTAATGGATTATGACTGTGGGGCAGTGGTGTTACTCTATGGGACCAAGCACCCTGCAATGAGATTTTTATCATGCATCACGGGCCACCCACCACACCCCTATACTGGTCCCCATATAGAGGAAGTAGGCCTGGGCCCCCCGCGGCCGTGGGTCTTCTTCCTCTATAGTTACACCCCTGGTTAGGGAAGGGATTAATCATGGCTAAGGGAATAAATTAGTAATTGATTTATGAAGAAGACGACAGAACTTTGGGATGTGGGACAGTGGTGTAACTTTATGGGACCAAGCACCCAGCATTGAGATTTTTTTCATGTAACACGGGCCACCCACCACACCCCTATACTGGTCCCCATATAGACGAAGTAGTCCTGGGCCCCCCGCGGCCGTGGGTCTTCTTCCTCTATAGTTACACCCCTGGTTAGGAAAGGGATTAATCATGGCTAAGGGAATGAATTAGTAATTGATTATGAAGAAGACGACAGAACTTTGGGATGTGGGACAGTGGTGTAACTTTATGGGACCAAGCACCCAGCAGTGAGATTTTTTTCATGTATCACGGGCCACCCACCACACCCCTATACTGGTCCCCATATAGACGAAGTAGTCCTGGGCCCCCCGCGGCCGTGGGTCTTCTTCCTCTATAGTTACACCCCTGGTTAGGGAAAGGGTTAATCATGGCTAAGGGAATAAATTAGTAATTGATTATGAAGAAGACGACAGAACTTTGGGATGTGGGACAGTGGTGTAACTTGATGGGACCAAGCACCCCGCAGTGAGATTTTTTTCATGTATCACGGGCCACCCACCACACCCCTATACTGGTCCCCATATAGACGAAGTAGTCCTGGGCCCCCCGCGGCCGTGGGTCTTCTTCCTCTATAGTTACACCCCTGTTTAGAGAAGGGGTTAATCATGGCTAAGGGAATAAGTGGGTGATCACAGATTTGTGTGTGGGGCATTGGTTAGTAAGGGTTAATCATAGGTAATGGAATAGGAGGGAGACAGAACTTTGGGATGTGGGACAGTGGTGTAACTTTATGGGACCAAGCACCCCGCAGTGAGATTTTTTTCATGTATCACGGGCCACCCACCACACCCCTATACTGGTCACCATATAGAGGAAGTAGTCCTGGGCCCCCCGCGGCCGTGGGTCTTCTTCCTCTATAGTTACACCCCTGGTTAGGAAAGGGATTAATCATGGCTAAGGGAATGAATTAGTAATTGATTATGAAGAAGACGACAGAACTTTGGGATGTGGGACAGTGGTGTAACTTTATGGGACCAAGCACCCCGCAGTGAGATTTTTTTCATGTATCACGGGCCACCCACCACACCCCTATACTGGTCCCCATATAGACGAAGTAGTCCTGGGCCCCCCGCGGCCGTGGGTCTTCTTCCTCTATAGTTACACCCCTGGTTAGGGAAAGGGTTAATCATGGCTAAGGGAATAAATTAGTAATTGATTATGAAGAAGACGACAGAACTTTGGGATGTGGGACAGTGGTGTAACTTTATGGGACCAAGCACCCCGCAGTGAGATTTTTTTTTGTGTATCACGGGCCACCCACCACACCCCTATGCTGGTCCCCATATAGAGGAAGTAGTTCTGGGCCCCCCGCGGCCGTGGGTCTTCTTCCTCTATAGTTACACCCCTGGTTAGGGAAGGGGTTAATCATGGCTAAGGGAATAAGTGGGTGATCACAGATTTGTGTGTGGGGCATTGGTTAGTAAGGGTTAATCATAGGTAATGGAATAGGAGGGAGACAGAACTTTGGGATGTGGGACAGTGGTGTAACTTTATGGGACCAAGCACCCCGCAGTGAGATTTTTTTCATGTAACACGGGCCACCCACCACACCCCTATACTGGTCCCCATATAGACGAAGTAGTCCTGGGCCCCCCGCGGCCGTGGGTCTTCTTCCTCTATAGTTACACCCCTGGTTAGGGAAAGGGTTAATCATGGCTAAGGGAATAAATTAGTAATTGATTATGAAGAAGACGACAGAACTTTGGGATGTGGGACAGTGGTGTAACTTTATGGGACCAAGCACCCCGCAGTGAGATTTTTTTCGTGCATCACGGGCCACCCGCCACACCCCTATGCTGGTCCCCATATAGAGGAAGTAGTCCTGGCCCCCCCGCGACCATGGGTCTTCTTCCTCTATAGTTACATCCCTGGTTAGGGAAGGGGTTAATCATGTCTAAGGGAATAAGTGGGTGATCACAAATTTGTGTGTGGGGCATTGGTTAGTAAGGGTTAATCATAGGTAATGGAATAGGAGGGAGACAGAACTTTGGGATGTGGGACAGTGGTGTAACTTTATGGGACCAAGCACCCCGCAGTGAGATTTTTTTCATGTATCACGGGCCACCCACCACACCCCTATACTGGTCCCCATATAGACGAAGTAGTCCTGGGCCCCCCGCGGCCGTGGGTCTTCTTCCTCTATAGTTACACCCCTGGTTAGGAAAGGGATTAATCATGGTTAAGGGAATAAATTAGTAATTGATTATGAAGAAGACGACAGAACTATGGGATGTGGGACAGTGGTGTAACTTGATGGGACCAAGCACCCCGCAGTGAGATTTTTTTCGTGCATCATGGGCCACCCACCACACCCCTATACTGGTCCCCATATAGAGGAAGTAGTCCTGGGCCCCCCGCGGCCGTGGGTCTTCTTCCTCTATAGTTACACCCCTGTTTAGGGAAGGGGTTAATCATGGCTAAGGGAATAAGTGGGTGATCACAGATTTGTGTGTGGGGCATTGGTTAGTAAGGGTTAATCATAGGTAATGGAATAGGAGGGAGACAGAACTTTGGGATGTGGGACAGTGGTGTAACTTTATGGGACCAAGCACCCCGCAGTGAGATTTTTTTCATGTATCACGGGCCACCCACCACACCCCTATACTGGTCCCCATATAGAGGAAGTAGTCCTGGGCCCCCCGCGGCCGTGGGTCTTCTTCCTCTATAGTTACACCCCTGGTTAGGAAAGGGATTAATCATGGCTAAGGGAATAAATTAGTAATTGATTTATGAAGAAGACGACAGAACTTTGGGATGTGGGACAGTGGTGTAACTTTATGGGACCAAGCACCCCGCAGTGAGATTTTTTTCATGTAACACGGGCCACCCACCACACCCCTATACTGGTCCCCATATAGACGAAGTAGTCCTGGGCCCCCCGCGGCTGTGGGTCTTCTTCCTCTATAGTTACACCCCTGGTTAGGGAAAGGGTTAATCATGGCTAAGGGAATAAATTAGTAATTGATTATGAAGAAGACGACAGAACTTTGGGATGTGGGACAGTGGTGAAACTTTATGGGACCAAGCACCCCGCAGTGAGATTTTTTTCATGTATCACGGGCCACCCACCACACCCCTATACTGGTCCCCATATAGACGAAGTAGTCCTGGGCCCCCCGCGGCCGTGGGTCTTCTTCCTCTATAGTTACACCCCTGGTTAGGAAAGGGATTAATCATGGTTAAGGGAATAAATTAGTAATTGATTATGAAGAAGACGACAGAACTTTGGGATGTGGGGCAGTGGTGTAACTTGATCGGACCAAGCACCCCGCAGTGAGATTTTTTTCGTGCATCACGGGCCACCCACCACACCCCTATACTGGTCCCCATATAGAGGAAGTAGTCCTGGGCCCCCCGCGGCCGTGGGTCTTCTTCCTCTATAGTTACACCCCTGTTTAGGGAAGGGGTTAATCATGGCTAAGGGAATAAGTGGGTGATCACAGATTTGTGTGTGGGGCATTGGTTAGTAAGGGTTAATCATAGGTAATGGAATAGGAGGGAGACAGAACTTTGGGATGTGGGACAGCGGTGTAACTTTATGGGACCAAGCACCCCGCAGTGAGATTTTTTTCATGTATCACGGGCCACCCACCACACCCCTATGCTGGTCCCCATATAGAGGAAGTAGTCCTGGGCCCCCCGCGGCCGTGGGTCTTCTTCCTCTATAGTTACACCCCTGTTTAGGGAAGGGGTTAATCATGTCTAAGGGAATAAGTGGGTGATCACAGATTTGTGTGTGGGGTATTGGTTAGTAAGGGTTAATTATAGGTAATAGGTTGGATGTGGGGCAGTGGTGTATATTTATGGACCACCCTCCATACCCCTATGTGGGCCCCCCTTTGTAGAGGAAGTAGACCACTGGCCCCCCGCAGCCATGGGGGTCTGCTTCCTCCATAGCCATGCCACTGGTGTGGCCCATTGGTTAGTATTGGTTTAATCGTGGGTAAGGGAATAAGAGGGTGATCCAACTTTTGCATGTGGGGCAATGTTTAGGAAGAGGGCACCCTGCAATAAGATTTTGCTTGCATTGCAGTTCATCCGTGACCCTTCATGTTGACCCCCTGAAGGAAGTAGACCTGGGCCCCCCGCGGCCACAAGGTCTCCTTCCTTTATAATTACACCACTGGGGTGGGGAACTGGTTAGGAAAGGGGTTAATCATAGGAAAGGAAACAAGAGAGAGACACAAGTTTGGGGTGAGTGGGGCAGTGATTAGGAAGGGGGAAATCATGGTGAAAAGGTGAGAGACAGAAGTTAGGGGTGGGTGGGAGCAAGGCTATCTTTATAAGATTTATACTCACCATAGCTCAGACTCCTAAATGATCTTACCTTTCTTTTTCTATCCTTTAGAAGTTACAGTTAGAGATCCCGTGTGGTGCTGGCATCAATGGTAGAACCAGCTGACATTCACAGGAGATGGTTTAGCGTTGGTATAGCAGGTGGATTGGTGGTTCTGGGGTGCAACGTGCCATAGATGGTACAATGTTATGGGCCTCAGGTTGTTACAGGCAGTAGCTAATGATGTTATCCCACATTATAATAGAGGTGATGCCTTACTCCTGCCAATTCCAGCTGGGATCCACATAGGAGAAATTTTTCCAGTTGGTTTCCTCATTGGAACACTGAGGGGAGAATGCTGGCTGGTATTCATGAAGGTCGTCTGCTGATGGCTATGAACAAGTTAAAAAAAGTGCTTAACCTTTTATACAGCGTTGTATAGTTTCATTTCCATTGCTAATGTTTTTAGGGCTGTGACACAAGGGGAGATTATTCGCTGCGCCACAAACCTTCCTTGTCGCGGGCGACTTACCTCCCCACAATGCCATCCCACCGGCTAGAATGTAAATCTCCGGTGGGATGGCATACACGGTGCCGCGATTTGCCGAAGTTGCTTTTAGAGGAAACTTCGGCGACTTCGGCAAATCGCGTACACTACGTATGCCATTACTGGCGATTTACATTCTAGCTGGTGGGATTACATTGCGGGGAGAATAGTCGCCTGCATCAAGGAAGATTTGTTGCGTGGCGACTAACCTCCCCGTGTGTCACAGCCCTTAACGTAGATTCATTATAATTAATTATGCCCCTTAGCCTTCTGAAATACCGATCATATATACCGGCATATGTGTAAAATCTTTATAGAGAAAGCAGCCTTTTAGCTTCACAGAGAAGAATACACTCCCTTCTTCTGTTATAGGGATATGGGAATCAAACTAATGAATAATGCGGTCACTTAGGGATTGTTAACTGCAAGGAAGAAAATGGCTAAGCCAGTTGTCTGGTGTTATTATGGAGCTGACCTACCCTCTATCCCAATAACAGCAGGGATCCTAAGCCACTGGGACAAACTCTTTGTCTTAACACTACCAGCTCCTATCACTGGTAAATATAAACAGCAGTAAATTATCGGGAGGCCCAACTTGATGGCTAAATTTGGATCCAAATGTATGATTGATGTTCCACCTGGACATCACTTGAACAATGGAAGAGTAACTGTTACAACCACGTTTTCATATATCGATAACAAAGGAGAAGAACTCAAGAGTAAAAAAGGAGTAGTAGCGCCCCGGCAGGATATTACTAGATTATTCATTGGTTCAGCGCACAAATTTACCATTCCTGGCTGGAAAGGAGGCGTCAATCTTCGGTTTTCCAGATCTTCCCAGTTTATTGTGCTGTAGAAAGCATGCTCCCTGATGTTCCCATTCAGTCCAAGCCGCTGAGTCTCATCATTCTCCAAAAGCTAAAGAGAAAAATAGTCCTTTATTTAAATATTGCAGATATTATGCTGGGTACCGCCTCCCACAAATAGGGGTAATAAGAATAACAAAAAGGAAGACTTTCTCTTTATATCTTAAAAATCCTTTATAGAAACAGTTCTATTGTGTTTTTGACAAGAAGGACTTGACTCAGTCATACATGTAACCATCAAGAACTACATCTTCTCATACAAACTACCAGTATTTTAATGCTTACAGAACTAAACTCCTTCTCAAAAATACTCCTGCTGGGTATACAGGTATCCCTGTAGGGGCTCAGGTGGGTGCATAGGCTGTACAGACTCTTTCTTAGACATTTCTGTACTGCGTATGCGCCCAGCTGGAACCAGTGCAGATGTTACCTGGAAAATCTGAAAAAGATGGTGAATATTTTAAAGAAGGAGGGCCAACATGTAGCAAAAGGATAAAACAAATTTGGACCCTGTAGACATTTTCTCTTACTTTGTCCGTTTAAAAAGTTTGCACCAGGGACACCTTTCATTCCTTCTTCTCCCAGTTTTCTATACACCTCTTCCCCAATATCGCTCAAATACCTTATCAAATGTTAATGTTTGGTTTCCTTTTTCCTGTTAATTGTTATCAATCACTTTTACTGTTACTTCAGGGTTAATAACCAATAAAAATAAAGTTATATAAAAGGTCATCATTACAGTAATATGAAATATATATGTGCAGACCTTTTGAGTTAAAAATGGGACACAAATGGGACCTCTGATACTTATGTATACCACAGCTATATACAATATTAAATACACTGCAATTCCCTTATGTATTCCTCTATTTAACTGCTGATATTTACCTTTGGCAGGAGGTCCAGCATTTCTTCGCTCATATATTGTGGGTAATTAGGTGTTCTCATTTTAATCATAAATCGTTGCCTAAAAAGGCTGCCTGAATGTGGAAAAGGCAATTCTCCTGTGGCCATTTCATACATTGTAGCCCCAAATGACCACCAATCCGCTCCTGCGTTATATTCTTCGCTCGATAGAATCTTTAAAGAAAATAATAAAAACAACTTAATTGGCTACTTATATTTGTGACTTTAATATGAAAACAAGGGTAGATTGGCATTTTTCTCCATAGGATTGCTGTTAACTGCTTCTCATTACTGTCAATAGGAATCACACTGCTGCTTATGGTATAGCGAGGCAATTCTTGCAAATAACCTGGCATGCCTTTTTGCTCTAACACTGGAACAACTGAGATATGACAGGAAGATACTGGTCTCTCCTCCCTACCACATAACTTTTCCTCCATCTCAATAATAGAATGTTAGGAAAGCTGTGTGACCCCTGTGTCAGAAAGACTTTTGGTACCCATTAGGTTAGAAGGCATTTATTTTGCTCAGTAACAAGTGCTAGATAGCGCAAGAATTCCCAGAAAGAATGGGGTGAGGCTAAACTCATAATTTGCTTCAGCTCTCTTAATGCATTTGCCAAACTGTTGACATAGGTTTAGGCACTTTGAACATCAAGTTTTAAACAGCCCAAGATTGCAGCACCAATGTGCCTTAAATTACCCCTAATAGAATTTAAGTATCTAAATGACCCGACATTGCATTGTGCCAGCACTTGTTAGATGATGGTTTCCCATGGCAGTGGGATCATCTAAGATGCTAATGCTATTCTATAGATTTTTTTTATACAAACCTTTCATCCTTATGTATGTATGTATATATATATATATATACACACACACACACTAGGTATATATTGTAAATATTAAAAACAAATTATGTCACCTCTGGTGCCCGGTATCCAGGGGTTCCTGCTAAGCCGCTCGTCTTCTTCTTGCCAATGAGGCCAACTTCAGCAATGCCAAAGTCGCAGATCTTAATATGGCCATCTTTATCTATCAGTATGTTGTCCGGCTTCAGATCACTGTAGGCGGAATATTAGGAACAATTTGCAATCGTATAAATGTACATAGAGTTTTGGGAAGGAAGTTAAGGATTTTCTAAGACGTTAAAGGATGGTAAAGGGCTACTTTAGAGTGTCTTTATAATCACATATTCTTAAGGTCACTGTCTTAGTGGTGGCAGGTAATTTATTATGTATTGCTGAGGAATACAGGAGATTATTTGTGGGAACTCTTGTCAGCTATGTAAAGGAAATAGAAATATTGCGCAGGGCTTCTTTGGCTCTTTTGAAACTTTGCAATGAGCTAAAAATTAACCACAAAAGAAGGTGGCAATCCAAAAGATCTTAACAGCTCTTGGTTATGGATCCCACAAAATGCTCTGTGCCACAGCAAGAAATTTAGAGTGTAGCAGTGATGAACTCTGTCATAGGAACCTTTGGTTTCCTGGATCTGCCCTTAGGCCAATGGCGTATGGGGAAATATCATGCAGTATGAAAAGCTGCAACAAGCTTCCTAAAAACTCCAGATTAGTAGCTGCTACCTGCATCTGGCTAGAAAAAGACTTGGAACATTTTATTGCCCACTTTTTCATATGCAGGCAGGGAGGACAAAATGCTGAAAATAAATGTACATAGAATAATAATCATGCTAACCCTGCAGGTGCAACTGTAGTATTGTGCATATATGCAATACTGAGCAAATTTAAGTGCAATTGCATCAGTATTTGCCTGTGTTTTGTTATCTGCCAGTAAGTGAGAAATTAAGTGGCAACAAAATCCACCGTGTGCCACTGCCCTTATAGATTTCTTTGAGGGCGTAATAGAACATTCTACACTTTAGCAATAAAACTTTATTATAGTTGACAGGTCGCTGCTTCTAATCCCGTCAGTATGACATAGGCCTTATGTGTATAACTGAATGACTGTATGTGTATAACTGAATGACTATATTTAATAAACTGACATCTCAAAGCATGTTACAAGACCGATCTGCTCACAGTGAGTGGAATCATGATAACAGTGACTAGTTTAGTTTAAAGAACACATTAAAGGTGTAACACAACATATTGAGATTTTACTGACCGATGAATGATTCCCTTGGAATGCAGGAACTGGAGGGCAACCACCATCTCAGCTGTGTAGAACCTTTCCAAAAAAGAAAATAATCATCATTCCTATATCTCATCAATTTCTCATCTCTCTTAATAACAGAAAAATGCACTAATTTGTGTATCCATTGGTGTATAGAGCACAAGGGCAAAAACTTATTTCACTTATTAAAGGGGCAGTATATCCCCTTGTTCAACATGACTGCAGGTTGTGCTTGTGGGGAACTTACTTTTTGTCTATTGTCTAACGAAAAGTTCTGTGGTTCTTATTATTTATTGAGCGGAACAGGGCAAACATGTTTGGCCCTTGCAAGGAAGAAGTAAAACTCAACCCCCCTTTTTTTACCCCAATATATATTGGTAACCCTATCTTAGCCCAAACTACATTTTCCGGCTAGTGATGGTAGAACATGAGTTACCCTGGTCTCCTTTTCCCAGATGGAACCTTGTAATATGAAAGAGGAAGAGAGTGGGTGTTGTGCCACTATACCCCTCTGCTGCAGTAATAAACATATAACAAAACAATTGATATGGTAGATATATAATGTTACATATATTCAAAGCAGAGTTTAACCCTCACACCACTATGGAGGCACTAGGTAGGTTTAAGATACACTTTTAGGTTGCCAGTTAGTGGTCCAGATCCCCTCCAACAGGACATTTTAGGAAGTATATACTATGCCAAAATCCCTTCAGGGAATCCCTTGCCCTCAGGGAGCCCTATCTGTAGCTATAAATCCTTAGGTGGAGCACAACGCTGCTCTTTCTAGCTATGTCTCATTATCTTACCTTCCTAGAAGATACTCCAGACAAAACTAGTCCATTATCTGAATAAACCTCATTCATAGGGCCCCTGTTCCCTGGCTTTATTTAGAAGGGTTTTCCCTCTATGACAGGACTCTTGTAAAATTGGGCCTTGTAAACACCAGGCTCCCTGGCACATATCCTCCAGTATTAAAGTGGTCACTAATTCTATGGGCCAATAACAAAGTTTCCACTTAGGTAACTTAAATACATTACCAGGACCTAGCAACTAGGGGATTAAATACAGTATATAATATAGAGTGATCTCTTGGGGGAGAGCTAAAAGCTCTAAAAAAAATGAAAAAAAAATGAAGTATTGCACCTGTTTTTTGTACTTTTGTACATTTACCCTGGAATTGTCATGTCTGCCTGATAATACTCACATGATGCTTGACATTGGTAGTTTTCCTTTGCAATCAATCATATCCCACATGGATTTCCCACTGCAATACTCCAGGACAAAGAAGGCTTCCAGCTGGTAAGGACAGATTAGGGGAATGTGAGACATGGGACACTACCACCCACAAATACAGCTGGCAATAAGATGAGATTCAAGGTACTTGCTTAATGATAAAACCATCCCAGATAGCTTGCGATGTCTGCAGTGACCTCTTCTCCCCCCCCCCCCCACCCTGCTGAACTGCACCACACACGGCTCCAAATAAGATGCAGAGCAGCGCTGTGGTCTGGTGGCTGCCATCTATGGCTGCTTCATGGCATCTTCCCAGCTCTCTGACTGCGATCATTGAATGGCACCAGCTCTTTGCCATACACTACTTTGCTGGGAAAGCAGCCATAGAATGCATCAGCCAACCCTGCTGCGCTACTTTCAATTTTAGTAACAGGGCAAATAGGGCAGTATTAGGGTAATGTGTGGTACCTTTCAGGAGGTGGGTGGGAGACCTCTGCAGGGGACTAAAGTTATATAAATAGGTTCATATATTTCAATGATAAATAATATCCCTGTAATACACACCATGAAGGCACCACTACTTTACACTAACGTGAATTTATTGACATTGACAAAGTAATTTTTTTGGTGAGTACTTAATGACGATAAGGTCTGGGAGTGCCAAGAACTAAATCTCAGACACACACATACAAAAGAAACATACATATACACATACAGTATGGTTACCTCTGTTTGCAAAACTGCATAAGAATGGCTTAAAATGCACATCCTCTGCTGATCTTCAAAAAATAGGCCTCTTTAGTGATGGTATAGGTGTTGGTCTTTGCAGACTTTTTCTTCAAGACCTTTATTGCTACCAGCTGTTTATTTGGTCTAAAAGTAGCCAACATCACCTAATAAAAATAAGAGAAGACATTTAATATCACAGAGTCTCTTGTAGAGATAAAATAATTCCATATTTAATAACTTGGAATATACTTCGCTCACCTGGCCAAAGCCTCCTTGTCCCAGCTCTGAGTGGAACTTATAGTTGTTGATATCCAGGGGATCAGGTCTTTTGATGTCCAAACAGGATCTCTTCTGTATACTTCCACCTTGTTAGAGAAAAAAAATCCCATTAGTAGCTCAATATCACATATAAACTGTACATACTAGTATATGTTTAATTTAATCAACAAGTATACATATGAAAAACAAAACATTTATATTACATTTATAACTGATAGGTATTACTTACCGACTTACATGTATGGCAACTTGCAACCCTCATTTTAAGCCTCAACGGCCAATATACATTTGTGAGAGGCAAGATGCAAACAACAATTGTACTATAAAGCGCCACATTTATTCTACTTTGCACCGTAACTCTCCTCATTTGTTCACAGAGCTCATAATAGAGTTGCGCTTCTCTATCTCTGTAAGGGTGAAGACACACGGAGCTACTAGTAGCAGCTCCTTTTTCCACGACTGCTAAACGCCAGAAAAAAACCTGCCAATACTGAGAACTGACTCTGCAAATATGCTCTACATGGCAAGTAGCTGTTACTAGTAGCGCCACGTGCCTTTACCCTAAGTGGATCTGCCTGTTTTTCTAAATGTTGCATTGAGGAGCAGTGGGATTTTAGCAGCACAAGGTATATATAGAAATTGGCAGTTAAACTTGCTGTTAGTTATTAGCAAATGAGGCAAAGGGTGAAGGGGGACATATAGGGAATAATAAGGTATATTCCCTGCCACACATAATAAAGATTCAGATAGGTAAAATGGCTCCTAATAACATTTACAATAAAGTCTTTAAATATGATAGAGACTTGGCAAAAGTGCTTAAAATTGCACTGAGCAATTTCCCATTTAGTTACAATGTACTGTATGTGTCTATTAAATATATACAAACAGTGCAGTGTTGTTTCCTCACCTTCTAAGGGGTCTTCTGGGCTCCTTGGTCTTTTATTCTCTCGTCCTTTTGCTCCGTGTTTCTTTCTTTACAGCTTTGTTGACTTTGCTTTTCTTTCTGTCCTTCTTCAGATTTTCTTGTAATGCTCCATCCTCACTGGTCTTCTTCTCTGCTTGGATTTCCCCTTACCTTCTGTTCTTCTTCAGATCTTCTCCTATTAATGCTCCCACCCTCACTGGTATTCTTCTCTGCTTGGCTTACTTTTCTTTCTGTTCTTCTGCAGATTCTCTCATTTTAAATCTTCCATCCTCGCTGCTCTTCTTCTCTACCTGGATTTGTTTATCTTTCTGTTGTTCTTTCAGATCTTCTCCTATTAATGCTCCCATCTTTAGTGGTCTTCTCTGTTTGGCTTTCCTTTTCTGTTTCTAACTGCCCTTCAAGTCTTCCCCTCTTATTTCTCACATCCTCGCTTGTCTTCTTTTTCTTTGTGTTTCTCTTCACTCCTTCTTCTTTTAATGCTCCTATTCTGAATTTTCTGTTCATTTCCGCAGCTTTTTGTTATCATTTTCTGCTTCTTTCTTTTCTATCTTCTGACTCCTTTCTTTGCTCCAATTCTTGTTGGGGCTTCTCTCTCCAAAGCTTTTTGCTACATTCTAATTCTCTCCAGATGGACTCCGACTCCTTTTCTTACTCAAACTCATGATGGTATCTTGTCCTACACTGTTTTTTATAAATTTATTTGCTCTCTCTCGCTATTTCTATAATATTAATACTCGCTGATCGAAAAACACTCCCTCTTCTACTCCCTATCCAAACGTCAGTTGGTCTGAACCCAGCAAATGGCAGTTAAGCTATTGTGAGGCATGTGACCAGCAGCAGTGGCATACAGGGCATCAGTGGCGTTACCATGGAGACATGCATGAACTAGAGAGCTGAAGACATACAAGCCTTTCTCCATGCAGAAGAAAACTTCTAACAGCAAAAAGCTCAAGTTGCCCAACTTAAAGAATATAAAAAGACCAGTAACAATATGTGCCAGCAGAGCTTTAATCTATGAATGATTTTTATTTGTAGAATGCTAGGTTATAAAGACAATGCTAGTAATGGAATATGAATAGGGGTGTGACCATAATATATCACATCATACGCTTACACTTGTCTAACCGCGTAGTTTTTTAGGAGCTACCTGTATTTATACCTCCTAATAGGGGTGCAGCAGGGGGTGATCTGGATCAAATGGAGCATGGTTTGGATTAGGTTGAATCGGCACGGACTGGCCAGAACAGCGATGTGTCCAGAAATCCCCCTTGTACACTTCGAGGCACTTAATAACATGAATGAATGCTCAGGTTATTTATGGGCTGACTCAGGGTAGACACAATACAAACAGTATATATATATGTATATGTGATCTCATTCAAGGATTCTATGCCTGTGTTTGTTCCACAGTCAAACAGTGTTAGCTATAATAACCAATTTTGGAAGCACAAAAAGCTGTATATGTGGGTGCAAACCATGGGCCGGGTGCAAAATGCAAAAGTATGTAAAGTTCTAAAGTTAAGCAGAGATTTCCATAACTACCTATGCAATCAAAAGGAAGAATGATCAGACAGTTTTAAAGCAGTATTTTTAACTGCAATGTGATTTTATTTTATGTCATAATGTAACTGCAATGTGATAATTAATTATAAAGTATAAGGCACGGTTGATAAAGGGCACAGCCTGAAGCACGTAGTTTGGTATCACTTCTACAATAAAATCACATTGCAGTAATAAATACTGCTTTAAACTGTCTGATCATTATTATCCTTTTGGCTCCATAGGTGCACAGACACCTTTAGTATCGGCAGCAGTCACAAATATGGCTGAGACCAGGGTTTTATTTTTTATGTTCCCACTACATTAAAGGCAGTATACTGTGTAAAGCAGGACGTAACTATAGAAGAAGAAGAAATTGGTGGCCAGGGGGACCCAGGAGTGTAAGGGGCCCAGGGAGGTAAACAAAACAGGGATCCACAAATCCATTGGTTACTCGAGAGTAAAATATTTACAGGTTTGTGAGTTTTTTAGGAGCTGCACCCCATAGCACTTAATTGTACTTTATAAGGTAAACAAAACAGGGATCCACAAATCCATTGTTACTCGAGAGTAAAATATTTATGGGTTTTATGAGCCTTTCCAGCAAAATCCAATAAATCTGTTGATTCTTCTCTGATCACTTTATTGTCTATATATTCCTTTCTTCATCACCTGATATCTCTCTCTTTCCTCATGTTTAAAATGCCTTTATTGCATACATCTTTGTGCATTCCAGCTAATGCCCTAAGATTTATGCAATAAAGGCATTTTAAACAAGAAATATTAATAGTGCTATTCTAAACTGTATTTCATCTGGATATACCAAGGGAAGTGGCCCATGAAAGATCTGAAAATTGTTCGTTTTTTATATTTTTCTTTTAATCTGTATATTTTGAGCTAGTGGTACAACGTATCTTGGTTTTATTTATTTTAAGTACCAAAATTTACTCCCTACAGTATAAAATATGTATTTTAAATGTGGAGATTTGCATTCTGAAAGCAAAACAGACTCTTTTCAAATAGGTGTCAGCAAAGAGGAAAAGCTGCATCACAGCAATCTTCCATAAAAATGGAAGTTTATTTAGTTTTTTTATACAACTAGGCTGAAATACCTATTCATTTCTATACACGCCTATAATACACAAGGGCCATGAATGTCCTGTAAATTATATGCTGATAAACAGTGCTTAGTGATGTCATCGGTTATAATCAGGGTCGGACTTGGGCCCACCGGGGCTCCCACCCAGGCACCCTGCAGGTGCCCCCGCCGCTACCTCCCCTAATCCCCCCCAAGGGCCCCCCTAACCCCCTGCAGGGTCCCCCACCCAACGTCCTCTCCTGAGCGCATAAATTTAATGCGTCGGGAGGAACGGTCAGGCGTGCCGGCAAGGTCGGGTCTGGTCGCCGGGCCTAGGATTTTCCAGGTGTCCCGGCAGCCCAGTCCGACCCTGGTTACAATCAGTGCTTAATGATGTAATTTCTTTCTCAAACTTGTGTATTATAATAAATAATGTTGCTCCTGTTGTAAAATATGAGGATATTAAAGTCACCTTGGAGTTCCTTGACCTGTATAAACACTCTCCTTCGAATGTGCCTTTATATGGTTATGGAACTCCTTTGTAACTTATAATATGCAATATATTTTACAGTGTGGGTACATTATTCTCTATATAACTTGTGTCATAAGGCTATAGTAATAGTATGTAATGATTTAATACCAATGGTTTATATCCTTAATTTCTGGTCTCTTATGAAAGTTTCAGAGAGATCTAATGTGATGGCGGGTCTGTGGCCTCCATTAAAGTGGAGTGCTGCAATAACCACTTATTTGTTTTACATGAATAAATACAAAAGATCCCTGAGGTATATGAAACTGCTTATCAGTTTAGAAGGTTCACCAGGGAATGATGTTTTTTTTTTGTTTTGTGTTTTTTATTTTCTAGGCATCCGCCTTACAAATGTGAGATCTGCAACAAGGCATTACTCAGAGGTGTCCCTGGAATCTCACCTTAAGCAAATCCACGGGGTTCAGCAGGGTTACGCTTACAAACAACGCAGGGATAAGCTCTTTGTCTGTGAGGATTGTGGCTACACTGGACCCTCCCAAGAGGACTTGTACCTACATGTTTATGATAGCACCCAGGAAACGCTTTCCTCAAGAAAACCACCAAAAAACTGGCAGCCATTTTACAAACCAAAATCAAATCTGTTCTTCAGATAAAGTCCACAGCACAAGAAGAGGTGGAGGCAGAGTGAGAAGACAAACGGTGCTTAGACAGATGTTTACAGAGTTTATTAACTTTATGAAACCATTTTTTATTGCCTATTTTATTGCTTTTTTTTAAAGTGGGGAGATTTCTAAATTATACAATGAACTCACCGTGGTTGGATATCTTTTTTTACATTATGACAAATGATTGGCCAAAAATGTATTCAAGTATACATTTTAGAATATGATTATCTCGTGAATGTGGTATGAACTGTACAATTGTATAGCAGTGTAAATAAATATATTAGCCCTTAAATTGAAGTATAATGCTAGTAGGTGCCTTTCTCAATAATACTGAGTAGATTCTCTTATTTCACATGGGTTACAGTTTGAATTTTGTGATAAAATGATTGCTGTGTTTTCCCTGCCATCCTCTTGATACATTTAATCCAGTTCACACACATCTGCTTATTTGTGGAGGTGAGAGCATTATGTGGCAATGCAGTGCATCCCTGTGGCAGTCGTAATGCCATCAGACAGACAGAAGGACTGCAGCACCACATTATTTCAGTCAGATCAAGAATAATTTCCCCTTTTATTCCTATGGATATAAATTGATTCCCACTTGCAGCGGGAGACCAAACACTGAAGTGCGTGTGGCCTTATACAGGTGGAATAGGCATTTTGTGGTGCATCTGGTACATAGTGCTCACCGCTTATTTCAGTGGAGATAATGATATGGCATTTCTGGCAATAAAGTCTGCTCCATCCATATTATAACATCCCAATATTCCTACATTCATGTGCTTATGGGTGAATATATGTTTTTATAACATATTTATATTGTGTGTAACTGACTCACTGGTTAATGCATAATTTTGTTCATGGAATATATATCAAAATATTACACACCTGCCATTTCTTATGGGAACATTTTATATTTTATCTATAACTTCCTTCTAAAAAGAACACTTACAAAAGAATGTCCTATAGATGCTACTGCGGAATGAAATATGTATCTTGCAATAATAATAATATCAGAAAGCGCCTTTGTGTTTAACTTGTACATCTAGCAAGTGGCGAAAGTTTTGGGGCCCTGCCCCCGCAGTTTTTTTTTTCGGACCCCAACCAAACACCCCCGCACTGGCTGAAATCATGGGCGGCACCCCACGACACACAAAAATTTGCGGGTGACCTCTGTGGCCGTGGGGTCTGTTGTGTCTGTAGTTGTGCTACTGCATGTAGTTGGTGGACAGACAGACGCAAGTAATCACCTGTTTATTCAGTGGGTTGACAGCTCATTAATATGCATGGTATTAAGCTGGGAATTAATTACTGCAACAAACATTCATGCTATGTCACACATGAGTTTTCGCCTCCAACTAAAAACGCAGATACATTATGTAGCATTGTGTATCAGTCACAGAGAAAATATCACAAATGACATTAGCCTGAACGTGGCTTGGCAGCAGGTAGAATGAAATGATAATACTAAGATACTGGATCTCCCCGCGTACCCTGCCCTAAAGAGGCACACAAGAAAAACTATTAGCCATTCCCAATATGCACATCTAAAGACAGAAAGGAATATACCTTTAACACTGCCTTTTGTGCTACTTATATTACTGAGACTTTTCCCAAAAAGCTTGCAAACAGAAGCCTGCGGTTCCACTTCCGGCTGGTTTCTCTGCAGGAAAAGGCCTTTATATACCCAATCCAGCTATCTAACATTATAAATATACTCCCAGTGTTCATAGGAAATAATAATACTAGAACACATCAGCAACATATTCTAAATGCCTGCGCTTGGGCTGGTTTACGCTGTTTTAACTCTTATTCATAGTAACAACATATTTAGACTAATTGCTGTTTAATAAAGTGAATAGTAGCATAAGGCTTACTCGAACCTAAAACTGGCAAGGCCACAGTCATTATTAGGCTGACTAATGCATTTGTGGCAGTAGGATTTA